>NC_073746.1:16552492-16865379 GCF_029784135.1 Toxorhynchites rutilus septentrionalis
ATATATATATATGTAAATGGATTTCTGTCTGTCTGTCTGATTTTTATTATGGACTCAGAAAGTACTGAACCGATCTGCATGAAAATTAGTATGTAGGGGTTTTTGGGGCCGGGAAGGTTTTCCTGATACTTTGAGACCCCTCCCCCCTCTCTAAAGATGGACTGCTATACGAATTAAACAAAAATTTCTACATTACTCGGGAATTAATCAAGCAAATGAAACGAAATCTGGCATATGGAGGTTTAAGGGTGCAATAAATGTTTCTGTGATGATTAGACTCTACACCCCCCTCTCTAAAGGGGGCTGCTACTCGAGAATTAATCAAGCAAATGGAACTAAATTACTAAATTTTGCATTTGAAGGTTTTAGGGTGCCATAAATGTTTATATGGTGGTTAGACTCTCCACCCCCCTCTCTAAGGGGGGGCTGCCATAGAAATGAAACACAAATTTCAGCATTACTCGAGAATTAATCAAGCAGATGGAATCCAATTTTGCATGTGGAGGTTTTAGGGTTCAATAAATGATTCTATGGTGGTTAGATACTCCTCCCCCCTCTCTTAGGTGGGGCTGCCATACAAATGGAACACAAATTTCTGCATAACTCGAAAACTAATCAAGCAAATGGAAACAAATTTGGCATGTGAAGGTTTTACGGGGCACGAAACGTTTCTATGGTGAATAACAGGGCTTGGAAATATACTGCTTGTTAAGTAACATTGAAAATATATTTTTATCAGTGTAACGCGTTTATTTTGCTTGTCGATGCTGCTGTCATTCATTCGACGGCAAACAACTGTGTTCATTCATATTCATTCTGTGCTCTCTGAGCTTTCCTTAAAGCTCGAGTCATGAGAATTCCTTCACATTTATTCATTGCCATTGAATTGTCAGGAATGTTGTGACTGTTCATTTTCAATATCCCGATATGTGTGTGGTTTTCTCATTGAGTCAATGCCTTGCTTATTCAGTTATTTTTGAAGTTACTTCGAAAGGGCAATGCAAATCGGGGGCCGAAGCGGATGTCAACAAAAGAGCACGATCTGCATGCACACTCACAGTTGACAATTTCATCCGCTAATCCTATAGCATAGTTTGATCCGTTTGCAAAAGGAAGATCGAAATATTCCAATTGCGGTCGTGTCTTGGACACCACCATTTTATGTTCGTGTGTTCAGAATTTAAAAAAATTAAACGTTTGAAATCTGTGTCAAGACGGTATTTTTTACATCGGAATTCTTCTTTTGAAGCATTTCTGACAAGTGGAATTGGAATTGAATATTCACTATGTAAAATGAAAGCAATGTAACTGGAAACCTTGCATGCTTGAACAAATTAATTTCTTGTCACTATTATGAGCATTCTGTACTTTCTTACCTTCCTCAACGAATTTCTTCGTTTCGTCAGTATCCGAGAACGATGCTGATAGTGAATGAACTGGTATGTTAATGTCAATGAATGACAAAACTAGGGATATTTTCTTTTGCTCACATTCCGTGAACGCAGAACAGAACGAAAAACAGAATGGACAAAACTGGATGAATCAACTGTAAGTGGCTTGCTGTGATTGTGAGGTTTGGCGTTGGTTCATTTTCGGTATCCCGAATGCAATGATATAATGATCGAATGTGGCCGAAAATTCAGCTGAAAAGATTGATGTGATACAGATATTTCCAATCACTGGTGAATACACTCCTCCCCCCCTCTCTAATGGGGGCTGCCATTCATACGAAACACAAACTTCTGTATAACTCGAGAACTAATCAAGAACAATTTGGCATGTTAGGGTTTTTGGGTATGAGAAATGTTACTATGATGGCATGACACCCCTCTGGAATGGAGAAGGGGTTCCATAAAAATATTACACATATTTCAACCAAAAATATTCCAACCAAACATGACAATTGAATGTTTTCGAAAACCCTGAAGGAAAAAAAGAAAATTCGGAAAATTAAATTCCCATATGTTCTACAATTACATAGTGACAAGTGCTGTTAGTCCATTTGATGTTTGCGCTAGCGAAATTGATTTTTGTTCGAAACTGGAAATGGATTTTAATGTGATGAAACGCACTCCTATATCTTCTTCTATCTATACCAATAAAACAGTATCGCCGAATATGTTCATAAGAGCAGAACTCGAGGGAGGAATTGTCCTATTTAGGGCTGTCTTTATTCTATCATATTTTCTATATAAAACATTTATTTCATGTAACGGAGAAACATGTTATTTACAAGTGTTTGAAAAATCTTGAATGAGAGTTTTGTTAGAAATACTAGGAATTTTATAGTAAAAGGTAAATTCAACGGGGTCGATTAGAAGATCAATCAATGAACAGTTTTGCGATTGGGCCCATGAACTTGCTCATAGTAAGAAAACGTGAATGTTTGAAGGTATTGATAACAAAAAACGAATTTTGGGCGGGACGAAGTTTGCCGGGTCAGCTAGTCATATCCATAAATATTATGTGCTTACAGCTGCCAGTTTTCGACGTAAGAGTATCCTTCTATCCTTCTATACCATCCCAACACAAAGATGGTCAATGAGGGGCCTGAGTTTTGAGCTCACGATCGATCGCTCACTAAGCGAATGCGCAACCAATGTGGCTACGAAGACCCCCCTCAAAATTGTTATGAGTTATACTTCAAAATATTTCTAGTAACACAAAGTGTCAAAAGTAACACAAAGTGTCAATCATCATCAATAGAATAAGAGTTTGCCTAAGGCTGAAAATCTCTATAATAAACACACGAAAAAAAATTGAGTTTTTTTTTAAATCACTGCCATGTCCCGTTCTTAATAACTCGTTTTAAATTCCGTTTTTACATTATGGTAGATTAAGCCACACTGCAATTAGTTGACGTTTGTAAAAGTCACCTCATATTTTCAATAAATCCACCCGATCCGACGCCAATTCACGAAAACGACTACGAAACTCCTTCACCGACAGGATCAAACGAAAATTATTCGCTGAGAGAGATGTCAAGTGATTGGACCTTTTCATCCATACTCAATGTGTGTTTAATCGAAAGAAATACGAAATAAATTTCTGGAGTCGTATAAAATTCTGGCTTCCGTACAAACGGTAGTGGTTCCGAAAACTGTTGGTTCTGAGAACAATTCAAACAAATACCAATTCCCAAGATGTTATCAATAGTCATTCTGCCTATAACGATCCCAGCGTTTTTTTTTTTTCCTTTATCGCAAGCATATTGTTGCATAGTTTTTATTATTTGAAACAACACCTGTGCCATAAACTGTTCAAACTTCAACCCAGCGCGTTCCTTGTGATATGTTTATTTTCGAAGACCACATCTCGTAAACATTTGAGTGGTCAAATCCCATAAACCAATTCGGATGCGAGCGATTTGGGTGACTTGGTTGGAAGAGAAGTTCGATGACTTCGGGGCGAGTTCGCATGATGACTCCTCTCGCGTCGAGCATCATCCGCAGGGCAATTTAATGTTATTGCTTCCTCCTCAGACGAGATTCTTTGAGACGTGTTATTTTTTTATTCCTTTATTTTCTCCCCCATACTTCGCGTATTGTGCTGCCACCGGAGCACAAAACACGAGATCATGTGGTTCTGAATCTCTCCCGGGAATGGGGTTCTGTAATGTTGTGATTTGCCACTCGCATAAGTCTGAGTCTGAACAAGTGGCTGAGTTTAAGATGTTTATTTTTCGATACAGTGTCTTGTTCTATACTTTCCTGCCCGGGAGAAGCTCGACAGACGACGAAGGAAGCACACCCCCAAGGCATAAAATTTAACACAACTTCTATCGTCCGATCAACCATTTCGATGTTAGTTTTCCCGCAATAAAGATTCAAATCCGAAAGTTTATTTGAGAGTTTCGCCTCAAGAAATGATGGAATTTGAGAAAGAGAGAAAGCAATCGTTTTAATGAACGATTCATGTTTTCGCGCCATTTCCGCTGGCTCCGATTAAGAAATTCGTGGCCCAAGCTCAAGGCGGTTCCCACATGTGCCCGGCAAACCCTAAGCACAGGGCCGACTCTGATTATTGCCCTAAAATTCAATTAAGAGCTCAACCATGAATTTACATATCTTAATTGATTTGTTTTCCACCATGGCACGGTACACAGACTCTCTTCCTTTTCCCCCCGGACACAGGACCTCGAAATCTCCTGCCAGCAGTCGGAAGGTTCTGTTCTCCAACGGCATTCGAAGGGCCGACAAAATGTTGCGTGCTTCTCCACTCTCGACAAACATTTGTTCTGCCGTTCTGTCCGATGAGTGATGGATTCCTTCCTCCGTGAGGAGACTTAGCCGAACTGTTGTCGAGTGTTTTTGTGGAATGTCTCCTCTTCCCACCATGGAACCAAGAAACCTCTTCTGGTTCACTTTTAATTTATGCTAATGGAGTGAAACATGACTTTGTTTGCGTTTGGTGAGAAACATAAACAGCAAGTAATTACCCGCACTCCTCCACTTTGCCACTGCGACGGGGAGAAGGAAACAACCCGTTTCATCGCGTTTGTGGCTGCTCTCAAGATTCTCGTTCTGATTGAAAGATCGTAGCTCATAATTCACCTCCGAGCAGGTAATGAGTCGGTCTCGTGGCTCCAGTAGGCGTTAATGTTCAACGATTGATGTAAACCGGTGTTGCGCCAGAGGAACCCTTTGACCGCAATTTATTAGTTGCTTGTAATGAGTGACTCGAAAGTTTGAACTCATCAATCATTCGAGGCTTGACTTTATCGATATTTGATATTACTTTTTTTTTCTTGAATATAATGGAAGAACATTCCAAAAGTTGGAAGAATAACAAAACAAATCTGCCTTGTTATTCATGAACAGAAATGACTTAATGCGAAAAAGAGAAACTGCGGAAAACAGTACTCTTCCACATTTGAATATTATCACCGCCGGAAAACTCTGATAGCGGTGCGGCGCAAAAGCTCTTCTCGCCACAAACCAAAGCAAGAAACAATAGCAACTTTATGCGGAACTGATTTCTTACAGTTGCCACCGGAGACCAAGGAAATGAAAGAGCAACTGCATTTAGAACATTTTCTCCCTAGAGGTTTTCCGCTGTTTTTCTATTGTCAGTCTGGGACTTATTTATCTCGGACCGAATAACTCATTCTGTAGTATAAAGAAAGGAGGAAAAAGTTTTGTACTGCCCCCGTGGAATAAATCTCGGTTTGGTCAACGCCGACATGCTGACTGAATTATTTTATTTCCTTTTCTGGTAGATAATGTTATTTTGATATCATCACTTTT
The DNA here is from genome assembly GCF_029784135.1 of Toxorhynchites rutilus septentrionalis. Classification (NCBI taxonomy): domain Eukaryota; kingdom Metazoa; phylum Arthropoda; class Insecta; order Diptera; family Culicidae; genus Toxorhynchites; species Toxorhynchites rutilus. The sequence continues at coordinate 16,557,739 of NC_073746.1, forward strand.
TATAGAATACCCAATTCTATCGTCTGCAAATATGTTCAGACATAAAGGGCATCTATCCTTTTCAAACTTTCAGACAGTAAAATATAACCCATTAGTAAGCTATTGGAAAATTTACTTCATTCATGTTCATGTCCTTGGGTGCGAAAGTGACCCTGTTGGCTTCGTACCACTGCAGAACATCCTTTGAATAGTGGTACGAAGCCAGAACCGGCCAGGAGATCGTAGGTCCCTCGTGGTTGCTTCAACAGAAGAAATAAACGCTTATGTAGACATTCTTTGAGGTAGCTCTGCCCGTTTACAGTCCCGGTCAGGGCTCATAGTCAACTGAGGATAGTCAGCTGATTGTCTGACTGACTATATCCGTTTTCAGTTTGTAATGACTTTTGGTTTCTTCACGCAGTTTCTCCGCCAAAACGACTAAACAGTCAGTCGGGCGTTTAGTCGCTATCTCCCTCTACCGACTCGACTATATCATTTAATTCTTCCCAGTCAAATTGTCCTCATTGCATTTTGAAGTGACTTCCCCCAAAACGAAAAAATTATAGGAGGCTGTGTCCTAGATACGACCGCATTGTTGACGTAGAACTACGCTGTTATTTTATTTGAGTCGCTTGTTTATATCTTCGGATATTATTCTATAATGCTGTGAAATTCTAGAAACAACTGCTTAGTAGAATAATCTCTGAAATTGGTTTTTTCATTGTAGAATCAGTGGACGATAATTGATTGATGATTCATTCTTGCCCTCGCAAAACAATACACTAGATGATCGTATGTCGCAGTTTATTTCATGTCAATGCATTGAAAATTTACCTCGAACGCCCTTATAATGACGGAAAACAAACAATGTTAACTGCTTGGAAAAAGACTGAATTATGCCACACAGCTTTTACTCTGCTGTAACCCCCATCGATGCGAATTCGCTGATGAGTTTGTCAAGAGCGACCGCCTTCACCACCAGCGGGGGAGCTTTACATTTTCGACCGACGCTCCGAAATCGCCTACTTCGCTGTTGTTCGATGCGGTATCACACTCGCGAAGTCTCGGTTCAGTGCGAGCGCTTTTCACTGCACCAACATCGCGTGCAGCATTAGATGACGCTTGCCTCGAAATTTTATGGCCCTGGCAATGCGTTTGTTTTTTTTGCAGGGCTCGAGCCTGCCTTCATCTCCTTCTTGCTTATCACACACTACGCGAAGCGTCCAATTCATGACGCGGAAAGAAAAACACACGTTACGAATAACGCGAAAAACGAACAGAAAAACCAAACGACGATATCCAAGTTGGATTACCACTGGTGGGGTCCAATCTGAGATCGAAGTGCAGCGAAAGCATAGTGAACTGGATTGTTCAACAGTCCGATGCCGAATGTAGAGACGTCGGTTAATCGTTCGATTAATTCAAGTAATCGAATATCTAAAATTATAATTGAGTAAATTTGTATCGAATAATTTAAAATCAAAATATGTAATGTACTGTAATCGCGATTAATAAAAGAAGGCGTTTTTCGCATGGTTAATGCATTTTTAGGTTAAGAATTAGACCATATAATTTCATCCAAAAATTTTTGTATCCAATAATTGAACATCTACCACCTGATAGGCCACGCGACCAGAATGATAACATGATACGTGATTATTACAAGAAAAAAATATTCGCTCGATTAATCTAATATTGAAAGACAATTATTCGAATGAATCGAATATTGAAAAATACCCCAACGATTAATCGATAATCGAATAAATGAAAAATTTAGATATCACTAGCCGAATGAAAGTTTGCCTCAGCGAGATCCACTGTTTATACTCTAGGCAAGTATTCCCCTTCATTCTTCTACTTTTCCTTTGTTCACGGAGACTTTAAATCCTACGATTTCCCCTCTGTTGGTCGTCGATAAGTTGCTCGTTATTGACAGCTCTGTTCGGGAAAGCACACGAATGGACAGAACAAATGTATGGGAAAATGGAAACACTTGAAGTTCTCATGAATTTTAACCATTTACAAACCAGGGGATTCTAATGTATAGCATATTAAACAAATCTTAGGGAATCCGCTTCGTTTGGTATGTAAATCGCCAAAATCCGTTCGAGGCAAAAATAGTTATTAACGTTAACTTTATTTCATAAAAACGTGACCTGTTTTCTGATTTGGCACCCTTAATGAAAGACGTAGTTCTACGTCAAAAAAGAGAGAAATTCGTTCCTCTCATCTCTCTCTCCCATATACGTGTGCATGCATCGATGTTTGAGTTCAACGTGGTTTGACATACGCTACAGGCGAGCTAGATTCTTTTCTATCATACACGAAAATTACTCACACGTATAAAATAGTGTCAATGTGTATACGCTGTTTTGCACGCTAATACTAACGCGAGGACCTTTATAGCATACTTGATAAATGTCTAAGTTCGTTGGTTTGAGTTCACGATGGGTAGACAATAAACCGTCCATTGATGGGGTAACTTCTTTTTTGCATCAGAAATCATGTTTTCGTTCTTCTTTATATGGACATAAAATAAGATGGCATACGCGGGTATAAAATTAGTGTCAGGGGGAATGGAATGGACAATGAGGCTTCGTCAGCATCTGGGTGTTCAGTTTCCGGGACCGTGACTTTCCCACCGTCTTTTGCCGTTCGTCACGAATAGGAGCCTGTTGCACTTTGTACGTATACGTACTTGTGTACAGTCCCTCCCGGTCCTTGGTTTTCTGAACGAAAGACCTGGACAAATTAAACTTTTTGGCCATATCCCTGACCGTAGCATTTGGATTCCACTTGCATGCTTTCACGACACGATTGTGATCCTGATCACTAATAGAACATTCATTCTGACCGCATTTCTTCTTCCGTTCGATGCTCAGAGTTTCGTAGTAACGTTTAATGACACGACTCACCGTTGACTGCACGATTCCGAGTTGTTTTCCGATGTCCCGATGAAAGAGTTGAGGGTTTTCCAGGTGCTTACGCAAAATCAATTCGCGATGTTACTTTTCGGGTAACACCATTTCTTCCAATTTTCGAAAAACTGACAGCGATAAAAATACAGTGAAAACTATACACTCTAAACTACTTCTGCCCAGATTTTCAAAAGAAAATACCCATTGGGTAATTTTCTACAGCTTTTCTTCCGTGATGCAATTTGATGTAGGACACCCATTATTTTTAAAGCTATTTAGTATCACACCTTCTACTATCAACCGTTTCATTGTATAGACTTATGAAGATAACTCCCTGTATGATTCCTAGCGATTTATAGAGTTGTATCCTTTACCTTATTGTTTCTTTCCTATTTTTTAACAAAAACATCATGAGATTGGTATTTTCGAATATCAAATACAGAGTGGGATAGATAATCTTTAAAATAAAAATAATAAATACTACAACGAACGGCAGTTAAAAATACAACTTTATCCCACCGCTCAGTATGGATCCTTTTCCTATTCCAACAGTAATTCGTACCATGTGCCAAAACTAAAGTTGTGTAGCTTTCATTGCCATTTCATTGTGGACGGACAAAGCTTACAAATCACTGAGTTTTGTTATCAAAATCAATGCTTTGTTGAAAATGTGCTTTTGTTTGTTTAATGTCTTTAGCGATGAAGCAAATTTGTGGTTGAACAGATACGAGACGGACAAACCTCTGGCGCTGCGAGAAACCACGAGCCATCAGCTAGCTTTGTACTCAGGTGTGATGCACAAGCTACGTAACGCTGAAAATGAATGATCTACAGTGCAATACTACGTCTTCAAGAAGTTTTTGACTTGGTACTTCGTCCTTCAGTTTGGATACCAAATCAGCAAACTGGTAACGTCTTTTTGAAATGGTTTTAATGTAAAAAAAAATATTAAAACAAATTGTAAGGAGTTGTATCTAGGACACGACCGCATATTTTCGACGTAGAACTACGCAATTATATTATGCAATCCACTTGTTTACCACTTCGAATATTATTTTAGAATGCATGGAATTTTTTTTAATAGATTATGTTCTTCGTTGCAAATAAATTTGATGAACTCCGTTTACGTTTGACATGATGCCCGGGACACCAAAATATGTGAACGGAAGAATTGTCAAACGATCAAACGGTTCTCAAACCGCGAAAGTTCATTCACCTCTAGTATCTGAAATGACGATTTTCCCTGGCTTCTCAGTTTAAAAGTACGTTTTAGGGAAATATATTCCGGTCTGCACAACGACAAGCGAGTGCAAAAGTACTCAACACTAGAGACGTCGGTTAATCGTTCGATTAATTCAAATAATCGAATATCTGCAATTTTATCCGAGTAATTTTGTATCGAATAATGAAAAATCAAAATATGAATACATCGAATAATTATCACAGTAATCGCGATTAATGAAAAAGGAAACAATTTTTTTCAAAAAATACAGTGCAAAATTTAAACTTTGGTTGTCGAAATTCATCGATTATGCTAAACCACTTACGGTTGAAGCATAAAAATAATTCCCTGATGGTGGAGGAGACTGGGGAGAAGAATTCAGCGTCTGCAGGAGTAAATAGCGGAATAGAAGGATGTGATCTAATCTCCCGTACTAAAGTGGTAGTATTCAAATTCAGAGTGCCAAGGAAAATACTAGTGGTCAATGATTCTACAAAAATACTTCTTTTGAACTAGTAGTTATAGGGACCAAGTAGAAATTTTCAAATAAATCTGCTATTTCAACAACATTCGAAGAACAGGTAGTTTTGAACACAAAAAATTGTATGTTGGTGCAATTAAAATATTTTGCATCATTTGCATGATGTGCTCTTTTTTCAATCGCCCGCAAAAAAATCACGAAATGGTAAATTTATCAATCTACTGAATTACCATTCAAAAACTACTATTCTGCATATTCTGCATAATTTTTTTTTTATTATAAATGTCTGTTCATCTCGATTACAAAAAATAAATATTCGCTCGATTAATCGAATTCTGAAAGACAATTATTCGAATGAATCGATTATTTGGCCCCACGATTAATCGATAATCGAATAAACGAAAAATTTAGACATCTCTACTTAACACCAAAAAATACCCCCGACTTGCATGTATATTTGCAGGTACATTAATTTTGAAGTTCATGTTAGGGAAACACAATTCAGTGGGCAAAAATACCCCCGACTTACATCTTTTTACAAAGCGGTACATCGTATTTCCTCAGGTACATCGATTTTGAAGTCTGTGTTGGGGAAACCGTAAATCGGGCCAATCAAAACTTGACAGTTAAGGCGTTTAAATAACGCTTGACATTTTACAGTTATTCAATTGTTCATCTCATGGAAAATAATATTTTATTAATCGCGATAGACGCGTATTTCCTATCAATTGATGCAACCATCTTTCCGATCGGTTAAGAAATGTTAGAGTTATGAGCATTCGAAATATGGGTAGGATTAGCACACCAATCCGCAGAATAAATGTATGGGAAATAGGTTCTTCCAGTTTTTCTGAATTGAAACCGTTTAGAGATTAGCGAATTGTAATGTATAGCATATCAAACAAATCCTAGAGAATTTCCGATTCGATTGGTATGCAAATCATGAGAATTCGTTCACAGTGAAAGTAGTTATTAACGTTAACTTTATTTCATAAAAACGTGACCTGTATTTTGATTTGGCACCCTTCCTGAAAGACGTTCTACGTCAAAAAAACAGGAAAATTTGGAAAAAAAATATGTTCTGCGGTGTGATTTTGGCCCTATTGAAGTTAATTTCTGCAGTAGGAATTAACGTTTACGACAGAGTCTCCGTCGGGCAGTCATCAGTCATCAAACAAACGAGTTTTTTTGTTCATTCGATATCTTTTTATAGCAGTATTTTCAATCACGGTCGTGAATGGTGTGTGAAAAAGATAAACATATCGATAATCTGTGTTCAGGTTTCCCTAAGCTAACTCTCCACGATTGGATTTCGACAAAAAGTACATACGGTAAATAATAGAATATATAGTCGGTCATATTCATTTTTTCCTTCTCAGGATCTCTGAAGGTGATTTCTGCCGCGTGTAGTAACTCGAGATTTTGGGGTTTTCGTTTCGTTGCGTGTTCGATAGTTCGCGTTTACATAATCACATCACTTATGGCATTCTGAATATTACCTCTCCCCACTAACAACTATCCCTCCCATGATAAACGCTAGGGAACCACGCTATAGAGGTGACCCTTCTGGTCTTCGGGCGGCGAATATTATACTAACATTCCTTTCCTTCTTCTGGTGACAGTAAGGACGTGACCGGCGTCGTAATTGACTATTTAAAGCTCGAATCACCGCAACTTGCACAATGAGAATGGTTTGCTACTCCCAAGCGGCATTCAGTGTGTTCTTTGTGCCACTTCACTGGTTTAGGTCAATCACGGAGAGCAACTACGAAATGCACAGTCTATCCAGCCTCAAGCTCCAGCTCAAGCAACAGAAATTATCGTTGACGAAATTGAACTTGGTTTGTTATTCTGAAAATCATAATGGATTTTTAGGTGGGAAGAGCACATCTAAATAAAAATGTGTTGCCAAGCGCAAAACTCGAAGACGGATCGTCCGATTTGTAAATTGGAAATTTTTTAAGGAAAAAGTGAAAACTCGGAAAAATTGATGGAACAACGCACTTTGAAAATACCGACTATGAATGGAAATTCTCTTTTCTTGTCAAATGTAATGTATTCCATGTTATGAAGTAAGAAGCCATTTGCGATTTCAATTGCATACTTCCGCTCCAGTTAATGGGTTCAATTGCAGAACTTCCCATTGATTGAGCTTTATAATTTCCATTTACTATAAATTTCCTATTACTCGCTATTATAATATAAATATATTTTCAAACACAATTTCAAGATTTATTTTCTCAAGATACTTGATTCATTTGCAAATAACATCTTACATGAAATACATGTTTGATACAGAAAAGTAAATTTTCATTCATAATTTTTATGTTCCTCCTGATAATCATGTTCGCTTTACATTAACGAAATACGAAGCTTTATACCGCAAACGCGAATTCCAATTGGACTAACAACAATGTCATTGTGGAACACATTAGATTCATTTTTTTCGTACTTTTTCTCGTTGCTTTTCAAAAATTTCAAAACTTTTTCTCACCATAAGATTGATCTATGGGCAGAGACGAGTAACACATTTGGCCTTCCATTTTTTTTTATATAAATAAAAGAGCGTTATTTCGCCTGAAGATACATTTCAACCTTCAAACAAAGATCAATTTTGTTAGCGCAAACATCGAAAGCACTAACAACGCTCATCATTATGTAATTGTAAAAAATATGGGGGTTCAATTTTCCGAATTTTCCGACCATCCTTCAGAGTTTTTCGAAAAATTTCCGATTTTTCTCTCCACTATATTGATCTATGGGTAGAGACGAATGCAACAAAATAAAGACGACTCAAATCGGACCATTCCTTCCTTGGGTTTTGCGCTTAGCAACACATTTGACCTTCCATTTTAATTTATAAATATGAATGGCACAGGCACCGCGTCGATTTCCTGCAGTCTGAAGAAGAGTGCTTCTGTATTGTTGCATTACAAGTACACATTGTTGTTGTGCATTGCGATATTCCATTCCTGCTAGCCACAGTTTTCAATTCATTAGGAACATTCTTATTTTAGACATGAACGGATTTCACGCCAACTCGACTGGCCATTGGCAGCACCATCTAAGATAGCAGTGTAACGCTGTGGGTGTAAAGACATTGGTCATTTAAGCAAATTTGTATATTTGAAATCTTCGAAAAAGAATTAGACCACTTTTTGAAAGGGACCAAAATTCTTTCTTAATTTTTTACAAAAATTTATCACTCAAAAACTGTGATACCTTAATCAAAGGATCAAAGGATGAAATGAAGGAATTGTTTAAATTTTCATAAAAAAAATACAAAAATTAAAAAAAAAGTTATTTGTAAAATTGGAATTCATTTTCTCAAAAAAACATATTTTCTTTAAATTCTCAAGACTGCCAACTCTAGTTGGCATGTGGTTTCAACAAAACAGTGCCACGTGCTAGACAGCACTCGAAACGATGGACCTATTGTGCAATGTATTTGGTGAGTAATTCGTCTCTCATTTTGAGCCAGTGAATTGACGCCGTTGGATTATTTTTTGTGGGGGTATAACAAATCTCTTGTTTATACCGATAAACCAGCATCAATTCAAGCACTAGAAGACAACACAACACGTGTTACTGGTAACCATCCGAAACTCAAGCTTGAAAAAGTAACTCTAAATTGGACTCCGCGTATTGGTCACCTGAAACATATTCGTGGTGAACACTTACATTAAACAATTTTCAAAAAAATGAATGGCAAAGATTGATTTCAACTCCCAATAAAATACTTCATCTTTTTTACAATTTTTCTGAGTTTTTTTTCGGTAAATAAATGTCCTAGACCAGGGCTCGACAAAGTCATATTCATCTGAGGATAGTCAGGAGAACGCGAAGACATCCGCCTTCGTATTCAATTGGAAATGAGTTTTTGCTTCTTCCAGCAGTTTCTCTGTCAACATAAATCAAAAGTCAAGTATTTTATCGGTATCTTTTAGCAAAATTACATCTTCAAAGCTCCATGAAATAATCCCCAAATTCTGAGAAGCAACAACTTTCGCATAACGGAAACAGAGAATCCAATCCGTATCGGTTGTACGATGGCGGCAGGAACCACTTCGGAACTCATTTTCATCTTCAGTTCTCCACCGCTGGAAAATATTTTCTTTACATACCGCTTGGAATGCGCTGCCCTATGATGCCGCAATGAACCCGAAAACTATCCTCGAATCAATGAAAAATTAAATGATTAACACGTTGAGCCCCGAAATGTTCTTGCTGCACTTTTCATTCAGTTCGCATTTGTGCATTGTGTTGGTCCCAGTACCTACAGATATTTATTGTTTAAAAAGAAGATAGTCACAAATTCCACTATAAAGTAGTGACAGGTCGTAACATATTTGAAAACAAAGCCATATATTTTTTATTGTCTTACTTTGTTACTGTCAGTTCCATCGATCAACGCTTTCCTAATACAATACTAAATTTCGGTCTCTAGAGACCGACGCTCAACACGTTGAACGAAAAAAAAAAAAACAACAAGTTCGAGCATTCTCTTGAAATCACACACCTCTCTTCCGACAAAAAATGATAAAACTCAATTCGCTCTTTATTTTTTCGTAGTTTTATGGAAACATCTGAAAACCGTGGATTTATTATTCAACCTTATTCTCGAGAGAACAATACACAAGCTGGCCATTGTGGTATCCTGAATTAGAGTGTAGCTCTGATGAGGGATGGTAAACAAAAGAGAGTTGAGATTGATACGTCAAAAAGATAGAATGTGAGTTATTGTTAGGCGTATTTACATGAAAGATATATCGGTGTTTTATGGAATATCACATTGGCGATCCTGCCATGATAAACCGTGCATGGAGAAAGTGGTGTGTTTTCAAGTAGTGATCTCGTTTGTTGTGTTTTTCTGCCTCCGGTAAGTTATTTTAAAACAGCAATGATAGCGCTGGCTAGAGGACATTCGATGTTTCCTGGAAGTGCTGCTAGTATGACAGAAAACATGTTTTCAAATTTCTCAAACTATATGTTTGGCTATGTGAAAATGTCATAAAAGATAGAGCAAGATAATAACTTTTTTTGTTAAAACGAAGAATCTTGTGAACTGAACAGTTGAGTTGGATTTTACGTCAGATTATTTTTAGGATACAATAGTTGAGACGGGTAAAGCCCAAGTCCAGCTTTTAATTATATTAAATACTATGAATGTACTATATTGAGTCGGGTTCAGCCCAAGACCAATATTTGATTGTATTTGCGCCGAGTTTCAGCTCAAGGCCAGAATCATTGCATGAAAAACAGTTGAGTCGGGTAAAGCCCAAGACCAGCTTGTAGTAATAGCAAAATCTATAGATTCATCATATTGAGTCGGGTTCAGCCCAAGGCCAATATTTGGTTAGAACTGCGCCGAGTTTAGCTCAAGGCCAGAATTATTGCACGTAAGTAAGTTAAGTCGGGTAAAGCCCAAGGTCCGCTCGTAATCATTTCAAATTCTATTTATTCACATCACAATCAAGAAAAAAAATTCTAGGACAGTCAATTAGCCATTGTCCAGCAACAAACAAAAAATCTTAGAATCAGTGAAAGTATCGATACGATATTTTCCAAATTAAAACAATAAATAATCAACAGGACGAATGATAAAAAAAGCATTTATTTTTTTTTTCAATATCACGCTTCAGACATATTTCGTTTATTGATCGTTTTAGTGCTTCCAGAGGATGAGGCATATCTAGCAACTGAAAAAACAAACTTTGATGATGCGAAAGATGCTGCGGTAACTTGGTTAACAAGAATACAAGAATTGGAAATACTCCTTTCGAAAGTCTGGGAATTGCATCTATTGATTAGATTACATTCTATTCTTATTATTGTTCCTGTCGGGGGAGGATGTGGTATCCTGAATTAGAGTGTAGCTCTGATGAGGGATGGTAAACAAAAGAGAGTTGAGATTGATACGTCAAAAAGATAGAATGTGAGTTATTGTTAGGCGTATTTACATGAAAGATATATTTTACTAAAAAAATTAAAAAAAAACTTAATCTAAAATTTTACATTCATTTGACACGTAACACTGAACCTGATTTAACCATTTTTATATAAATTTCAAGACATTTCTACTAAATATTATATCAGACGACCAGGAACGACGTATCCGATTACATGTTTTTAGTATTATATGTACGAGTTTTAACTACTCTAAAATTATATACCGGATAGCCGTGCGAGCTAGCTGTTGCTTATCGTCTAAACAACCGGAGTTCGAATCCCATCGGAGAAAATTTTATTTACCAACACCACCACTCATTTTGAATATTTATATCACCCCGCTACTAAAAATTAATTGAATAATTCCTATTTCTAGAAACAAAGGGCGGTTCGTGAGGTTATAAAAAGTATTATAACCTCACGGACATTTTCCGTCATTGTTTTTTTTTATTTGACTGTAATAAATCGTATATACGCACGACAATAGTCGTACTAAATACATGTCTAACTCGTATATTCATTCAAACCAATTCGCAAACAGTTATCAGGTATGTATATTACATTTGTGCTCCCGCGGCCGAGTGGTTAGCGTCACACCTATTATGCCGGGGGTTCAGGTTCGATTCCCGTTCCGGTCGGGGGAATTTTTCGTCAAATCAATTCCGTTGACTTGCACTGTGGTCACGCGTATTCTAGAGCTTGCCACTCAGAATGCATTCAAGGCGTGTTATTTGACATATGAATCTCAACTAAGTACTAATAAAAATGACGCAAGTAATACTACGTTGAGACGGCGAAGTTCCTCTAGGAACGTTTGTGCCATTTAAGAAGAAGGAGAAGATATTACCTCCACTTTTGCATGTATATGGTTAGGCGCATCATATGCCACCCAAATATGGGGTATATAATGCTGTACATGGTGCTCCTGTGGCCGAGCGGTTAGAGTCCCACATTATCATGCCAGGGGTTCGGATTCAGGCCGGGGTATTTTTCGCCAAAGAAATTTCTTCCGACTTGCACTGTAATGATGCGTATTCTGGAGCTTGCCACTTCAGAATACAATCGAGGCGTGTTATCCGGCATAGAAATCTCAACTAGGCACTACTAATAAATATGACGCAAGTAATGCTCACGCTGAGAAGGCAAATGTTCCACTAGGAACGTTAGTGCCATCCAAAAAGAATGCTTTATATACGCTAGTTATACGATTTAGTATTTGCTGGGCAGTCATTTCGCAACAGTTGCAACAGTGCAAATCGGTGCAATTTTTAGAGAGTAAAAGGAGTGCACTCTCGCAATCTCGAATCGGTTCCCATTTTTTGCTTGAAGTTACTGTCCCCTGATATAACGCACTATCGAAGTGCAAGAAACGCAATTGTTCTAGTCTCTGTCAACTCTCTTTGAAACAAGTATTTCGTTTCTTTGGACAACCTTTAAGCAGTTTTTTGACGAGAAATCAAACAATTTCGAGGAAAATGAAATTTCAAAGAGGCGTGAAAGATGGTGAAAAGTTGAATACCAAAAATTGGCACGACCTTCTCGGGCAATTCAATAGTTTTATTAACATCGAAAGTACAGGGTTTTCCATTTCGGGCTTCCGAAAGTATACAGCCCTGCGCTGACAACCGTTTGACATAGCTGTCAACCAAAGCGTCATATCGTTAGTTGAATGTCTGCCATTTTACAATATGGATCGTTTTAGCATCGCACAACGTGTTAATTTTGTTAAATTATACTATAAAAATGATGAAAAACCGGCAAATGTTTTTCGAGCATTACGGACGGATTTTGGTCGTCATGGACGGCCTACAGAGCACACAATCGCTAATGTAGTGCGTAAATTCGAACAAACTGGATCCGTAGCGGATAATGTGAAACCTGTGCATCATCGCAATGTGCGTTCGGCCGAAAATATTGCTGCTGTTGCTGCCAGTGTGGAGGATGACCCGAATGTTTCGATTCCACGGCGTGCTCAGCAATTGGGCTTGTCAAACACATCATTGTGGCGAATTTTGCATTTGGACTTGCACCTACATCCATATAAAGTCCAACTGGTACAAAAATTAGAGCGTGATGACCATGGAATGCGTCGGGCATACGTCGATTGGGTGAACGAACAACAGCAGCAAAATGCTGAATTTTTGCATCAAATTTTCTTCAGCGATGAGGCACATTTCGAGCTCGGTGGCTATGTGAACACCCAACATTTCCGTATATGGGGCTCAGAAAATCCACACGTGATTGTTGAGAGGCCATTGCATCCGCCAAAAGTCACTGTTTGGTGCGCATTATGGTCTGGTGGAGTCATCGGGCCGTATTTTTTTTGAAAATGAGGACGGCGAGACGGTAACTGTGAATGGTGAGCGCTATGGCCGCATGTTAACCGATTTTTTTTGCCACAAATTGAAGATATGGATACGGATGACATGTGGTTTCAGCAGGACGGCGCCACGTGCCACACAACACGACCGAACATGGCCATATTGCGAACGAAATTTGAGGGACGCATAATTTTGCGTTTTGGTGATGCCAATTGGCCGTCCAGATCATGCGATTTGAACCCGCTAGACTTTTTTTGTGGGGTTATGCGAAAGACCGTGTCTATGCCAACTCTCCGCAAACTCTTGAACATTTGAAAGACAACATTCGTGAAGTTATGACCGAGATACCGCCCCATATGTGCCGTAAAGTCATCGAAAATTACCTGTTCCGGATTAAGGTGTGCGAGGAAGCCCTTGGTGGACATTTGAATGATGTTGTATTTTACACATAATGGCATAAACCAAACATTAATTTGAAATAAAAGTTTCATCGAAATTCGAATTCTAAGTGTGTTTTATTTCAATTTACTTTCGGAATTTAAAGTTGGAAAACCCTGTATAAGTATCTCTTTTCCGTGAGGGGAGAACTAAAAAAACCTGTTTGATTCCAAAACGGGTACTTCTCGGACACTTATCGACGCGATAGCCAAGATCGAGGAGAAGAAATAAAATTCAAAGCTGGCCGGGCTCTGCTTGGTGTGAATAATTTCCCTCATTAGGCAATTTTGCCGCAATAAAAATCCACCGGCAATTGGCAATTGGCCAATTAAAAAGTACTGAATGAAGAGGCTCTCCATGTGATAGCGGACATCTCCCGGGCAGAAGATGCCCGACGCGATCTTTAAGACCCGCCGTTAATGTGAGATTTAACATGACACGCACAACACGTTACGATAAGAGCGAGCATGTTTTCGATTGGATCGTGACGTTCGACAATTATGTGACAATTTGAATTGCATCCCGGTAGTCGGATAATCTAAACTTGCCCTCCAAATAATGCCGCCATAAAATTATCTCACAGATTTTATCAACCTTCATGAGGTAGTGAAAAAAAAACGCCAAACCGTTTTCCGTGAGGATCATTGCGGGGCAGCTCACGATACGATTCACTTTCGCTATGGTTTTTAAATTATGACAGCCATCACGGGAAACGATTTCCAAGCACTCTGCGCAGCGAATGTGCGCGCGAAGATTAATGATGTCTGTAATGAGCAGACAGAGGCATTTGTTTCAGTTTTCTCATAACCTTGAGGGGCCAATACTGCCTGCGAGGGGATCATAATCTGTGCTGAGGTTGTGTTCTTACCATGTCCACAGATCACACCCATCAGAAGAAGGTTCGCCCAGAATGGGTAGGAAAGGTGGTTCAGATTCTTTTGGTATAAAGCATTGCACCTTTTAGCTAAGAAAAACAACGATGAAAACATCTCGTCGAAAAAAATGCAACTAAAGTGAATCGATTTTCATAACTCTGGCCACAAACACATCGGCTCATATTTACAGTAATAATTACAATAATGAGTCCAATCTCGGTGGAATTATTGCGCGCAGTGATTGCACTCAACAAATCCAGAACCACTGACGAAGCCGGACGAGGGGTAAACATAACCCGGCTTACATCTCAAGGATGTTGGTTCAATTAAAACATTTTTTACTGTCGCATTACCTTTTGTGTGACTTTTTTCTCAGAACCTTGTCTCTTGGCGGCACATCCCGCCCTGTGGCTGATTTGGACCGCTTTAAATGGTCGAGAAATGGATGAACAATGGACAGACGGCCGAACGGACCGTGGTCCAGTGGAACGAGGGTAAGCATGCGGATACGCTGGTGCAATGATTTATGAGGTTTTTTTGCTGCCTTTTCCTACCGGTGCATAACTGGTGACGGGTAGAAACGTCAACACGCTGACTGCCAGACGGCTAGTGATTCGCCTCCACCTCGGAACGGAACCGTAATCGAAGTCGCGGCTTTGAATCGCATGGATTACTATCGATGGCGGATCGCTGTAACCCATGGATATTAAATTGAATTTCCAATGACAAGATTTTGCTCGCCGCTGGTCCAGGTTCCAGGTTTCCCCACCATTTCGTGTTGCAAAGAATGTAATTCAATTTTTGAAACAACATTGTGGCACTTTCATTTCAACGCTCGTGGATTTGTTTTTTGTTTGTGTGTTCAGCGACGCGGCGGACATCGATAGACGCTTTCCGGCGTCCCATAAATCATTGATCGATGAAGGCCTGGCATTCATTGGGAGCGGAGCAGGTGGAAATGCAATGCAAAGTATGCATTCAGTAGTAGCATTAGAAATGCGCATATAAATGTCGGATTTATCTCCACAGTCAACCTGTCGACTGATTGATGGATACTTGCCTACTGCTAGATTGCGTTAAGCCGTTGAGATGTATGAAATGTCAGACCATTCTCATTAGCCGCTCATGTGACGAAGTTGGGCGATGCGATGGAAAGTGGAAGTGAAATGCAGCGGTGTAAAAGAGCCGGTGTTTGTAGTTTGTCCGTTTTTACCACGCATTCATAAAAATAAGGACCAACAATTTTGCTCTCAGATTTTGTTCTGAATATGTTCTGCATCTCCTTATTATCGTTTATGTTTGGCAAGTACTCGCCTGGAACTTATTGATGTCTCTGCTCCATTGAAATGTTTTGCAATTTATAACCTGTGTGCCAAAAAATTCCAAATGAAATCGTCCAAAAAATGCAGATTTTAAAAACATGTATTTTTGATTCGGATGAAAGTTTGTATACCGTTTGGGTTGGAGGAAATATGAGTTTTCCACAGCAATTGGGAATTTTTTGACTCAAGCGTAACTTTTGAAAAGGTCGTATCGATTTTAGTAGGAGAAATCTTTGATAATTTATATCTAAAAAACTATGGGCCTGATTCTCGAATACACTTCACGGTGGAAACGAAATAAACGGCACGCAATTGAACTGCGTTTTACGTGTTAGTGAAGTGTCGAAGATAATGATGAGTTTTCAGGCAGAATGAGCACTGTTCAAATAAAAAATCATAAATGAAAATTAACTTCTTCGTATCAAACTGGTATTCAATGTGAGTGGAAAACTTTGTTTTCTCCATGTGATATAATAATCTCATACAAAAATTTCATCTGAAGATAATTTGATGTTATAATGATAAATTTAGTGGGAAACTAATCTCGTATCCAGATGTCGACACCGTACCGTTGTCATCGCGAATACGTTTCATACCGTTTCCACCGTGAAGTGTATTCGAGAATCAGGCCCTATGAGTCGTATCGAAATAGTGTCTTAGAAAGAGTTATAGCATATTGATGTCTAAGCATGAAAAAAATATACACTGAGAAAAAAAATAGTACTCTTTTTTTATTTACAAAAAAAAATTAATTTGCAATATCTTTGGATACATATTTTTTAAATTTTTTTTAAATTTTTTCATATAAAATAGAAGTCACTTAGAAAATTTAAAAAATGGGTCCAAGATGGTAAAACTATTTTCGACGAACTTTGTAGAACATCGAATTTTTATGAAGTTACGAAATTTCGAATTTTTGTATGTTATAACAATCATTTTTAGCCACAAATTATGATTTCTGATGTGATTTAAAACAAAAAAACTCATTATAAATCTCCTTCTAAATGTAGCCATTCTCGAGATATTTAAAAAATATTTTTAATTTATTGTCTTTTTTATAGTAAATATTCCCTTTTAATATGTTTGTCGTGTTATACCGTCATGTTCATGAAATTTTATGAATTTGCTTATAATTTCTAACAACTTTTCAAAATACATCATTATGGTATAAATATATGTTTAGGAGTTACGTTGAAAAACATTTGAAGACATGTGGGTTAACACAAAACGTAGCGATATTCTTAAAAAAATATATCTTTTTTATTCAAAATCTTTTTTTATCTTAATACAAACTTTTAACATATTATTCGTGTTACACATTCAAAACACGAACAGTAGAATTGAAATCCCAACAACAAATACACCTTATTGATTCAACCGGACGTTATGGGTACAAATATAATCAACTTGTTTACGTTATGCCTAGATTATACCTGAAGTCAGGTATCTCTAAGCTACCTCTGTAAAGGTATATAAAGTCAGGTATCTTTAAGCTACCTCTGTACAGGTATATAAAGTCAGGTACCTTTAAGGTGCCTCTATAATGTATATAAAGTTACTCATATTCAAACATTGTTCATCAGTCGAACAATCTTCCTTATAGAGTGTATAACAGTATACCACAATGGACAACAAAATTTTTTTTTCGTGTTGTAGACCGTTTCCGAAGAACGGTAAGTAATTTGTATACTGTATACTCTTCCAAACCAAAGCAGTGTAATACTGAGGAGCAGATCAGTACAGCAGTAGGAAATACTTAGAAGAAGTACCATCAATAGTTTCAGTCGTTTCAGCATCTTCGCAAGATTCCCAAATAGCAATATACCAGAGAATTCCCGAGCGTACAACATTGAGCTATTCAACAAGGGAATCGCCGGTATTAACGTTTCACCAATAATGACGAAAAGACTTAGACTAGTTACCCCGAACAAAAATTCAAAGAAATTTCTAAAGGTATTAAAAGAAAATTTTAGATTTAATCTATTTTCCTTTTCACATGAAGCAGACGAAGAGTCGAACTTTAAACAAAAGGCAAAAGAGTTTGATGATATTATCAATCAGCTCAAAGAGAAATTTGACCACACAGAGACAACAAGATCAGAAAAAGTTAGAATTTTAACAGTTTTGCCTAAGTCTTGGTCCGTGCAAAAAAAAAATGGAAGAAGAATTTGGCGTTAATAAATATATGACAATTCAAGCCAAAAAACTGGCAAATGAAAAAGGTGTATTGTCGACACCACATAGCAAATATGGACCAAGTTTAAGTGAAGATGTTAAAAATCATGTTTCGAGATTTTATAATGACGATGACATCAGTCGATCATTACCTGGAGAAAGAGACTATGTTTCTGTAGCCAAAGATGGCGTCAACATATCCAAAAAAGGTTATTAATAACATCATTACGGGAAACTTTCAACAAGATTTAAGGAACTTAATACAAATTGCAAAATTGGATTTAGCTCTTTTGCATCAATGCGTCCGAAGCATTGCAAATTGCTGAGTAGTTCAGGAAATCATAACGTTTGTGTTTGTGTTGTGTGACATTCCATGAAAATGTAAATCTTATGCTTCACAGTTTCAAAAAAATATTCCTTTAGCATTGAATGCAAAGAATATATGGAAAAAATACTATGTAACATATCAAATAGATCAAAATACTGTTACCTTTGTGAATGTAAAAAATGACCAACAATGGACGAGTTTGGAATCTGGTTTCCAGTTGAGCTTCAGGAACGCAATTTAATTGAAATCGCTTATGCACAATGGATTTCTACTGATCGATGCGACATAGAAACTCTTGTAAAACCGGTGGTAGAATTTGTATCGTATTTTTGCGAAAAAATTGAAAAATTACTTTCTCATGATTACATTAAAACACAACAGTCCACATTTCTTAACAATATAAAAGCTAATTTGCAAGAAAATGAGGTTGTTGTGATTTGCGATTTTTCCGAAAATTATTCATTTGTGCTTCAAGATAAAGTTCAAAGTCATCACTGGAACAATGATCAAGCAACAATCCATCCATTCGTTGTTTATTATTGAGATGAAAAAGGTTCTCTGGCAAATTTAAGCTTTGTAGTTACATCTGCAGTTTTAAGTCATGACACAATAGCTGTGCAAGTATTAATTTCTAAATTGGTAACATTTTTGAAACAACAAATGCAGGTAAAAGGAGTTTATGTCAGTTTAAATCGAAATACGACATTGACACTGAATGGCATTTTTTTGCAACATCACACGGCAAAGGACCTTGTGATGCAATTGGTGGTACATTAAAACGGATGGCAACAAGAGCTAGTTTGGCTAGGCAGCATGAACATCCGATTACGAGTGCAAAAACGTTATTTGACTGGGCTAGCAAGCGAAAGGAAGACTATCTTACAAAATTGTCATTTTCATATATGTCACAAGAAGAATATGATCAGGGTGTGGAAGAGTTGAGTAGCATGTATGATAACACCAAACAAATTCCAGGTACCCAAAAGTATCATTCTTTTGTACCTGTATCCGAGAATGAAGTAGCAGCAAAGTTGTACTCTAACGACAATGCAGCAAGTTATCATAATGTGTATAGAAATATAAGAAAATAATGAAAAAATTAAATTATATACAACAAAATTGTTCGTTGATAAAAATAAATGTTGATAAAAAATAAATGCTAAAAATTTTAGTATTATTATTAGTATCTTTTAAACTCCGATAAATATAGGAATTATTTGACCAAATTGTAGAGAATTATATTTTTTCCTTTTATAAATGTTGTGTTCTGTTGGCGCAACATGTATAACATGTTAAAAGTTTGTATTAAGATAAAAAAACATTTTTTAATATCGCTACGTTTTATATTAACCCACATGTGTTAAAAAGATTTTCAACGTAACTCCTAAACATACATTTTTACCAGGATGATGTATTTGGAAAAGTTGTTGGAAATTATAAGCAAATTCATAAAATTTCATGAACATGGCGGTATAACACGACAAACATATTAAAAGGGAATATTTACTATAAAAAGAACAATAAATTAGAAATATATTTCAAAATATCTCGAGAATGGCTACATTTAGATGGAGATGTATAATGAGCTTTTTTGTTTTAAATCACATCAGGAATCATTATTTGTGGCTAAAAATGATTGTTAACATACAAAAATTCGAAGTTTAGAAAATTCATAAAAATTCGATGTTCCACAAAGTTCGTCAAAAATAGTTTTACCATCTTTGACCCATTTTTTAAAATTTTCCATGTGACTTCGATTTTATATGAAAAAATTAAAAAAAAAATTTAAAAAAATGTATTTTGGATATTGCATATTAAGGTTTTTTTTTTGTAAATAAAAAAAGAGTACTATTTTTTTTTCTCAGTGTATATTTTTTTCATGTTTAGACATCAATCCTCTATAACTCTTTCTAAGACACTATTTCGATACGACTCATAGTTTCTGAGATATAAATTATCAAATATTTCTCCTACTAATCGATACGCCCTTTTTCAAAAGTTACGCTTGAGTCAAAAAAATCCCAATTGCTGTGGAAAACTCATATTTCCTTCAACCCAAACGGAATACAAACTTTCATTCGAATCAAAAATACTCATGTTTTGTCATTTGTCGATTTCATTTGGAATTGCTCCTGTGTGAAACTTAACGTTCTGGATACAAGACATTCAGAAGTAAATAGTTTCGATATGACTTGCGTAACTTTTCGTCGATTTTACGCAGTGAAATCCAAAGCATACAGTGTCGGACAAAAGTATAAGACCACTGCTCAAGCAAAAAAAGAAAAAGGTCGAAACTTTGAGAAAAAATAATCCAATCCAGTGCTTCATTTCATTTATGATAATCTATTTGCATTATTCGAAGAAATTTATAACATATGTAGTTACCACGTTAAGTCCCGATTTTTTCTTGCTGCGCTTTCCATTCAGCGCGCATCAAGAGCTTTTGCACAATATCAGTGTCGGTCTCAGTTCACAAAGATATTTCTTGTATAAATAGAAAGTAGTCAGCAATGCGTCTAGAAAGTAGTCACATTTTGTAAAACATCCGAAAACAAACCGTATATATTTATATTTTACTAGCTGACCCGGCAAACTTCGTCCCATCCAAAATATATTTTTCGTTATCACATTCACGTTTTTTTACTAAGCGCACGTTCATAGGTCCGGAGAACTTTGAAATTACCTTATACCATAAAATTCCTAGTGCTTCTAACAAAACTCGTCATTGTAATATCAGATTATTTTTAGACACAATTCTCGTTCAAGATTTTTCAACCACTTGCAAATAACATGTTTCTCCGTTACATGGAATAAATGTTTGATACAAAAATATGATGAAATAAAGACAGCCCTCAATCGAACAATTCCTTTCTCAGGTTTTGCTCTTATAAACACATTGAGAAATATGTGTATGATTTTTACGGGACCCCCTCTCCTTTTCAGAGGAGTTAGGGGTGTCATACCATCATAGAAACATTTCTCATACCCAAAGACCCTCACATCCCAAATTGTGCTTGATTAGTTCTTGAGTAATGCAGAAGTTTGTGTTTGTGTGCCCCCTGTAATTTGTGTTTCATTTGTATGGCAGCCCCCTTGGAGAGGGGGGTGGAGTGTTTAACCGCCATAGAAACATTTGATGTACCCCTAACACCTCCATATGTTGAACCACTTTAGAAATGTTTCTTGCCCCCTAAAACCTCCACAAGCCAAATTTGGTTCAGTTTGCTTGATTAGTTCTTGAATTATGCAGAAATGTATGTTTCATTTGTATGGCAGCTCAAATCAAGTTTTATGAACTTTAAAAGGTCCGATGGATATTTTTGTAGAAACTCGTGAAGATTGTTGATTGGTGGTCCATTCTTACTCACCCGTTTTTTTTTTTTTTGCTTACTTGGCTTGGCTCGTTATTTCTGAACTTTTATTTGGTCAGCCTATACAGACCTGAATTCTGTTAAAAATCTTTGGGAGAATCATGAGACACGTGTCTACAGTAGCGGCCGTCAGTAGAACAAGATTCCACAAACAATCCTGGATAACATGATTGACTCACTTTAATTTTAGAAACTATTGGTAACCTAAGGTAAACTTAGCAATATTATTTTTTCTAGTCTCCTTTGTACAATCTTATAAGAATTTATACCCAAAAATGTGTTTTCGTTATTGAACATAACTGTTGAAAATAGGGCTGGGTCGTCGTATAATAAAATTATCACTATGTTGAAGATCTATGAAATGTTATAACTAAAGGGTGTGTCACATCAAATTGCATCACGGAAAAAACGCTGTAGAAATTTAATTTTTAGGAATTATATCTTCAGCTTTCGCTTATAATCAGATAAGAGTGTATAGATCACGTTGGCCATGCTTCACTGTCAATTTTTCGTAAATTTGGAAAAATGTCGTCGAACGAAAAAGAGCGTCGTGAATTAATCCTGTGCACTCATTTCGAGAATCCGGAGTCGTCACATCGGGACATCGGTAAGATGCTGGGAATCGTCCAATCCACGGTCAGCAGAGTACTAAAACGATACTTCGAGAGCCTAATCATCGACCGGAAGGTGAAGAACGGCAAAAATGGATGCTCCGTCAGATCACAAAAAAAAGATCACAAGCGCGTAGTTAAGCAGTTTAGACGTGATCCGAGATGTCCGGTCCAGGATGTCGCCAATAAGCTAAATTTGTCAAGTTCATTCGTCCAGCGGCCCAAGCAGCGGGAGGGCCTGCGTACATACAAGGTTCAGAAGGCTCCTAACCGCGACGAAAGGCAAAACATGGTGGGGAAGACGCAAGTCCGGAAGCTGTACACCGAAATGCTGATGAAGCCGCATTTCCTGGTAATGGACGACGAAACCTACGTCAAAGCGGACTTTCGTCAGCTGCCGGGCCTATTGTTCTTCTCCGCAGAGGACAAATTCAGCGTTCCGGAGGAGATTCGCAAGCAGAAACTATCCAAGTTTGCCCAAAAGTACATGGTGTGGCAAGCGATCTGCTCTTGCGGAAAGCGGAGCGCCCCCTTCGTGATGTCCGGCACGGGAAACGGGCAGGTTTACCTTAAGGAGTGCCTACAGAAGCGCTTACTACCACTATTGAAGCAGCACGAGGGCCCGACCATCTTCTGTCCGGATCTCGCTTCGTGCCACTATTCAAAGGACGTGTTGAAGTGATACGAAGCCAACGGGGTCACCTTCGTGCCAAAGGAAATGAACCCGCCCAACGCGCCGGAGCTTTGCCCAATAGAGAAATATTGGGCGATTATGTAGCAGGCCCTCCGGAAGAACCCAAAAGTTGTCAAATCTGAGGCGGACTTCAAGAGAAAATGGATTTCTGTTCAAAAAAAACTACAACCTGACGTTGTACAGAACCTAATGGACGGGGTAAAGAGGAAGGTGCGAGCATACGGGCTTGGGCTCGAAGTATGAATAAAAAAAAATGCCAAAAGTTGTCTAATAGTTGTCATTTTACTGTCTAAAATTTTCAAAAGGATCGGTCTACTGGGCGAATTTCTACAGAGTTTTTTCCGTGATGCAATTTAATGTGACACACCCTTTACCATTTTCAAATCGAATTTCAACTGATCCTAGAATTAAACAAAAGTGTGCGCTCTTAAAATAACAAATGCAAGTGAATTGAATAAAAATCTGGAGACGTTCGAGAGACGTAATGTAAATAAGCGAACAGACCTATGTATTTTGAACATATTCCGCGGGTACGAGCTCTCGCTTCAAACTGTCAAACGTACGGGCAAACACATGTTCTACCTAACCTTGATCGCCAGAGTTTGCCTATGGCTAAACTGGGGAATAATTCGACATAGAGGTGATCTCTTGCCCCGCTTGTCGGTCCATAGGTGCCAGCAAATGCAACTCGCACGATAAATTAAATTAAACGAGACTAGCGAACGGATTGTGGCCGCTCTCTTCTCCATAACAACTCTCTTCTCCAGACATCATTATCATAACCGTCATCACTTTTCGCCATATGTTTGACCCCGAAGGCGATGGGAGTTTGGTGAGCCTAGTGCATCCAGGAAGCAGTGCAGACAACCGACCAACGATAATGTCTCGAAGTGGCAAGCTGGAGCTGCTGGTGCTGCTGCACTGAACATAGAAAGAAAGTCTTTGGAGTTTCTTCGACACGAAGAGTGGAAGAAAGCCCTTTGGCGCACAAAACCATTCGAGAAGATCTTCCCGGTCGTGAAAAAGAAAGAGAGTGTGGCGTGCAAAACTAATCAACATTGCACACTCCGACTTGTTGGGAAGTTTGTTGTTCTTTTTTTTCCTCCTATCGTGTGGATAAGCGATGGCAGTTCGTTTGGATTATTTACAACTTAAACTTGTCTTTCTCCGCTCCTACTCTTACAACGATTCCGTTTGTTGTGTGTTCGATGGAATTGCACACTTCTTGTGCTCTTGTGGATAATTGCATTTTCCTAGAAACTCCCGTTAGAGCTCTGGTGCAAATGCAGAAGTTGACGGTCGGAAAAGTGCCGACCCGTAAACGTTGTTGTACACACATAAGAAGTGATGCGAGAGGACACATAATTTGCCGTAAGAATATCGATCTGCAATTTGCATCCAATGTCATGTAATTAAGTGCAAAGCGAACGCGATACGATAGAGATCATTTGTTTGTCCCCATTCGGATGTGGATAAGCAAAAGTATCTTTGTCAATTGGCTTTTGCCGTGGGTTGATTAGTTGCACTAGCAGTTCGACATTGAAAATGGAAATTGTGTCATGGCAGTACTAATTACACAACGATTGATGTAATTGGCTTTGACATCGACATCCATAGCAGTGTTGCTATCGTTAATCTATCGAACGTTCAAACTACGCCAGTTAACGATCAATGCAATGCTTCCTTGTCCTAAAGATTACCTCTACCTGTTAGGTAACTCTTGGATCCATAATTGAGTGCAACACAAACACTCCATTTTCAGTCTGAAGCATCCGCTTGAAGGAATACACTAATACGCGACTAATCGATTCCCATTATTTTGTATGGATTTATGTTGCACCTTTTTCATCCGACACGCTGAATGCAACCTGCTTACTCAAAGCTTGCCACCTGTTGATGGGTAAGATAAGCTGATTTCCATAAAGCGCTCTCAACCCCTCATGCATTATGGAAGACGCATGATCGTTTGCATAGGACTCGTATTGAAATCGATAGAAAATATGACGTTAAAACCGTCATCTTAACGACCCTGTCGAAGGTTCCAAAGAGACATTTGCATTTGGGAAATGCATTATACCCTGTGTCGTATAAATTATTCCATTAGGGCGGCGCGTTTATCCATCAATAATCGTAAATAGCGCTTTCGAGGTGCGACTTGTGAAAAACACAACCGCGAATTAACGCCTTTCATAAATTCACATCGATATTTTCTTCAGTGCTCGATCACGCAGTGCCTACTTTGTGGCCACATAATTGTTGCTCATTGAGCGAAATTTAGCAACCCCTCTTCGATCCGTCGACTGCTTTGCTCACCTTCTTAAAACACTCGTGCCGCCATTGCTAATTGCTTCCTGTCGCGTTGATTTGTGGCAGCGCATTGCATTGTTTCGTTGAGCTTTTTTTTTTGCTTCTGGTATGAAGACTTGCGCCGGTGACACATCGGCACCACATCCTGTGTATCGTTCCTCATTCGTCGATGTTCTGAATCCGTGTCAACGCAGCCACAGCCGCGGTCGCCATATGTTTCAGGCGCGCGATTTTTTATCGCAAATCTCGCGTGAAGATGGCTGCAATTAAACGGCTGAGAGGGTCGTATTCTGTGGGGCACTGATCTGGTTGTGGGGACTTTTACAGTAATCATTCGATAACTGAACCTAGTTTAACTGGACTGCTCTTTAACTAGGCGAACTTGACCTGGGCTTTGGCTCAGTTAAAAATCAAAATGTCGTAAACAATTGACGTCATGAAGATTTGCTGTGAAGGGCATTCGAATGTAATTCAAGGTGTTAAAATTATTTTCGCAAACATTGTTTGAATTGCAGAAAAACAATTTCCCAAAATTATAGATGCTACTTTTTATTCTTACAGCGCTGATCGATTCTAATTATGATCTTGTGTCTTCCCACACTTCTGTAATTTTTGATGAACTGCAATGAATGTTAATTGGTCTTAAACCGCGATTTCACTTAGGCCACATGTAGATGATGAAGAAAATCTCAACCTTTCTGAATCGGTCGCGTTGCTTCGCAAACAAAAAATCTCCAATTAAGACGTGGCAAAATGGTTCTCGATTTCCCACCATAAAGGGTGTGTCACATCAAATTGCATTACGGAAAAAACGCTGTAGAAATTCGCCCAGTAGACCGATCCTTTTGAAAATTTTAGACAGTAAAATAAAAACTATTAAACAACTTTTGGCATTTTCTTTTTATTCATACTTCGAGCCCAAGCCCGTATGCTCGCACCTTCCTCTTTACCCCGTCTATAAGGTTCTGTACAACGTCAGGTTGTAGTTTTTTTTGAACAGAAATCCATTTTCTCTTGAAGTCCGCCTCCGATTTGACAACTTTTGGGTTCTTCCGGAGGGCCTGCTTCATAATCGCCCAATATTTCTCTATTGGGCGAAGCTCCGGCGCGTTGGGCGGGTTCATTTCCTTTGGCACGAAGGTGACCCCGTTGGCTTCGTACCACTCCAACACGTCCTTTGAATAGTGGCACGAAGCGAGATCCGGCCAGAAGATGGTCGGGCCCTCGTGCTCCTTCAATAGTGGTAGTAAGCGCTTCTGTAGGCACTCCTTAAGGTAAACCTGCCCGTTCACCGTGCCGGTCATCACGAAGGGGGCGCTCCGCTTTCCGCAAGAGCAGATCGATTGCCACACCATGTACTTTTTGGCAAACTTGGATAGTTTCTGCTTGCGAATCTCCTCCGGAACGCTGAATTTGTCCTCTGCGGAGAAGAACAACAGGTCCGGCAGCTGACGAAAGTCCACTTTGACGTAGGTTTCGTCGTCCACTACCAGGCAATGCGGCTTCGTCAGCATTTCGGTGTACTTTCGTCGCGGTTAGGAGGCTTCTGAACCTTGTATGTACGCAGGCCCTCCCGCTGCTTGGTCCGCTGGACGAATGAACTTGACAAATTCAGCTTATTGGCGACATCCCGGACCGAACTTCTCGGATCACGTCTAAACTGCTTAACTACGCGCTTGTGATCTTTTTCACTGACGGAGCATCCATTTTTGCCGTTCTTCACCTTCCGGTCGATGGTTAGGTTCTAGAAGTATCGTTTTAGTACTCTGCTGACCGTGGATTGGACGATTCCCAGCATCTTACCGATGTCCCGATGTGACAACTCCGGATTCTCGAAATGAGTGCACAGGATTAATTCACGACGCTCTTTTTCGTTCGACGACATTTTTTCACATTTACGAAAAATTTACAGTGAAGCATGGCCAACGTGATCTATACACTCTTATCTGATTCTTTGGTGAAAAGAATAGATAAGAAAAAATTGTACTTACGTATTTGCCGCCGCAGCGCAATTTTTATCATGAGTTTATTATTTCGTGATGAAATTTATTTTGAGATCAATTTAATGGGGCGAAGTCCCCATTTAACGAGGATAAGGTATCGAGGCGGTACCAAGCTGCCGAGGTGACGCAATCCGAGTAGGTCGCCGACCCGCCGTCGGAAGCGGCGGTCTCTCGCAAGCAAACCTGTGTTCCACCGATTGCCCGGATTGTTTGAAACATGGGAGACGGTCCTTTAGTCAGGTCCGACCGAGCGTTAGCGAGTGAGAGTGTATTATTTGAATATATCCTTCTTTTGGGTAAGTGTCGCTTTCGGGTAGATGTTACATTAGGGTAATTGTTACATAAGGGTAACTGTCGCATTCGGGTAAATGTTACATTCGGGTAAACGTTACATTCGGGTAATCGTTGCATTCGGGTAAATATCGCATTCGGGTAAGTGTCAATTCGGGTAGATGTTACATTCGGGTAGCTGTCGCTTTCGGGTATTTGTTACATTCGGGTGAGTGGAATTCGAGTGAATGTCTTTCGGGTAACTGTCATTCGGGTGAGTGGGTTTCGGATAAATGTGACACAACCAGCTGTTAGAACGGTGTTTCAACACCTCACTAATTTGCTTCGATAGTTTATTTTCAACTGAACAATTCACTACATTGATTTAGCTACTACTGAACAATTTCACTACGATGGTAGATTTGAAACTGAACATTTCACTATGTTGGTTGATCTGTAACTGAACCACTGTACTTTTAAGACTGAACGATGTACTGAACATTTCGTGCCCTATTTATACGGTACACGCTACAGTAAATTCTATTGTTGCATAATTGCTCGGGTATTCTAGAATATTCGTTATAAACAATGGGACTTTGTTTTAAAGCAGGTTCGTTTCCATGCGTTCCTATCCTATGACAATTCGATTGTTATTGTTTTGATTATACAATGTTATTGTTGTGATGAGTGTTTGTGTTTCCTGTGAATGCTCGTTGTGACCATTATGTGCAATCTAAAAAGTTCCCGAAGAAACGGGTAAGTACCTTTTGTTATGCATTTAGATTAATATAACAATATTGATATTGTTGCAGGTTATTGTTCCAGATAAAAAGGTAAGTGACAATAAGTATTATTTTATATTCAAATTACTAATCCCTTTCTAATCCCTTTTCCAGGTGCGGATCCAGGATAAAGTGATTTGAAATTAAATCGATGTGTCGAATCCGTGCCGATCCGTAACAAAATGTTTTAGGTTTTATCTCATTTTGTTTACTACTTCTGAATTTTAAGGTATAGAATTGAATGCTTTCTAATTTTAATTAGAAAAAAAAACAGGAAGTGGGTTATATCTATGGTATAACCGCAAGGGTGACGTAGGACTATCGTTGATTTAGTGATCATTTGTTTTTATTTGCATCTGAATCAATTCTGAATGAATGAATGAATGAATATTGGGGAGACTTCGAAAACAAAATTCGAAGAGCGTTACGTTGACGGCACAATATTAAGCAAAAGAAGAAATCACACGAAAGTTGTATAATACATAATACATTGCTTGTATTGTGATATGATTTGTATTCCATTTCCAATAGACAAAATATCTGTTGCATCAAATCATTCTACATAATTTTTGCGTTCGCTCATCCTTTATCAAAACACCCATTCCTCGTTTGAGAAATTGTCGTTTTCCAGTGCGCGTAGAGCGGGAATTCCTTCTTAAGATTCATTGCACCTCTAATAAATTGCCGAAAGACGTGGTCTTACGTTGATCGCACTAGATTGAAAAATCACAAAACCAAATGTATTTGGTCGCAGTATTATATGGATAGAAAACATAATGAACTCATTCGCTTGAATGTAATTTTCAATTCCAATTTCAATACAGATTATTTTTCAGCAACGATAACATCTTTCCGGAATCTTCTCGACGCTGGATGGCAACCAAACGAAAATAGTTGCGCGCGTGTATATGTGTGTTTGGCGGCTGCTCCGATGTCTCCGATGTTTTTCGATGCTGATACTCTCTTGGTCGCCTTCTCTTCTCCTTCTGATGGATCGGCTTTTCTGCGCTCTCTCACAGTTCCAAACAAACTGAATGCATTTCACGTCAGGCTAGGCCAGATAATGAATCACTCGATCCTTCGCCATCCAGCTCGTCCAGCTCGTTCAGTAACGATGTTGTCTTGACGATGTCCTCACGAAAAATAAATGCGTTTCATCACCAAAGGATCGCTTAAGTTTGCTTTTTGTCCGTGATTGAATCGAGAGAAGGTGTGGTTTACGATGACAATTTGGAAGGCAAACTAGAGGCGAATGATGGCATCACTCTCCACCTGATGAATTCCCTTCTGGCCTAAGGTGCACAAACAGGCTCTTGGTGACACCGTTCATCAGCGCTTTCATGATAAACGAAGTTAGCTCCACCACAGCAGCAACAACATGCTTCAATCGCTGTTCAATTATGACTGAGTGGATTTCCGAGCGGCGCTCGCTTATACACCGATTGGTGATTTCAATAGCCTGTTTTGAAAGCAATTTTAAGGCTGTTGAAACAAGTTTTTGGACGAAAAAGTAACAAGTATATAACGCGTAGATATTTTATCGTTCGAATGAAGTGTTTATCATCCCTTTTCGTTCGGTTATTTAGGAGCTATTAACGCTCAAAATCTCGGTCTCCGGCGTAACGCTTTCGTTTTCGAAACTTTGATTTTACACCCCGGCATAGAAATAAAAGACGTAGTCCTACGTCAAAAATATGAAAATTTTAGAATAAATTATAGCTTTTTTTAATATCATCCAGTTTTGTTCAGTTTTTTATATGTGCGCTTCGGTTTAATCCATTTCAAAACTGTAACATACAGAAAACTAAATTAATGAGGGAAAAGGATAATATGTATACATTATAAAACTATTTTACATGAAATGGATAAAACTGAAGCACACATATAAAAAAAACTGAACAAGACTGGATATTATATTTTTTTAAATTAATTTTTTTCGAAAATCGTTTTTTTCGGATTCATTTGTTTGGCTGGATCAAGGAATAAAAACTGGAAAAATCCAGTTCAAACTGGAACAATGGCAACTCTGGCCGCAACTTAGACAAAATGATTGTAGCTACGGTTGTTTTCGCATCGATATGGATATATTCAAACTGTGCTTTGGTGCTAATCTACTTCCTTCTTTTAGACGGCAAAACTAGGGGAACTAAAATTAAACCAATCAAAACGTCGAATATATTATCATTGTTATAGATGCGCAGTTATAGATTTTCCAATCAATTGGTGGAATCATATTTGCGATCTACCTAGAAATGGTCTAGTTGTATCGTAGGAAATTTTTCATTATTTCTTACATGTTCAGTGTATAGATTATCATTTTACCATTCATATCTTCCGGTTAAACATAGTCCTACGTCAATAAGTATAAGCATTTCTTCTTCCAGCAATATTTATTTCTTAATTTCCTACATACTATAAAATATATTTTTCTTAGTATTTGTAAATCATCTCAAGTTCGTTATCCGCAGATGGAGCGTACCTTATCTGTGTTTCATACATATGCAATACAAAACATATTTGATAAGTTGCTAGTAATAATATTCAATTAAAAACGAATCAATTATATGAAGCATTTCTCCGTAGTCTCCGAAGCACGGAACACATTGAAGTCATTGAAATCCATCCAAACAGTCAACACAGAGCAGCGTTTTATTTTGCACACCGCGTGGCTCGCGACTAATGCAAATCGTTGGCACACTTCGCACTCGTTTATTCCGCTGGCCATATGTGCGCAAATTTGATTGTACTTTGCTATCCATCCATCCGTCCATCCGCCGTCAGCCTTTTGATGGATAAATTGAAGACGTCTGTTTGGCATAATTTAATTCAATTGCACTTTATTGCTCAACTCGTGCGTTGGTGATGAGTTGAAGACCGACGCTGGACGCTCCCGGATTTATTTATTCCCTGCTCAAAGTTCAAGTGATGCTTATAATTCGGCATTTAAAAAATAACCTCTTTTGCGCCTGGGACTCCAAAACTGACGCATGAAATCTGATGAGCGGAAAAAAAGTATGTGTCCCCTGAAACCCGACTCTGATTGCTCGCCTTCAATCATCGTTTCGAGCGCGTTCCAAATTCATCACGATTCTAATGTTTCGCTCGTCCTCCAAATCTCTTTAAACATCTGCTCGAAATCCCACTCTGCCGAGCCGTAATTCCCAACAAGAGCATTCATTGATTCAATTATGTCACATCACACCGCCGAATGTCGTTAACGGGAGGAATCAGAGCAAACGGAATCGTGTCTCATGCTTCCAGCTGTTCGTTCATAATCTCCCACTCCCATTCCGAGCGCCTAAACGAATGCGCTGCAAATGCTATATCACCGGTTGACAAATGAATCCGTCCGGCTTTTGGCAGCGCAGCGCATACATCCGAATGTACGCTCCCGAATTTCGAGAAGTGCCGAAAAAAATATCACGGGAAGGGACCATTGTGGACAAAGGATTCCTAATGATTGTTGTATTGCTTCGGATCTAAACGTGCCGTTTGCGCCTCGAAACGGATTATAAACAATCGGTGCTTCCGGTGTCGAAATAGAGAAGGCGCAAAAAATGGTTCTGCTGCCAAAATGGAAGGGAAAAAGTACAATTGCTTGGAACAATTCCAGAGCGCAGCAATTTTGGGAACTGTCGAATGCGTTGAGTTTCGAATTGTTCCACAAATCACGCTGAGTTGGCATAATTGCTGCTACTATCTGGAAAATTAAGATGAAATCAGCAACATCGCAGTAGGTATATTGCTATATCATCATGAGAATGAGATGAGAAAGAAAAGTTGAAAGAAGTCAAACAGTTTAAGATATATACAATGCTAAGATCGCCTTACGTTCTGGAGCCACCGGGTTCTCACCCCGAAAGATCCATGGTGCGTTCATCCATCAAAACGCTGTTTATCATATTTTCCACACAAATCAATCGCGATGATGTATAGACACTAATTGAGACAAGAGCGTATGTAAATCCATGCTGGAACGAACCGCCATAGAGCGCAAATATGTTGCAAACACTCACCCAAAGTGTGACCCCACGGCACAACGATCGCATATCCCCACTCCAACCAAAGCCCTTGGCTTGGAGCTTATTCAGTCAGCCGTCGCGATATTGATCGCATATATTTCTCAATTAACTCTCGCCCATAAATTGACCGCGATCCGATCGGCGAAGTGCGCTCCTTATTTTTCACACCCACGCCGGGTGAGGGCGACGCAAATCATTTCGCGCGGTGATCCGACTAAACTGTCGAACGCTAGTGAATCCAAAAATTAAAACCCTCCGACAAACCGCCTACATAGTATGCCCAATTGTGATGAAACCAAAATGGAGGGCTTGTAAATTGGATTTGTTCAATAACGGATGGGAAAACGTAAAGTGCTGTGGAATTTCATTATTGTTCTCGACATCTTCGCGGTAAACAAACATTTCATTGCCATTGCCATCGGACGGTTGTTGCCGAAGTGTTGCCAATGTTGAGGAGTTTCAATTCAATTCAATTTATCTGCAATTTAGAACTCATTTTTATTAGCCTTTTAGCAGGAGTAATGGGGCATGTTCGTACAGTTTTTGGTAAAATAGTAATAATACTACTAGTGAGTAAATAGTTTTTTTAGCTCGTTTTAGTAACGGGTGAGTCATAAGTAGTCGGGCAAAAAGAAAACACGTTTGGTAAAAACGTAGGATTACGTCTTTCGGGAACATATTAGGGGTACAAATTGAAAAATGAAAATCGATCGCATCGTGAAAAATGTCCAATTCTACACGCTTATAGCTCAGTCGTTTTATAATGGACTAGCTGACCCGGCGAACATTCATTTTGTTAAATGAATTCTGACGAACATTCTTACTAAGCAAACGCTCGTGGGATCAATCACATAACTCGCAATTGATTGATCTTCTAATTGGCCTGTGGTAGATGACCCTCACCAGCTACACCCATGGGAGTTCATTTGATTATTGTTTGCGCGAAGGTTCGTTCCTTTTGAACGAACTGTACCAACGCGATCGCACGATGAAAGAATGTGCTGACATGCAAGACAAGATTTTTTCTCAGAGCA
Source organism: Toxorhynchites rutilus septentrionalis (assembly GCF_029784135.1). NCBI lineage: Eukaryota > Metazoa > Arthropoda > Insecta > Diptera > Culicidae > Toxorhynchites > Toxorhynchites rutilus. Next base: position 16,590,841 of record NC_073746.1, read on the forward strand.
AGAAACCCATCGACGCTCAATAAAGCAATATCTGATGCCTTAGAGTGTACTACAGGAAATTCTAAGCCCCATGAAGATGTTATGTGGTTTTATTCCAATTCATCGAAATCGAACAGAGGTCATTACAATGGAAACCGTGGATCATGGCGAGGTCGTAACCGTGGTTTTCCAACTAGAGGTAATATCGCGGTAGAGGCAACTACCAACAAAATAATAGATTTCAAGCTAATTATCGGAGAGGTAATCATCATCAACCCAATGAAAACAGACCAAACCAAGAAAAAAACAATGACAACAATCAAAACAATAACCATATCAATCGAAATAACAGCAATCGTGGACGACAACAAACTAATCGGCACGCGAATGTAGCTGAGGAACAAAACGTTAATTTTTTCTTTTTTTTTTTTCCAAAATATATATTTTATTAAGGCACATGTGGCGTTAGCCTGACGGGGCCGGGAGTCCAATATTTTGACAATTTTTGTCTTACAACTATGTTAGTAATATGTAACCGATTACTCGCGGTTGGCTCGAGGTTAGTATTACAAGTGTTCTCATAATTGGTATGTTGTAGTCTTCGATGCTCTGTACGTGTGCCCGACACGGGATACTTCCTATTGGGATGCAGCTGACCGTTAATCAGCAACGCCCCCCTAGTCTGCATCCCATATCTAGCGTGGTACGTCTTTCTCGCCTCGAGGAATCCAGGATAGAATGGTCACTAGCCGGCGCAATCATCAGCTCGTGTGGAGTTGTCATGAGCGGTACAACCTTTGGCTCTTGTTGAATCATCAGTGGACTGCACAACCTTCGGCCCGTGCATCTGTAAAGAGTGTGTATATGTATTGCCGCGACTAAGTAAAAATTTATCGATCGGATAGGAGGGATATGAAACGGGGGCACAACGAAGGAAACATCATTAAACGTTGACATCGGCGTTTCTGAGGAACAGGTATAGATGAAGCAGAAGATCAGGATCACGGCTACCTAAGATATCCCGGACGGGGATATCCGATTGTCTACCTTGTGCTCTCAGTGCTCTAGAGAGCTGAGAGCGAGCAGCATGGAACCGGATACACGACCAGACAACATGCTCGATGTCGTGGTAGCCATCGCCACAACCACAAAGATTGTTTGCTGCGAGCCCAATGCGATAAAGATGCGCGTTTAGGTTGTAGTGATTGGACATAAGCCGAGATATCACGCGAATTAAATCACGACCTACATTCAATCCCTTGAACCATGCACTCGTCGAGACCTTAGGGATAATCGTGTGTAACCAACGACCGAACTCATCTCCACTCCACATGCGCTGCCAACTAACGAGTGTGTCCTGACGAGGAATGTGAAAAAATTCATTATAGGCAATTTGCCTTTCAAAAAGTGTGCCTTCTGAAGCGCCCACCTTAGCTAGCGAGTCCGCTTTCTCATTCCCCGGAATCGAGCAATGAGAGGGAACCCATGCTAAGGTAATCTTGAATAATTTTTCGACCAAAACACTCAATAGATGTCTTATTCTTGTTAGGAAATAAGTTGAGCGTTTATCAACTTTCATTGAGCGGATTGCCTCTATTGAGCTGAGACTGTCTGAAAAAATAAAATAATGGTCGATGGGCAGTGTTTCAATGATCCCTAGAGCATAGTATATCGCACCCATTTCTGCGACATACACGGAACAAGGATCTTTGAGTTTGAAAGAGGCACTGGAATTTTCATTGAAGATGCCAAAGCCAGTGGACCCATTTATGTATGAACCGTCAGTAAAGAACATTTTATCAGATCCAACTTTCCCATATTCTGCCGAAAATATCGGCGGAATAGAATCGGAGCGTAGGTGGTCTGGCATTCCATGGATTTTTTTGTCGCATGGACAGATCAAAAATGACAGAGGAATTGCAGAAGTATGGGAAGCAAACTTGGTTGGAGATGCCTGGTGAAGGGTGCACGTCGTGGGTAAGGTACTCATGGTATAAAGACATAAAACTTGACTGAGGAGTCAGTTGGAGTAGATTTTCGAAGTTATCAATCACCAATGGATTCATGATCTTGCAACGGATGAGAAATCTGTAGGATAATTCTGTGAACCGAAGAGTAAGCGGGGGTACTCCTGCCAAAACTTCGAGACTCATCGTATGTGTCGAATGCAAACACCCCATGGCTATACGCAAGCAACGATATTGTATTCTCTCCAGCTTGAGAATATGAATCCTGGCAGCTGATCGGAAGCAAAAACTGCCATATTCTAACACTGATAATATCGTTGTTTTGTACAGCTGAATGAGGTCTCCTGGATGGGCACCCCACCATGTTCCGGTAATTGTTTGGAGAAAATTGATTCTTTGCTGGCATTTCTGTTTCAAATACGCAATGTGTCTCCCCCATGTACACTTAGAATCAAAATATACACCCAGGTACTTGAAAAACATAGAGTGTTGGACCGTTTTGCCGGATAGGTAAAGCTGGAATTGGGCGGGTTCGTGCTTCCTAGAAAAAACGACCATTTCAGTTTTCTCCGTAGAGAATTCGATACCCAGCTTGAGGGCCCACGTGAACAGATTGTTCAGGGTATCTTGCAAGGATTTTTGCAGAACGGCGGGATTAGTACCCGTGATGGAAATAACTCCATCGTCTGCAAGTTGTCTCAGCGTGCAATCTCTAGTTATACAATCATCCATATCATTGACGTAAAAACTGTACAAGAGGGGGCTTAGGCAGGAGCCTTGTGGTAGGCCCATAAAACTGTAACGAGAAGATTTCGAGCTGCCATGAGAGAAAATCATGTGCTTTTCTGACAGTAAATTGTACAGGAAATTGTTGAGAATTGGTGAAAGTCCACGATTATGAAGCTTCTCTGAGAGAATTTCCATGGAAACTTAATCAAATGCCCCTTTGATATCGAGAAAAACGTTAATCACGAAAAAGTTATAAACCATTTTGATTTATTTCGTGAATAATGCACGAAATAATTTAATGAAGATACAATTGAACACTATAAATCAGAGAATACAATTTGTTGTTGATAGTGGAGCTAGTTGTTCCCTGATATCATACAATAAATTTCCCAAACATTTCAAAATCAATAAGCAAGATATAATCAAAATAAGAGAAATAAACGGAATAATTCATTCTCTTGAAAGTACGACTTTACCAGTCATCTATGGAAATGCTATTTTTTGGATAAGATGTCACATTGTTGATACTTTACCCAGTAATATATCAGGATTACTGGGTTCAGATTTCTTGAAGGAACATGGAGCTACTATAAATTATGAAGATAATAAAATTACTTCACTTGACACACGTCTGATGAAAGTGTATATTTGACTATCCCAGCAAGATCTGAAATTATTTTTAATACATCTACCAATAAGAGTGATGAGCTTGTAATTTTAAATAAGGAGATCGCTCATTATGTGTACATTAGGGTGCCGATGAATGTATGGGGAAAAATCGACCCTAAAATTTTAAAAAGTTACCCGATACAAAATGTTCACCACCTCGAAATAACACCCTATGCCAAAAGTTTCAGCTCAATCGGACTTAAGGGAGAGTGGCGCAAAGCGGTCAAAGTTTGAGTTTTTTGAAAATCGAAAAATCACCCAAAATAAAGGAAATCGGGGTTTTCAAAAACAAAATTTTAATGCCAAATGTCTTAAAATTGCATGAAACGTCGAGATCTAGTGTCATCTCGAAAAAAAAAATTTCTGTCAAAAATCGACACTCTGGGACTTAGTTTTTTTCGGCATGCGGAACGAAAAGTATGGTTTAGGGTGCCAATAAAAACAGTTATCTTGGTTATTCATTCGGAACTTGCTACGAAATGTTGATTTGCACAATAATATACACTATGCAAAATATTAGCTCATTCGGACTTCATTTACTGGTATTGTAGACGTTAAAATTTGAGTTTTATGAAAATCGAAAAATCAGCGGAAATCGGGGTTCTTAAAAAAAATTGATGCCAAAAGTCTCAAAATTGCATGACACGGTGAGATTTACAGTTATCTCATAATTTTATTTTTTTTCAAAAATCAATTTTTCACACAAAAAAACGACCAAGTGCCAAAAAAAACATATTTTATAAGAAAAAATTCGAGATAACTGTAAATCTCGACGAATAATGTAATTTTAAGACAGTTGGCATAAAAAAATATTTAAAACCTCGATTTTCGGTGATGTTTCGTTTTTCAAAAAAAAAAACTCAAATTTTAACGTTTGTGACACCAGTAAATGAAGTCCGAATGAGCTAATATTTTGAATAGGGTATATTATTGTTCAAATCAACATTTGGTAGCAAGTTCCGAACGAAAAATCGAGATAACTATTTTTATTATCACCCTAAACCATACTTTTCGTTTCGCATGCCCAAAAAAAAACTATGTTCCAGAGTGTCGATTTTTGACCAAAAAAAATTTCCGAGATGACACTAGATCATGCAATTTTAAGATATTTGGAATCAATTTTTTTTTCGAAAACCCCGATTTCCTTCACTCCCCTCTTGGGTGATTTTTCGATTTTCAAAAAACTCAAACTTTGACCGCTTTGCTCCACTCTCCCTTAAGTCCGGTTGAGCTGATATTTGGCATAGGGTGTTTTTTCGAGGTGGTGAACATTTTTTATGGAGTAACTTTTTGAAACTCGAGATGACCATTTTCATTGGCACCCTAGTGTACATAGCAAATAATATCGTAAAGGTAGAAAATGAACAAACACCCGTAAGAATACTAAATATGAGGAATAAACCTGTGAAACTACGTAATTTAAATGTAGATAGTGAACCTTTATGGAATTATAATGTTATCAAAATACAAAATGATAAGCATGAACCAAGTCGTATAGACAAACTTTTCGAAAAATTAAATCTTGAGCATCTAGCAAAAGACGAAAAGGAAATGATTTCAAATATTTTTTTTTTCCTTTATTGATTTAATTAGGCTCAAGTGGATAAAGAGCCACCATCAAGCAATACATTTTAAAACTATTTGAATATATTATAACTACATAATAATTAACTTAAGTCTAATTAGCTAAAACTACAGTGCAATATATAAAAAAAAATATAATTTATTCCTTCGTTGCCTCGTCGGTATCATCCTTGTCTGGAACAGTGCCTGTGGTGGGTCGTAATAACTACATCGCCAGTTGATGTAGCAACGGTATCCTTTGGTAGTGACTGCCTCCTTGCTATGTTAATAGCTCCTGTAATGATCTTATCTCAACGGGTACTAAGTTCGGCTTATGTAATAGGAAAGGAAGGGAGAATGGACAAGTGGGAGTAGGAGATGCGACCTAAATAAAAATATTAGCGCTTCTTAGGAAGACATATATAGGGAACATAGAATTAGGGTCACGAGTAGCTAAGATGTCGCGAACTGGCATGCGTGAGTGTACTCCTTGAGCCTCTAAATCGGCAACCAGGTTAATTCTTTCATTGCAAAATTCCTTACATGACCAAACAACGTGCTCGATGTCATGATATCCTTGACCACAATTGCATAAATTGTTAGTAGCAAGACCTATGCGGAAGAGATGCGCATTTAGCGCGGAATGATTGGACATCAATCTGGACATAGTTCTAATAAAATTTCTGTCAAGATCTAACCCTTTAAACCAGGCCTTCGTTGAAACTTTGGGGATAATAGAGTATAGCCATCTCCCAAGGTCATCTCTGTTCCATTGGTTTTGCCAACTGGTGAGTGACTGCTGTCGGGAAATGGAGAAGAATTCCCGATACGCTATTTGTCTTTCAAAAACTGTACCCTGCATACTACCCATCTTTGCGAGTGTATCCGCTTTCTCATTACCAGGAATAGAGCAATGGGAAGGAATCCAAATGAAAGTGATTCGAATACTTTTATCAACAAGAAAGTTCAATGCATCTCTAATTTTGATAAGAAAATATGATGCTTTCGTCTGTTGTTTCAAGGATTGAATGGCTTGTATACTGCTAAGACCATCCGAGAAAATAAAATAGTGATCAGGTGGTAAGGACTCAACGGTCTTAATTGCATGATGTATTGCAGCCAGTTCGGCAACATACACTGAACAAGGGTCTTCAAGTTTATGGAAGCTAGTGTGATGTTCGTTAAAGATACCAAAACCAGTGGATCCGTTGATTCTTGAACCATCAGTGAAAAACATTCTTGAAGAATTGATATGGTTCTATTTTGAAGCGAAAATATTAGGGATTAACGATGATCGAAGATGATCTGAAATGTCTCGAGTTTCGTCCTTCATAGAAAGATCGAAATCAACGGAAGATCTGCAAAAGTTCGGAAAGCTTACATTATTGACTGCTGAAGGTTTTATTTCTTGAGAAATGTAATGAGAGTACAGATCCATGGATCTCGACCGTTGGTTCAACTCGAGAAGTTTCTTACAATTCTCAATTACTAATGGGTTCATGATTTCGCTTCGGATTAAGAAGCGATAGGACAGTTCCCAAAACCGAACCTGCAATGGTAAAACACCTGCCAAGACTTCAAGGCTCATGTTGTGTGTTGATTGCATGCACCCTAAGGCTAAACGCAAGCAACGATACTGTATCCTCTCCAGTTTAATGATGTGGGTTCGAGCAGCCGAACGGAAACAAAACGAACCATATTCCATGACTGACAGAATTGTAGTTTTGTACAGCCGTATTAGGTCTTCTGGATGAGCACCCCACCATGTTCCAGTAACTGTCCGGAGAAAATTTGTTCTCTGTTGACATTTTTTATTCAGATACGCAATATGTTTTCCCCATGTATATTTAGCATCAAACCAAACTCCAAGATATTTGAAGCTTGTGGATTGAACGATGGTTTTGTAGAACAATTGAAGCAGAAGTTCGGGAGGTTGGTGCTTTCTAGAAAATACAACCATTTCTGTTTTCTCAGTTGAGAATTCAATACCTAGATTCACAGCCCATGTAGAAAATTATTTAAGGAAATTTGCAGCGGTCTTTGCAAATCAATAGTTCTAGTACCTGATATGGATACAACACTATCATCTGCCAGTTGCCTCAAAGTACATCCATCTGCAAGATGATCATCTATATCATTAATATAGAAATTATACAGAAGAGGACTTAAGCAAGAACCTTGAGGGAGACCTATGTAGCTAGTCCTAGAAACGGCACAATTTCCATGAGAAAAGTGCATGTGCTTTTCGGATAATAGATTAAACAAAAAGTTGTTTAAAATTGGTGAAAATCCTTGGTTGTGAAGTTTGTCGGATAAAATTCGTATAGATACTGAGTGAAACGCCCCTTTAATGTCTAAAAAAACAGAAGCCATCTGTTTTTTATTACCAAAGGTCGTCTGAATTTCGGAAGCAAGTAACGCGAGACAATCATTTGTCCCTTTGCCCTTGCGGAAACCGAACTGCGTATCTGATAAAAAGTTATTCTCTTCAACCCATTCGTCTAAACGTCGGAGTATCATTTTTTCCAATAACTTACGGATAGCATGGCTATTGGTCTGTATGAGTTATGGTGGGAAGCTGGCTTATTCGGTTTTTGAATGGCTATTACTCTCACTTGTTTCCACTCGATAGGGACAATATTTTGCTCAATAAACTTATTAAATAAACGTTTCTTAGCGACGTTTGGAAGGTTCTTCCAAAAGATTAAATTTGATTCCATCGGAACCAGGAGCTGAATTATTGCACAAAAGAAGTGCAAGTGAGAATTCAATCATAGAAAACAATGTCTCGTTATTACTATTGGAAGACGATGTATTACGAGATATGTCTTCTGCAGGGACAAAATCTGGACATACTTTTTTGGCAAAATCAAGAATCCATCGGTCTGAATACTCTTTGTTTTCGTTTGTATGGTTTTTGTTTCGCAAACACCTGGCTGTGTTCCACAGGGTATTCATAGATGTTTCCCTTGACAAACCATTGGCATATCGTCGCCAATAACTGCGTTTTTTCGCTCCAATAAGATTTTTGAATTTGGTCTCCAAAAGTTCATACTTATCAAAATTTTCCATTGAGCCATTTTTGCGAAAAATTTTGAAAGCAGAGGATTTATTGAAATAAGCATCCGATATTTCAAATATTTGCGAAAAATATAATGACATATTCTGTATTAAAAATGAATCATTAACCACTACAAAAGTGTATAAAGCATCAATAGAAGTGAATGATAATGTACAACCAGTGTATTCAAAACAATATCGACTACCAACCTCACAAAAGGAGGAAGTTGGCAAACAAATTGACAATATGTTGAAGGATAAAACAATTAAAGCGATCATATCCGAATGGAATAGTCCATTACTTTTAGTACCGACACAATCGACAAACGATACCAAAAAGTGGAAACTAGTAATTTATTATTGAAAAGTAAATTCAGTTCTCCAAGATGACAAATTTCCCCTTCCGAATATTGAGGAAGTAATCGACTCTCTCGCAGGAGCGAAGTATTTTTCACATCTGGATTTGTCTCAAGGCTATTACAAATGCGAGTTGAAGGCTTAGGATAGACCAGTAACCGCGTTCACCAAGGCAACTGGCCAATATCAAATGAATAAAATAAGCCCTTCTAGCTTTTCTCGACTAATGACCGTAGCGATGTCCGGTCTAAATGTAGAAAAAATGTCTTATACAGGGTTTTCCATTTCGGTCTTCCGAAAGCAGCCCTGCGCTGACAACCGTTTGACAGAGCTGTCAACCAAAGCGTCATATCGTTAGTTGAATGTCTGCCATTTTACAGTATGGATCGTTTTAGCATCGCACAACGTGTTAATTTTGTTAAATTATACTATAAAAATGATGAAAAACCGGCATATGTTTTTCGAGCATTACGGACGGATTTTGGTCGTCATGGACGGCCTACAGAGCACACAATCGCTAATGTAGTGCGTAAATTCGAACAAACTGGATCCGTAGCGGATAATGTGAAACCTGTGCATCATCGTAATATGCGTTCGGCCGAAAATATTGCTGCTGTTGCTGCCAGTGTGGAGGATGACCCGAATGTTTCGATTCCACGGCGTGCTCAACAATTGGGCTTGTCAAACACATCATTGTGGCGAATTTTGCATTTGGACTTGCACCTACATCCATATAAAGTCCAACTGGTACAAAAATTAGAGCGTGATGACCATGGAATGCGTCGGGCATACGTAGATTGGGTGAACGAACAACAGCAGCAAAATGCTGAATTTTTGCATCAATGGCACATTTCGAGCTCGGTGGCTATGTGAACACACAAAATTTCCGTATATGGGGCTCAGAAAATCCACACGTGATTGTTGAGAGGCCATTGCATCCGCCAAAAGTCACTGTTTGGTGCGCATTATGGTCTGGTGGAGTCATCGGGCCGTATTTCTTTGAAAATGAAGACGGCGAGACGGTAACTGTGAATGGTGAGCGCTATGGCCGCATGTTACCCGATTTTTTTTGCCACAAATTGAAGATATGGATACGGATGACATGTGGTTTCAGCAGGACGGTGCCACGTGCCACACAACACGAGTTAACACACAGTGCAGCAATCGGTACTGTACCATTCCGTCAGCACGCATCCTGGAATAACGACCCGTTATAAAAACCAGACCCCTGCCACATGTTACCAGAAGGAGATAACGAAAGAGATGCGATAAGAACGAGACGAGATAATGTGTAAAAATGAGATAATGCTAGAGCCAGGCTTTGTAAGACTCTAGCATAGATATAATGACCAGTCCCTTTTTAGTGTTCAATAAACGAAGAGCCTCGCTCTCGTCAAAATAAAGTTAGTTTTATTTATTAACTCACGACCGAACATGGCCATATTGCGAACGAAATTTGAGGGACGCATAATTTTGCTTTTTGGCGATGCCAATTGGCCGTCCAGATCATGCGATTTAAACCCGCTAGACTTTTTTTGTGGGGTAATGCGAAAGACCGTGTCTATGCCAACTCTCCGCAAACTCTTGAACATTTGGAAGACAACATTCGTGAAGTTATGACCGAGATACCGCCCCATATGTGCCGTAAAGTCATTGAAAATTGATCAAGGTGTGCGAGGAAGTCCTAGGTGGACATTTGAATGATGTTGTATTTCACACATAATGGCATAAACCAAACTTTAATTTGAAATAAAAGTTTCATCGAAATTCGAATTCTAAGTGTGTTTTATTTTAATTTACTTTCGGAATTTAAAGTTGGAAAACCCTGTATATTTGGATGATATCATCATATTTGGCAAAACTATAAAAGATCACAACAAAAATTTGATACAGGTTTTCGAAAAATTGCGTTCAGTTAAACTTAAACTCAATCCATTAAAATGTAACTTTTTGCAGAAAAAACTGGTATATCTGGGACATATCAGCCAAAGGAATCAAGCCAGATCCTAAGAAAGTCGAATGTATAAAAACATGGTCTACGCCTAAAACAGCCGAGAAAATCAAAAGATTTATAGCCTTCGCAAACTGTTATAGAAAACATATTTAAAATTTCGCCAAAATTTGTATGTCTTTAAATTACCCAACAAGGAAAAATATTGAATTTAAATGGACGAGTGAATGTCATAGAGCATTTGACACACTTCGGGAAAAATTTATTAACCCACCAATTTTAGTTTTCCCGAATTTCGACCAGGGAAATACATTTATTTTTCGCACTGATGCATCTGGAAAAGCAATAGGTGCAGTGTTAAGTAACAAAATTAATAATAAACCTTTGCCACTCGAGCTTTAAATAAAGCAGAGCTTAACTATGGAACTATAGAAAAAGAATTGTGTGCTATTGTGTGGTCAATCAAACACTTTAAACCATACTTATATGGTAGAACATTCGAAATATACACCGATCATAGACCTTTAGTCTACTTGTTTTCGATAAGAGATCCCTCTAGTCGATTAACAAAGTTTAGACTAAAGGGTGTGTCACATCAAATTGCATCACGGAAAAAACGCTGTAGAAATTCGCTCAGTAGACCGATCCTTTTGTAAATTTTAGACAGTAAAATAAAAACTATTAAACAACTTCTGGCATTTTCTTTTTATTCATACTTCGAGCCCAAGCCCGTATGCTCGTACCTTCCTCTTTACCCCGTCCATAAGGTTCTGTGCAACGTCAGGTTGTAGTTTTTTTTAACAGAAATCCATTTTCTCTTGAAGTCCTCCTCCGATTTGACAACTTTTGGGTTCTTCCGGAGGGCCTGCTTCATAACCGCCCAATATTTCTCTATTGGGCACGAAGGTGACCCCGTTGGCTTCGTACCACTCCAACACGTCCTTTGAATAGTGACACGAAGCGAGATCCGGCCAGAAGATGGTCGGGCCCTCGTGCTGCTTCAATAGTGGTAGTAAGCGCTTCTGTAGGCACTCCTTATGGTAAACCTGCCCGTTTACCGTGCCGGTCATCACGAAGGTGGCGCTCCGCTTTCCGCAAGAGCAGATCGCTTGCCACACCATGTACTTTTTGGCAAACTTGGATAGTTTCTGCTTGCGAATCTCCTCCGGAACGCTGAATTTGTCCTCTGCGGAGAACAACAACAGGCCCGGCAGCTGACGAAAGTCCGCTTTGACGTAGGTTTCGTCGTCCATTACCAGGCAATGCCTTTCGTCGCGGTTAGGAGCCTCCTGAACTTGTATGTACGCAGGCCCTCCCGCTGCTTGATCCGCTGAACGAATGAACTTGACAAATTCAGCTTATTGGCGACATCCCGGACCGAACTTCTCGGATCACGTCTAAACTGCTTAACTACGCGCTTGTGATCTTTTTCACTGACGGAGCATCCATTTTTGCCGTTCTTCACCTTCCGGTCGATGGTTAGGTTCTCGAAGTATCGTTTTAGTACTCTGCTGACCGTGGATTGGACGATTCCCAGCATCTTACCGATGTCCCGATGTGACAACTCCGGATTCTCGAAATGAGTGCGCAGGATTCATTCACGACGATCTTTTTCGTTCGACGACATTTTTCCAAATTTACGAAAAATTGACAGTGAAGCATGGCCAACGTGATCTATACAGTCTTATCTGATTATAAGCGAAAGCTGAAGATATAATTCCTAAAAATTAAATTTCTACAGCGTTTTTTCCGTGATGCAATTTGATGTGACACACCCTTTAGCACTCGAAGAATATGACTTCACAGTATTTTACAAGAAAGGAGTTGAAAATGTGGTAGCGGACGCGTTATCACAAATTTCCATTTCCGATCTTAAAAATCTGTCAGCGGACGTCATGCTAGTGACAACTAGATCAAGAAGCTAACAAATGGATCAAAGAATAGAGTCTACTTTAAGGAATGGCCAGCCTGAAGTATCGACATCTGAATACATAGCAATGGTAGTAAATTCCAATGAAAAGAATTAATATTATCCCTAGAAAAAATAATAATAATACACCACACATCAGTAGTCTTGTTCACTTACGAGGAATAATGACAAAGATAGTGGAATTTAGCAGAAAGCAAGGTAAAGATACGTATCTGATAATAAGAAATAATAGTGCAAGTAAAATAATAGGAATAATAGGGCAAGTGCAAGAAATGTCATAAAAAACATAAATGAAATGAATTTAAAAGGTATACCAAAAATAATACAAATTGGGAACAATATTCAAAAAATAACGGACAATAAGCAAAAAACAATTATAATAAACGATTTTCACGTATTACGAACAGCAAGCCATGCTGGAATACGAAAAACTATTAAGAATATAAAACAAAGATTTATATGGAAAGGTTTAGACAAAGATATTACGAACTACATCAAAAATTGCCATCAATGCCAAATCAACAAACAAATACCTACTAAAAAATTGACAATGTATATAACGTCTACAGCGCTTAATGCATTCAGTAAAATATACTGAGATTTAGTTGGACCATTGATTCCAGATAATGATGGAAATCAATACATTCTAACTACACAATGTGAGCTGACGAAATATGTAAGGGCAACACCATTGAAGAACAAAACTACAGAAACCGTTGCCAAAGCATTGGTAGATAACTTTATTTTGAATTTCGGTATTCCAAAGGAAATTGCAACAGATCGTGGAACCGAATTCATATCGCATTTATTTTCAGAAATCTGTAAACTTTTCAAAAATAATAAATTACAGTCCACTTTTAAAAATTAATAAACTGGGTCCACTTCAATCAATTGGAGCTCTAGAGAATTCGCATAAATCAATAGGAAACTTTTAAAGAATAAATTATGGAAACTTACCTTTTATTTGGTCTTCTTGGATTAAATATTTTTATACAACAGTTCATTTAGAGACAAACACTTTCCGAACTTGTATTCAGAAAAAATATGTTCAATCTCACTTAATGTAAAAGAAAACGAAACCATAGAACGATTATACAATATTGAAGATTACTTTGAAGTTTATTTGTATATATTTACTTTTATTGGATCATTTCCAATTGTTTCAGAAACTGACTGACTGACAGAATAAAACCATACATGAGACGTATGGTGGATGAAGAACAAAACTGGTACTACAATTTTCAATCATGCAATATATTTGATCTTAATTAAGCCACATTCAAAAATTGTACTACTACTGTATGCTGGAACCTGTAAGGAATTAATAATAACCAGTTTTCCAACACTGTTAGATTATAAAAAAAAATTATATCCATAGACACAATTTTTTTTTTAAATAGATGAGGCGTGTGGTGGATGACCCTCACTAGCTACACCAATGGGTATTCATTTGATTAAAGGGTGTGTCACATCAAATTGCATCACGGAAAAAACGCTGTAGAAATTTAATTTTTAGGAATTATATCTTCAGCTTTCGCTTATAATCAGATAAGAGTGTATAGATCACGTTGGCCATGCTTCACTGTCAATTTTTCGTAAATTTGGAAAAATGTCGTCGAACGAAAAAGAGCGTCGTGAATTAATCCTGTGCACTCATTTCGAGAATCCGGAGTTGTCACATCGGGACATCGGTAAGATGCTGGGAATCGTCCAATCCACGGTCAGCAGAGTACTAAAACGATACTTCGAGAACCTAACCATCGACCGGAAGGTGAAGAACGGCAAAAATGGATGCTCCATCAGTGAAAAAGATCACAAGCGCGTAGTTAAGCAGTTTAGACGTGATCCGAGAAGTTCGGTCCGGGATGTCGCCAATAAGCTGAATTTGTCAAGTTCATTCGTCCAGCGGACCAAGCAGCGGGAGGGCCTGCGTACATACAAGGTTCAGAAGGCTCCTAACCGCGACGAAAGGCAAAACATGGTGGGGAAGACGCGAGCCCGGAAGCTGTACACCGAAATGCTGACGAAGCCGCATTGCCTGGTAATGGACGACGAAACCTACGTCAATGCGGACTTTCGTCAGCTGCCGGGCCTGTTGTTCTTCTCCGCAGAGGACAAATTCAGCGTTCCGGAGGAGATTCGCAAGCAGAAACTATCCAAGTTTGCCAAAAAGTACATGGTGTGGCAAGCGATCTGCTCTTGCGGAAAGCGGAGCGCCCCCTTCGTGATGACCGGCACGGTAAACGGGCAGGTTTACCTTAAGGAGTGCCTACAGAAGCGCTTACTACCACTATTGAAGCAGCACGAGGGCCCGACCATCTTCTGGCCGGATCTCGCTTCGTGCCACTATTCAAAGGACGTGTTGGAGTGGTACGAAGCCAACGGGGTCACCTTCGTGCCAAAGGAAATGAACCCGCCCAACGCGCCGGAGCTTCGCCCAATAGAGAAATATTGGGCGGTTATGAAGCAGGCCCTCCGGAAGAACCCAAAAGTTGTCAAATCGGAGGCGGACTTCAAGAGAAAATGAATTTTCGTTCAAAAAATACTACAACCTGACGTTGTACAGAGCCTTATGGACGGGGTAAAGAGGAAGGTGCGAGCATACGGGCTTGGGCTCGAAGTATGAATAAAAAGAAAATGCCAGAAGTTGTTTAATAGTTTTTATTTTACTGTCTAAAATTTTCAAAAGGATCGGTCTACTGGGCGAATTTCTACAGCGTTTTTTCCTTGATGCAATTTGATGTGACACGCCCTTTATTGTTTGCGCGAAGGTTCGTTCCTTTTGAACGAACTGTACCAAAATGAAAGAATGATGAAAGAATGTGCTGACATGCCAGTCGCTATGAGCACCCAGTGATAGGGTAGCATAAGCAAAACGAATTGAAATATACTGATTCCCAATCCAACCATTGGAGTGTCACCACTTACTTATCCCGAAACTCCGCAGACCCATTACAATTTTCTTTTACTATAATTTTCCTACTACTTCTACCAAAACTCGTCATTATAATGTAAATTTATTTTCAGACACAATTTTAGCTCAAGATTCTTGATTCGCTTACAAATAACATGTTTCGTTACGTTACATGAAATAGATGTTTGATACATTAAAATACATTTTTTATTCATAATTTATGATTGAAAAGCGCATTATTCCACCATTTTCGCTTCACATCAACGGAACACGAAGCGTAAATCCGCAAACGTGAAATCCAACTGGACTAACAAGGATGGCATTGTAGAACACATGGGAATTGATTTTTTTCGAACTTTCTCTCAAAGCTTTTCAAAAATTTTAACCATAACATTAAATCGATCCACAGGCAGGTACGAATACAGTAAAATAAAGTAAGAGCTCAAACCGGACCATTCCTTCGTCGGGTTTTCCGCCTACCAACACATTTGGCCTTTCCATTTTTCCAATGTAATATTACTTCCGTAATTTTTCTCAGCACTTAGTTAAAATTGATATGCCACGCAACACGGATTTTGAGTGAAAAGTTCTGGAATATGTGTGAGACCAGTGCAGTGCAAGAAATTTTATGACGAAAAATCCCGCGGCCGTTCTGAAGAGACAAGACGGATAATGCATAAACATAAAACAACGAGATCCCGCCACAATTACTTCATTCAGCATGAACGTCAATTCTCATTTTGAATTAACTGTTTATGAACATGCGGTTAGAGAAAACGAAATAAACAAGAAAGTGGTGAAAGCTCGATGGATTTTTATGTGTATTGTATGATCATTTGACGCGGTCAGGACAACGTCATTCTTCGATGTCGTTGGCTGTGTCAACAATTCATTATCGACGATTGCGTGAAGGTAGAAAGCAAATGACTGTGATTCCTACGAAGATTACATTATCTTGAGAGACACACTTTAACAACAAAAATTATAAATGGAAATTAGCTCTCCCGTATCAAGTATGTATGTACAAGTATGGTTGTGTCACATTCAACCGAATACCATTCATCCGAAACAGGTTTACCCGAAGCACATTTACCCGAATGTAATAAATACCAGATAATAATTTTCATTTCTTACATATATTTAGTATTTCACCTTTTACATTTTTACATGCATTGAATTAAGAAAATGAATCATTGTCTTTAGCATAGTGGATGGGGCGTAATCATTTTTATTAAACTATATATTTATATGGCAGAAAAACGTTTGCCGAGACAGCTAATATACTATAGAACTAAAATAACTAGAAAAATTCAAAACAACAATACATGTTCGGGTGTCGCAAAACATATTGAAAAAGTAGGACAAGAGAATACCCAAGTTCGCCAAATTAATATGTGTGTTAGTATCAAAAGAATCGCTAGTAGATCTGACACCACTGCCATTACTGATCTACCAGACCAAATCGGCATAAACGGCACGTAAAACGAATTGCCAATCCTTTAATGGAAGCTGGTCGCATCAAAAATTCATTGACCCGCACCTTGCTGCTTAGCTTGCTTGTGGCGCGGGTCTCTGGCTGCGTGAGATCCCGATCACGCAAATTCGTTCCAATCGGAAGATCACACCCATACCCGACCGAATATATTTTGCGCAGCAAATAAGAACGAAAAATTACATCAGAACTATCCACCCACGGAAACATCCTGACGGTTCGTTAAGGAACTCGTACCACAACAAGCTCCTAATTCCACTCCGATCCATCGTAATCCCACTAAAATCCGGTTGGCTGCTAGCGGTGATTACTCCACTTGTGTTACCACGGGTCATCCAAATGGATGAGAACACAGTCTGAACCAGAATTTGTCCCAATTTAAGAACAACGCAGCAGCAGAAATTAATTCACAAGAAAAGAGGAACTGGCAATTAAATTATTTCCAGTCTTTCACTTCGAGACAATGAAATTAAGGCTCCTCTCTTTGGCCCATGCTTGAGTAGTGCACAAGATTTAAAGTGGTGCAAATTGGCTACGTCCGCTCATTGGTCAAAACGGGGGCCTGGTTGTTTTCGGTCTGTAACGATTTGATGGTTTGAGACAAGTTTGCACTGTTTGCGCATCGAGCGAATAATTGTCTTAATTTAAGTAAAATTAGTAATCATTACAGTGCACGCTGCTCGTGTTCGCAAACAGCGGCCACGGTTGTGCAAACCGAACTTTCAATTTCATTTCATACATATTTTTTTTATATTGGGTGAAGTCATAAATTGATAATTAAATCCCAAAATTCTGTTCTGCCAAAGAACTCGACCGTCCGTCGACAGTGAAACCTTTGGGTGGGCAACGAAAGAGAAAGTTTACCTCCTCCCCGATTATGGTTATTTTCCAAGTCCGTTAGAAGTTGGGAATTGAAGAAAACAAGCGATAAAACAGCCGAATATCGTGGAGTGCGAGAACTAACGAAAGTGTTTCTTGATGACGCTGATTATAGTAATAATAAAAAAAAAACGAAAAAATAACCTTTCTGAAGTGGGAACACTCAGACTAACAGACAGACCGACAGTCAGTTAAGAATGTTGATGCAATCGAATGACCTTCGGAGCATCGAAACGAAGGTGTGATGAAGGGAGACTGAGAAAAATGTTAACGCATTCAAAGGGAGAAAAACGCAATTCACACTTTTACGATTTATTCCGTTAGGGATCAATGGACTGTGAAACGGAACCGGTTTAGGGCGAGTGCATTTCAGCTTAAGTTCCTACTCGAGCTAAACCCTTCTGCCCTCCGCGATGCAAAGATTGTTGGGCAGCATTTTTAGGTTCCAATTTGCCTGTACGAATATTGAGACAAACAATCGAGAAGTCACTCTCAGTTTGCAACAAGTTTGAACTATAATTTCTCCGCTTAATTAAAACTTCTTTTCCAACGAGAACTTGGAATTGTTTTAATTGATAAAATGCTCCAGGCTTTTGGCATTTTCTATTTGTTTCCGAACACTTGAACTGAGCAAATTGATAGTGTTTGCACAAAAAGGATTTCCGAAAGTTTGTTCCTCGGGGTGATTCTGGTTTTGTTTGTTTAGTTCGACACACTTTGTTCAACATATGTCCTGTAAGGAGATTCCGGATGTTCGTTCCTTATGAACATAAATGTATATTTCAAGTTCTTCATCTTGAATGACGTTAACGTTCCCTGTGGAACTTTTGCTGTAGCGTCATTTATTAATACTTAGTTGAGTTTTCTTAAGCCAAACACGCCTTGAATAAATTCCGAGGGGCAAGCTCTTGAATACGCGTGACCACAGTGCAAGTCGAAGGAAATTTCTTTGCGAAAAATCCTCCGGCCAGAACGGGAATCGAACCCGAACACCCGACATGATAATGTGAGACGCTAACCACTCGGCCACGGGTGCACCATATTTCAAGTTATTTATTATTTCTTTTAACGAAAACGAGTCCCAACAAAAAAAATTATTGATGTTTTGAAGCAGTTTATCGGTATCTAACAAATAATAGAAATTCGAGTCAAACTAGGTGAAGATTGTGGGTAATACGATCATCGCTAGTCAGAAAGTTAGAAATCGATTTTCAGATATTCAAACGCGCTAGTTAAAAAATTAATTGTCGATCCTCGATCGTGTCCATCATTCCTTCAGCAGTAGCATTTTCAGACTCTCAGAGCGAGAATCATCTTCAAGGCTTGATCGACCCCGGAGGAGCTGAGAATCATCTTCAAGACTTGATCGACCCCGGAGGAGCTGTTTAGCTCACTTACATGTTTTTAACTTGAAGGAACATTATCATCCAAACCAGTTACCGTTTCGTTAAAATAATATCTCGATTTGAAAACATTTTGCACAAAAAAGTCATTACAGCCAGTTTATTTTCACAATTTGAGAAACCCGCTTTGACACGTCTACTTTAAAAATTTGTGTTCGTCCTTACGAAGGATTGGTAATAGTTGATACGATAAAATACATACATAAATAACAAATACATACATACATATTGGGAGTGAAAATTAAAAAAAAGGAAAACTGCCGCATCGAATGCCGGCGAATTTCAAGCGCTTATTCTTCAGTCATGTCCTGATGAATTCACAAGATATGTGCATCAGTCGATTTAAGCACTTTATAACGATTTATTACAATATAGAAAAGTATATATTTTATGAAACTGACTATCGATCAATTTAAAAATGTCAAGCATTATCTACACGAAAATCCCGCGTTCTGATTGGTCAAGCACAAGCAATCTGTGCCATCCCAGTTGCTATTTCAATACAAATATACGGAACTGTGCAATTATGCGTTTGATTTGATTTTCTGCTGCGCTGAATCCCACGCTTTGATTGGTCCAATTGACACTCCCCCAGTTTCGACGTCTAAATGGAGCAAGTGGTGATTAATTTTGTCGAGCAGCAGTATCTCGGGTATGGTTAAAGGTACAAAAAATGTGATTATACCAAAATGCATATAACTTATTGTTCTTTTCGGAAAAAATGTTTTCTTACAGATTCGTTGAATTTTCATAATTTTCATCGGAAACCCTCCATCAATGTTTGAATTCTTTGTTGGTCCAACTCAATTGCCATTTTATTCCACGAACTCTTCATGTCAACCGCATCCCAAGTGACTTTGACTTCCTTTTTCTATTTCCGCTTGCTATTGCTCATTATTTTTCGATTGGGAGGATTAAAGTCTTTTTCAATGTAATCGATACCCATTGCCACGGTATCACTGAGCCACCACTCGAGTGTAGTGGCAGCTCACCAAATCTGGCCAAAACTTCACCGGACCTCTGTGAGTCTTAGTCAACGAAAGGAGACGTTTCTACAGGCACTCTTTCCTATACATTTTCGAGTCTTGTTTGTGACGAGAATCTTGATTTTCGGACCACAGCTGCAAATATTACACAATATTATTCGATATATTGATAACTTCGTGAAGTTCCATTGTAATAATCGATCGTGCATTGTGAAGCGTTTGTTATAAGTGTAATTGTGACACTATCTGGCAGCATTTTCTCTAGAAAAAGCTTCAAAGATGAAACTGATTTTTTAAATCTTCGGATATTAAAATCAATCGCCTGTTCAGGCATCATTCGACAACAGATAATCCTATTTGAACTGTCTTTGTTGTGTTATCAGTCCAATTAGAATAGGATTGATGTATTTAGGTTCGTGTTCGGTTGGTTTGAAACGAACAAGGCAATGGAGCGATTATTCATTCACCCATTCTTTCATGTCTGTAATTGGTGAAAATATCATGAACAAAAATTCTGGGACAAACCAACCCAGAAGACTGAAAGTCTCAAAAATAAAGAATAAAAAAATTAACAAAAACTGTATTATAACGACATTAAAAAATCATTAATACATTAGAAGGGTGGTTTACAACCTATGTTACGCAACGGAATTATTTTGTGAAATTCGTATTTTCATCATATATTATCTCAACCTAATATTTATTGTGGCCCTGATGCGTGGTTTTATCGCAACTCCTCGTAGCCTTGAAAAAGGTTATTGATGTTGAAGGACTTGATAATTATCTCTCTGACTTAAAATAAGCTGTTGGCTGCTCACTGTCTAGAGCCTTACTGGAATAGCAATCACAAAAAAAACAACATAACACTACTCAGTATTATTAAAACCTGTTATCCATGCTTGAGGAAATTCTTAACGGAAAATTCCACGTATTGCAACACAGTATAGATGTAAAGAGCAAGGACTGTTCTGTAGAGAACAGAAAGATGAAATTAGTTTTACGATACCTGTACTCAGAAACCAAAACTCCATGTTGGGACTGTTTCGAAGGTATCACACGAAGGATAATACTAAAATACTCGCTGACCCGGCAAACTTCGTCCCGCCCAAAATTTGTTTTTGTTATCAATACCTTCAAACATTCACGTTTTCTTACGAACCGAAAGTTCATGAGTCCAATTGCAAAACTGTTCATTGATTGATTTTCTAATGAACCCCGTTGAATTTACCATTTACTCAAAAAATCCTAGTACTTCTATCAAAACTCATCATTATTAATATATTATATTATAATATGTCTCAAACTATCATGAAAACTTTCCCTGGCCCCAAAAACCCCTACATGCCAATCAGAGATAGACAAATGTGCGAAAATCTCTCTCTCTCTCTCTCTCTCTCTCTCTCTCTCTCTCTCTATTTCTCTCTCTCTCTCTTTCTCTCTCTCTCTCTCTCGTTATGTCATCCAACCCGTTTAATGGATACACGTACATACAGTAAACGATTTTTCCAGGGCATCCATTTGATGTATCAAAAGAGAAAAAAATACAGATTTTGAACAATGAAAAACTCAATTTAAATGCAATTACTACACACAATTACAGTCCCATGTCAAGATTCCGTCCGTGCCCCTAGACTCAAACCCATCAACTTTTTTAAAGAACGGTAGTTCCTCACACGAACTGTTTGCGAGTGAAATGTTTGCGAGCGCACTGTTTGCAAACGAATGAGTGCAGCTGAACTGAATAGATGTGGAAAGTAGATTGCGCTGGACGGAATGGATGAATACAACGATAACGCTTGTAAAATCTACTAAAAAATGTATGTGACGCAGGGCTTATTTTGTTAATGGATACACAATTTTGAGTTAAAAATTAAATTAAATTGTCGTAGTTTTAAAAGCAGAGCTGCATATTGGCAACTTCATGTTTTTTTAATTCCGTATAAGGTAAATGATTTTGGTTTGTCCAGTCAAAAACATGATCATGGTTTGTCCACTTTCTTAAATGTTATTATTCAGCCCACCTGTGTCAAATCAGGTATTCAAATGCTTCAAAACATATAAATAAAATTGTCTTTTTCATGATTTCAGTAGTTTTATAGTGTATTTTTACGGATTCACATGTTTTAAAGGATTATAAAACCCACCTTCTCCTGGTATCAATGCGCCCCTCATTTGAACTAACATTTAATCAATCAGATGATTATTTGATCATGTGCTCCCTTGGCCGAGTGGTTAGCGTCATAACTAACATGGGTTCGATTCCCGTTCTGGTCGGGGGATTTTTTTTCGTCAAAGAAATTTCCTCCGACTTGCACTGTGATCACGCGTATTCTAGAACTTGCCACTCAGAATGCATTCAAGGCGTGTTATTTGGCATAGAAATCTCAACTAAGTACTAATAAAAATGACGCAAGTAGTATACGTTGAGACGGCGAAGTTCCTCTAGGAACGTTAGTGCCATTGAAGAAGAAGAAGAAGATGATTATTTGACACGTATTCAGACCTTTTCTGGACATGACAATATTGTAAGCATCATGCTTGCACACCATTTGTATCAGATTTACATAGCCAAATCATGTAATTAACGCATTTCGATTACCTCTATGCTGATCATGAATTCTTGCGTAACTTTTGAAAAGGTCATAAGTAACAAATGTAAACAAATCGAGGTCATGGATGCACACGATTAGCTCTCAATCATTGAACGCATTGCGAAAACAACTTCAAACTAAAATCACATTACAACAGTCACGATTGGTTTTTCAAAGTTATTATTGGCTGCTAGTGGTAAAAGTAGTGATAAAGATCGATTCCTTTTGAAACAATTCGCGGAACAATGTTCCGGTCTTTAACTTCGTTTTTCTCGATTTGATGTGAATGTTACATAGGACCTTTTCACAAGTTACGCGAGAATTGTCCGATTCACTAATGTTGTTTTGTCCACATGGTTTCTATGGCAACCGCTTGGCGCGCTACAGTTTGTTTATGGTGTCCTTCGCGCATAGCAGAAATCAAGTCTCTCTGTGTTGAGTGTGTTGAGGTGAACACTTTTAAAATGCCCAAGAAAAGGAAATATTCTGAAGAAAGCCTAAATTATGAATGGATCAATATGATGACAGTAAAGTCAAACAATGATAAATGTAACATCTACAGGGTGGGCCATTTAAAGTGAAATCATCTGGCAACCCCATAACTTTTGACAGAGATGTCAGATTAACAAATGTCATACCGCGTTGGAAGCGTCATTTCAGTACAATTTTAACCATGGAACAATACACACCTAAACAAAGCGCTGAAATTGTTCAGCTGTACATTCAGAATAACTTCTCAATTGTGTTAACTAAACGTGCGTGGAAAAATAAAAATAAAGTTAAAACATCGCCTGGAGACAACACAATACGTCGATTATATGCCAAATTTATATCGTCTGGTAGTGTTGGTAATGCCAGTCATCTGTCCAGACAACGACCAAGACGTTTCGACGAGAATATTGATGCCGTTCGAGCCAGTGAATGGGGAGCGTTATCGGACAATGATAACCGATTTTTTATTGCCATTTGTTCGTGAAAATGAATTGGACAATTACTGGTTCCAACAGGACGGCGCTACATGCCATACAGCGGCTGCCACGACCAAATTATTGCGCGAAATGTTCCCCGGAAGATTAATATCGAAAAATGGCGATTATGACTGGCCACCGAGATCACCTGATTTGACGCCTCCTGACTTTTTTTTATGGGGATATTTAAAATCCAAGGTATACACTGGTAAACCAAGGACCCTGGCTGCGCTGAAAGACAATATCCGACAAGAAATTGCTGCCATATCGGCCGAAACATTGGGCAAAGTGATGGAAAATGCTGAAAAAAGGGCACATTTTGCGGTCAAGGCCAGAGGCGGTCATTTACGAGATATCATAATCAAAAAGTAGTGAGAACAAATCTCCTTGGACCAAAATAAATGAATTTCAAAAAAAAAATTAAAATTCCACTTCTTTACTTTGCTATTGCAAAAACAAATCCTTCCACTTTAAATGGCCCACCCTGTACTTGAAAATTCGATTTTTTTCCATTCAAAATTGATGATTTCTAAAACCGGACACATTGGAGGGTCTCCGTAGCCACATTAGTTGCGCGTTCGCTTAGTAAGCGATCGATCGTGAGTTCAAAACTCAGGGCCTTCATTGACCATTTTCGTGTTGTTATAGAATAATTACGTACATGCAACAATCATCAGCGATGGAGATCGATCCACGGTCGAAATGAAATCGATTCATCCATACAACTGCTCTGCTCTGCAAGACACATCGGGCTGCTGTTCTATAAATAACTCAACAATGATCAATTAACTGTCTCCGCTGTCCGGTCTAACGGTCTAACAAAAAGAATACTCTTACGCCTAATTGGCTACTGTGTAAAAAATCGGCTCTGTTACAGCTAAAATGCTAATGAGCCTAAATTAAATAAATGGCATAAATAAAAATCCGGACGAACTATGATCATAATTTCTCTTTGAGGAAAATCGTAAAAAAATATAACAATTTAAAAGTTTCAACGCCTTATGGTAGTATTAGCAACTAGAGACTTGGGGCTTTTCAACAAACCCAAACTCGTATTGATTATATGTGATTTTCATGAAGAAAAATCGATTTGCATTTACCAGTTGCGTGAAACCCCCCCAAAATCGGACAAACCAAGATTATTTACCCTACATGAGTAGTATACAAATGTTCGAGCCGCGCTCGTTTTAGTAGACATAAACAGCCGAGTATTTGAACATTTGCGAAAACCGACATACAATGAAATTTTATAGGGTCTACAATGGAAACCGGATTCGAACTTGGGATAGTCCCAACGGAATACAGGTCAGACTCGATTATGTGATTCGATTAGTAGAGAAAGCAGAGAGAGCAGAGAGAGTAGAGAGTAGAGAGTAGAGAGTAGAGAGTAGAGAGTAGAGAGTAGAGAGTAGAGAGTAGAGAGTAGAGAGTAGAGAGTAGAGAGTAGAGAGTAGAGAGTAGAGAGTAGAGAGTAGAGAGTAGAGAGTAGAGAGTAGAGAGTAGAGAGTAGAGAGTAGAGAGTAGAGAGTAGAGAGTAGAGAGTAGAGAGTAGAGAGTAGAGAGTAGAGAGTATCATGGAGGAAGCCATCGACAAACTGGTGCATACCCCACGAGAGTAGCTGTGACGGAGTGCGCGTCATGTTGGAGGGCACTACCTAATCGGCGCTCCGTTGGGAAGAGAAATCCTGCGAGGGTGACTGTGACGGGGCGCGCGTTAAGTTGGAGGGCGCTTCCTAATCGGTGCACGTCTCGACGGGTAAATGGATGCCTGCAAAATGGTCATAAGCGCAGTGGAGAGCAACGAATGGTGAATAAGAATATAGAGAAAAAGGGAAGGATCAACGCTAGCTTGCGTTGAAAACTCGTGAAGTGCATGAGCACAGCCGCCCCCTGAAGTAGTCGCCTAGATGTATGTGGTCCCGGGGGGAATGAGGCTACGAGTAGAGGGCTTGGTTTTTGTGGGTGCGATCCCCACTCGACGTCTGGGTTATCCCTTCCCAGATAAGGCTGGAAGAGCGTTCCTCACCTCTATAAAAAAAAAAAAAAAAGAGAGTAGAGAGTAGAGAGTAGAGAGTAGAGAGTAGAGAGTAGAGAGTAGAGAGTAGAGAGTAGAGAGTAGAGAGTAGAGAGTAGAGAGTAGAGAGTAGAGAGTAGAGAGTAGAGAGTAGAGAGTAAAGAGTAGAGAGAGTAGAGAGAGTAAGGAAAGTAGAGAGTAGAGAGTAGAGAGTAGAGAGTAGATAGTAGAAATTTGAGAGTGGAGAGTAAAAAGCAGAGAGTGGAGAGTAGAGAGTTTAAAATGAAGAGCAGAGAGTAGAAAGAATAGATAACAAAGTTTAAAGTAGATAGTAGGAAATGAAGAGTAGAGAGTTGAAAGTTAAATTCAAATTGAAAAAGTGACAATTGATCGCAGAGAAAGAGTAGACATTTTTGACATAGAGACATTTGGACTAAAAAAGAAACATTGAATAAATGAAAAGAAAAAAAGTTACGAGAGTCTGTTCGAGTGCAACAGCAATTCTATTCTAATGACTTTGCGGTAAACTTATTGAAACATAAATTTGGTCCGCTAGTTCGAAGAAACTAAAAGACAGTGACTCATTCAAAGCTTGAATCGCTAAACAATACGATATAGATCGTTCGACAATCACAGAAATGCAAAGAATAAGAAGAACAAAATTGTGAATCAGTCTGTTATGAATTCCATTAGCAGTATGAGACATATGAAAAACATGCAGTGGGAGGCAGAATTGTTTTCACATTCTAAGTAATTATTGAGAAAAAAAATCCCATATTTTATTTTAAATAAAAATATAGACAGCTGAAAACGTCCGTACACATGTGCAAATAACGAGAACTCTATAATCTGTTTCTCTGTTCCTTCTGAAGACTTGCATACTTGCATTCACTTGCGGGCTAAAAAGATTGAACCTAATTTTAGAGTTTCTGCATCGTTTAAGGTTTGTGGTGCCTCATTCCTATAAAGAGGTTCGGCATTTGGAAACTTAATATATTGAAAGTTGACAAATGTTTCCGATCGATTTTCGGGCAACGGATAGTTTCAAGAACTGAATTGACCGTATTATGTGTTGAAACAACACTTTGATTTATCGCCACGGCGTGAATGTTTGGCTTGACACGTACAAAACCAAAAGCCCCGGCAAATCGCCGACCTCTCTGTGTCTCCTCCGCGGGATCCGCGGGATCGAGCCCGGAGTGCGAAAGTGAGCAATGTTATCGGGAGCAACAGAACAAAGAACGCGGAAAGACGCGCGTGTGGCAGAAGATAAACTTCCTTCGGGCCTTCTTATCCTCGCTCCACAGCTGGCTGGTGGTGATCCGATTTGAGCCAACAGTGGCTGGCGAAAGAATTATGGGAGTGGAATTATGATAATCATGCTTTATGGTGGGACTTTTGTTACGAACACCAATTTGGGTTCAGGTTATTATAATTGGTTTCCTGATTATTGCTTTTTGTGTGTAATAAGATTTGAACTAGAATCTCTTTTCCCCATTTTTTAGAGAGAAACTTATAAATAGTGTTTGGGTGTTTGCCCACGATTGATGGTTTGTGGAAATTGTCGGACATTAGTCGCAGAAGTTTCCCGTTTTTGGTTCTGCCTTCGACACATAATTGTCGATCGTTTTAATAATAAAAAATCAATTGCATTAGGGAGTGAAATGTGAATCAATTTGCATTCACTAGCGACCATTGCCATGGTCCCTGGTAGGTACATTAACACTTGTCGTGCAATTAGCACTTCAAATCTATCGATGTTAACACTCGAAGACGGCGAACACTTGGGAAGCACGAGGTGTGAAATAACTTCGACATTTTTCATCAGCTCTACCCCTTCGAGCTGCCGATGCTCCCGTTTTCTGTTTACGGCGAGGTGCTTCTGGTTGTATGGCTGGTGGCCCCGAACCGGTGTCAATGGTCTCCCTGGAAGTCTGTCTCACACCCCGGACATGTAAATCGAATATATTTAGCGCCTCTCGGGTGGTTGGAGCTCCCCTCGTCGTGTCACATCCGCTTGTCTGTGGCGATCGATCAACTCGACACCGCTTTGACTACACGAAGGGGAGCAGCAGCAAAGGGTGTGATTATCGGGAGAAAATGAAACGATATGTTATTTAGTGGGCTGATAATTGATAAGTTGACTGTTTGCCGTCGTCTCATTTGATGTCCCACACTAAAATCGTGAAAAGGGGGAGAGAGGAACCAGAACCCAGGCCCCCAGAAAGGTCATTGGACGATTTGGATTGACTGCAGTCACCCCGCGGGCGACGCATGTTTTCTTCCATTTTTATTGACGCTCAAATTGAATTTCATAACATGATCCAATCCGTGCCGAGAAATAGGTATGTTTATTTTCGTGTCATTGGCTTATTGAACACAACACTTTTATGATTCATAAAAATTCTCCGAACATGAAGCGCGCACATTCGAAAGCTCGTTTGTTCGATCTCGAAATATTGCTTTCCTCGATAGAGGGAGGATACCGCCACATGGGTCGTAAAAGCCCACTAGATACATGCCATGTGCCGTAGTGTCCACTCCGTGTCGTGATGATGTTTCGATCGGTTCCCATCAATTCACACGTGCCCGGCAGGGTCGTTCACACCAGAGTCCAACCAGAATGCGTTTATCGGAAGACAAACAAAATCGAATCGAGAGATTTGTTCGTTTGCTTTCCGTTCTATTTATTTACGCGCGTAAAGCACTTGCTGCTGGCCGCAAGACGACGACGACGACGGAGGAGTCATTCTTTGTTCGGAGGTTTTGATCGTCACCTACATTAGATCCTGAAGAAATGTGTATTTATGTACAAGCCAACTGCCCGTCAGCCAGACAGTTAGTCAGAGTCAGAGCCGGTGAGGTTTTAGAGTAAATAGTCGATGAGTTGGAAACAGGTCTGACGAAGCGCTGGCGGCATGCAACGGAACTCGTCTAAACCGTAATCATAATTCTCCAATAACCTGGATTCTGTTTTGTTTTTGTTACCGTTATTCCTAATGGCAAGGCACTGTTTCAATCATCGATTCGACTGGAATAAGTAGATGTGAAGTTAAACTTTCAATTTTGTTAACTGTTCATATTCCCGGTGTATTGTGAATCCCATCAAACATTATATGTACTTGGATCGAATTCATGCAATTGATACTATTTTGTTGCATATTTTTGCTAGTATCTTCATCAACGACGGCTCTAAACTAAAATGTTCAACGTTTGTATAATTAACCATGAGCAACAATTTTGACGTGGGATTACGTCAAACCGGAATATATTGGGGGTAAAATGAAAACCTAAACACAGAACATGCAGGAAAATATGTAGATTCCGAATGCTTAAAACTCGAACATTTCTTACTGGATCGGAAAGATGTTTGCATCAATTGATAGAGAATATTTCTACGCATCTATCGCAATTAATAAAATGTAAATTTTCATTAGATAAATAATTAAATGACTGTAAAATGTTAGGCGTTATCTAAACACCCTAACTGCCTCGTTTTAATTGGCCCGATTTACGATTTCCCCAACACAGCCATCAAAACCAAGCAGCCTTGGGGAAATCGGCATTGCAAATACATGAAAATAGGGGGACTTTTGTCCTCACCGAAATGCGTTCCCTGATACAGACTTCAAAACCAAGGAGCTTGGGGGAAATCGGCATTGCAAATACATGTAAGTCGAAGGTATTTTTGTTCCGACTGAAATGTGTTTGGCCAACACAGACTTCTAATCCATGGAGTGTGGAGATATTGGCATTGCAAATTCATGCAAGTCGGGGGCATTTTTGTTCCGACTGAAAAGTGTTCGCCTAACACAGAGTGCATGTTTCCCTAACATGGTCTTCTAAACTTAGGATCCTGGGAAAATCGTGTAGACACTGGAGGCGAATGAACTTTCAAGTTTAAAGCCTCTATAGTAGAGAAAGTAGAAGTTGAAGTTGTTGATTCGTGCAAGCTGGAGGTACTTCTGCATGTTTTGACGTAGGACTACGTCTTTCATTTCTGTACCGGGGTGTAAGTTCAAAGTTTCGAAAACGAGAGAGTGACCCTGGACTGCAAGGTTTTGAACGTTAATACCTCTTTACCGGCAGAATGGAGTGGTATAACAATCACTTCATCCGAAAAATAAAATATCAACGAGTTACGAGTTAAGGATTGTCACTTATTGGTCCAAAAAATCGTTTCAATAGCTTAAAAATTGCTTTGAAAGCAAGCTATTGAAATCATAACAATCTAGCTCATTGTTCATGATTGGTGATCGCAATGTGTTCCCGAACACGGACGCAAAATCTAGGCACCTGGAGAAAACGCCATAGCGAATACATGCAAGCTGTAATTTCTTTTGCTCGCCTGCATTAGTGTTTGGGAAACCATAGCGGACACATGCAAGGCGTGAGTATTTTTACTCGTATCAGTTTCTGTTCTGCTTTCGCATGGAACAGCCATGAAAAATTGTTTGCGTGTGAATGCGTACGAACAAAGGAATATTCGCACCCATTTACGCATTCGACTTCCGCATGGAACAGTCATGAAAAATTGCCACATCACGATTAAAACGAAATGAATTTTATGCAAGGTTATGCAAGGATAGAGTTAATTTCGTTTTCAACGTGAAATGGCGCCCTCAGTTTCTATTCTGCGCATGGAGTGATCATGAAAAATCTCGTGTTATTCTCACGAAAACAAACATGAATTATGTATGTGGCATCTTCAATTGCTTTTACAAGGCCACTCAAATTCTATCGGTTCGTTTCGGGGCCACCAACAAGTTCGAAAGAGTTGAATTTTATGTTCATAACAATTCCCCCCACACACTAATAAGAAAAACTTTCAGCTATCTTTTAAAATATTCATTTAGAGTTGATTCAGATGTAATTTCAAATAAATGATTACCGGGCCAACGGTAGTCCTACGTCTACCTTGCGGTTATATCACAGATATAACCCACTTCTAGTTTTTTTGCACTACGAAAAGTGTTACGCGCATTACAAAAGCGGGTACGAATACAACGCTTTGGCTCGGTTCATCAAGATTGCATTGAAGGATATGCCTTCGTATCTTCTGTTTACTGAATTTTTACACATACCATTTGATGATTAGGCAAAATGTTGATAACCATTTGCTGCGATAACGCCTATTGATTAAACAATATGCGTTCGACGTTCATGTCAAAATCGAAACTGAGTGCCTGAAGTTCATAAAATAAAGCAAATTCACGGTTCGAGTACGTACATTTGAGAGATGAAAACTTCAGAGGGAAATGTAAAATAAAACAATCGTTTGATAATTCTTCCGTTCACATGTTTTGTCCTAGGCATCATACCAAACGTAAAAGGACTGTCATTAAATTTACTGGCATTTCTTCAATCTTTTTTACTCACAAAGCAAATATATTGAATTCAATTGAATCCGGAAATTGAATCCGGAAATTGAATCATCTAATCAAAAATTTAATCAGTACAAACAAATGATTGCTAAGCTAAGATAGTCGTCTAAGACGTCAACTTTGCGGTTATATCATAGATATAACCTACCCATTTTTTATACACATACACTCTGTCCAACTTCTATAAAACCAGGTGATGATCTTGTTGCTTTGTGCCATTATAAATACTCAATGCTTCAACTTATATTCTAGTGTGTTGGTATTGATGAATACCACACATTGCATGATTTTCATATGTGTGTGTGCAAGCGCTGAGCATAAACCAAAGGTGTTGTATTTTCCAAGTGTTTCTATCAGACCAGTTACATTTTTCCGTTGTTTTAGTTGTTTCGATCAATGAATCTGGAAAATGCCGAAGGAAAAAGTGCTCACTGACACTTTCTTTTCTCTCCGCGAGCACTTTCAATGCATTTCACCAAGATAATGTTGGTATCAGAGAAATTTCTCGTCGGATTGAACGATCCTATCAAGTAGTGCTCAATTATTCGACGAATCCTCAAGGATACAGTAATAAGGAGAGAGCTCCACGTAAACCGAAGCTCTCAGACCGGGATAAGCGGAAACCTCAACATTCGAATACCTCTGAACCATATATGCAAATAAAGCAATATTTCAATTTCTGTTGATGTTACTCGGGTGACAATTCGTCAAGTTTTGGTAAAAAATCTTCACATAAAGAGGGTGTAAAAGGTTAAAGCTCCTCATCTTACACCATTTCACGTCGGAAGACGTCTGAGTTTTGCCAGTGCTCATATTAACCGACCGTGGGACATGGTATGTTGTGACAAAGAATGTTTGGATGGCTGGATTTAGGATGGTCCTGATGGTTTCAACGGGTAATGGCGTGATTTACGGAAAAAGAAACAGTACTTTTCAAGCCTGAATTTTTCGTGGAGACTCGTGCATGGTTTGGGCGGAATTCTGTGCAACCGGAAGGCTCAAGATAGCTTTCACATCATTCAAGGATTAAATATATGTTCTGGAATCCTCTCTCCAACCGTTTTTACGTGGATATCGTCACAAAAAATTCACATTCCAGCGAAACAATGCTATTATTCATATCAGCAAAGAAACTAAGCAATGGATTAGGGATCAAAAACTTAATTTTTTGAACTGGTCGGCTCACTCTCCAGATTTGAATCCTGTTGAAAATCCTAGGGGGATCCTTAAATATACTTTATTCTAAGCATTCAACAATGTATGAATGTATCTTGTTGAAATTCTAACTGTTTGTGTTGAAACGAACTATAATTGGGGTGGTCTTATAGAAGTTGGACAGAGTGTAGTCATTTAGTAAGCATTCTAGGCGTATTGCTCGGCATAGCAATCTCAACCAAGTACTACTAAAAATGATGCAAGTAATACGACGATGATAAGACGATCACTGGGAACGTTAGTGCTATTGAAGAAGAACATGGACAGAGTCGTATGAATGATGTGCGTCAACGATGAATTCCAGATTATTGTTTTTTTTTCTTCGAATCACAATTTCTCGCGTCACTGTGCAGTCGCCTTCTCTGATTCTAGCACCCCTTGCGCACTGAATCTAGACACGCGCTCTCCAGCAAGTGTTTCATCAGGATTGATGACAATAGCGTGATTGTCATTTTGTAAACCAAGCAAGTGTGATTTGAAGTATTTCAATAATCCGTTGAGCTCATTTTAAAATACTTTCTGCTTGCCGGCGATACGCCTGGCTTTAGACAAAGTGAGATCAATAGCGAATGTGTGGATGAAAGGTCCATGTAGCGGGCGTAGCGCCATCTGTCATTCAACAACGTAAATAAATTTGTCCTGTTTGAAAAACAAACGACGGTTAAATTATTTGAATAAGGTTACTACAAGAATACTAAAATCACGATTAAAAATAGGGCATAGAGGTTTAAATTTGTGGTTACAGTCATACCTCGATATAAGGCAACCTCGATATGAAGCATCCTCGATATAACGTGACTTTTTAAGATGCCTTAGGGTGGGTTTAGACTAGTGATATATTCATGTGAAGAAATATGATGAGATTTATAGAAATCGCATCAACCGTTTACACTAGCGTGAACTTCTATAATGAATATATTCATATTGTCGGTGAATTTATTCACCTGAAGTAGAACTGCATCCAACTTTAGTGATTTCTCACCAGTGAGAAATTCACAAGCGTTTACATATGCTGAATTTATTCAAGTTATATATACCTCGAATAAGTGTATCATATTTATTCTCACCCGTTTACACCTATTTTCAGGTGAATAAATCCATCTATAATTATAGATCTCCCTAGTGTAAACCCGCCATTAGATTTGAAAATAAACAATACAGAAATAGTTTTTTGAGCGTAAATTACATCGGATAAATGTTTCTAGTAAGTTTTCAAACAAATAAATACCGTAAAATAGGGTAGCATTGGTCCATTTCTCAATTATGTTTCAAAACTAATTTTTCATGTCCAGTTTTCATTTTTTATATCAATCTGGATAACGGAATTATTCAATAAAGTTGAATTTATTTAGTTCTGGAAACTTCCGACGCATATCGATACATGGTTGAATTTGTACTGAATGGACATTTCACAATCGTAAACAATGACGCCGATCGGTACATTTAGCTGATTGAAACACTTCAGGGAATTTGTTTCTCGATTCATGCTACATTCACCTGAATTTTATTCCATTATTTTCTAATAGAAAGGAACTTGCGGAAAAGCGATGTACGAATTGTTTTGTATTACATTTCACAATAATTTCCCTTATGAAATACGCATGCCTTCAACATGATATTTTGGGCGATCTTTCCACTTGGTATTATTATGGCATTTTTTGAACTTTTAGCATAACTTTGAACATGTTTCAAGAACAAAATTCAGAGGAATTTTCATTTGGAGATAGAGTAAGTCAAACATAGAAACTATAAAATAAACATTGATACTAGATATGAAACGAATATCCGGCCAATATTTGCCAATATTTGCCACTCGGCCGGATATCGGGTATTGTAGAAAATCAACAATTTATCATTAAGACAACATAAATCATAACAAAGTAGCTCATTAGCTAGCTTACAAAGCATAACAAAACATTTATCCATAATTAAAAATAAGGTTTGATGCCAGATTTTTTAAAATCAAATTAATGCTTACTCATAACATTCTTTAATGAACTGTACTTAAAATTACTCAGTCGTAAATTATGATGAATAAATAATAAATTTTCAGAAGTTAATGATGACAGGCCAATCTTCGCTGTAATACTACTGCAAGGAACTGAAAGATAAACCCTAACAATCCTTGCCCTTGGTTAGCTGCCCAAATTTTAATGACCACCAAATGTAAGGGTCGTGATTGCGATCGATTCTAAATGTTTTCACATTTCGTCGATTTCGTTAGCAACGGGATTTTTTTCCTGAACGCGACGCTATTACCTTCATTTGCCACTTCGTTGAAACAGTCCCAAAAGGCCTGTGGTGAGTTTCGTGTATAAGGTTTGATTCAGTTTCGTCTTTTTTGTTTCATTCACAGGTCTTGAAAAAGACGATGAGCTCAGAAGATTTGTCGCAAGATATTTTATATACTCCAAAACATTGCCAGCAAGACTGTTCACCTTTCAAGAACTCCTAAAAAGTCTGACTTGATTCTAAGAGGGTTGCAATTAAGTAATTCTGATCTTCTCCTAAGTAATTGAATCCTTATCAGAAAAAAACCCTGTTGAAGATTCCTTGCAGAAAACTTAATACTCTATTAAAGGATATCCATTTGAAACGGAAAAATTATTCATAGTTCCTTATTTTCATGTAAGAATGTGTTCATTCCTTCTAAAATGTGATCCTTTATTCGCAAATAAAAAGCCGAATATCCGGCTGCCGGGTATCCGGTATCCGGTATCCGGCCAAACTGTTATCCGTTTCATCACTAATTGATGCAAATTTCACTTCAATTTCTTCAGACCTTTTCCTCTACTTAATCATGTTTGTCTACAACAATTATCTTAAATGGCATAAGAAAGGTTTATAAATACTGCTAGGTGATAGAAAATTAGTTTCTGCGCATTTTTGAGTAATCATGAATTTTGCATCAATAAAATTTTTTTCGCTTCGAAATAACGTAACGAAAAAAAAGTTGCCTTATATCGAGGTATAACAGTTAAATCACGTAAGACGAACAAATCCTGGTTTAATCGCACAATAATGAGAGCAATGATTGATCGCGACCTGGCTTACAATGTCTGGAAAAACTCGAAGCTCACAGATGATCGTAGATTATTTAAACGGCTACGCAATAAAGTTAACAAACTTATCCGTGACACGAAGAAACATTTTTTCACGTTGCATCTTGCTTCTAAATTACCAGTACAGCAATTATGGAAAAGATTAAAATCAATGGGTGTTGGTAAAGCGAAATCCTGTTCTATTAACGGTTTCAGTCCTGATGAAATCAATGTTTGTTTTGCTAGAAATTTCAGCCTCCCCAATACATCGAATGAAAATTATATTGAAAGTCGAAATGAGCAGCAGAACTTCGAGAACGAATTTAATTTTAATAGTGTCAGCGAGGTCGATGTATTAAATGCAATGTATCATATAAAATCAAATACAGTTGGACTTGACTTACTTCCATTGAAATTTTTGAAATTAATATGTCCACTAGTCGTGAAACCAGTCACCCACATTTTTAATTCAATTATATTATCAAACAATTTTCCTGATCAATGGAAACAGTCAAAAATTATTCCCATTAAAAAGAAATCCTCCTGTAGCACAATCGAAAACCTACGACCGATAAGTATTCTGAGTGCTTTATCCAAAGTTTTCGAACGTTTGTTGAAGTTTCAAATATATCAATATGTTCAGCGTTACAAGCTTCTCAATAATTATCAATCGGGTTATCGCCCAAAGCACAGTGCGAAAACCGCAATGTTGAAAGTCTTCGATGACATTGGTGTTGCTTTAGATAATGGCAATCCTGTAGTTTTGATACTTCTGGACTATTCAAAAGCATTTGACAGTATTTCTCACGAAATTATGTGCAGAAAACTTCGTCTCGATTTTAACTTCTCAAATCACGCTACAACCCTAATCCAATCATATTTAAAAGGTCGAACGCAAACCGTGTACAATAATGGACTATTCTCAACCTTCATTCCTATTTCGTCTGGAGTTCCACAGGGTTCTATTCTTGGTCCAATCCTTTTTTCCCTGTACATTAATGATTTGCCTAATGTACTGCAACATTGCAAAATCCATCTTTTTGCTGATGATGTGCAACTATACCTTGATGGTACCGAAGCTACCGATATTTCGGAGAAAATGAATTCTGATTTAGCCAGAGTCTATGAATGGTCCTATAAAAACAGGTTAACTATTAATATGAAAAAAAAAACGAATGCAGTTTTTATTAATAACAACAGAGTTAATAATGGGATAAAACCAAATTTAATTTTTAACAATAAAACTATTGAATTCAAAGAGCAAGCCACCAGTCTTGGAGTGACGATCCAAGAAATTTTTTCCTTTGATAAGTTTATTCTGAGGCAATGTGGCAAAATATTTGCTGGGTTGAAAATACTTAACCTTGCTTGTTCTTTACTTAGCGAGGATATCAAGATAAAATGGTTCAAAAGCTTACTGTTTCCTCATTTCATTGCGTGTGACTTCCTTCTCTTCGATGTTTCGTCCTTGGCTTTGTCTAGATTACGAGTTGCACTCAACAGTTGCGTTCGCTACGTTATCAACTTGAGTAGATTTTCAAGTGTTTCACATCTGCAATATCGACTAATTGGCTGTCCCTTCGCCAAGTTTGGCCAAATGAGAAGCTGCTTATTTCTCTTCAATCTGGTTAGCAATAAACAACCTGGTTACTTGTTCAACATATTGAAATCTTTCAGAAGCAGGAGATCGAGAAAATACAAATTGCCCCGATTCAACACCTCTAGATATGGAAAATCTTTCTTCGTTAGAGGCGTGATTGAATGGAATTTACTACCCAACGATTTAACATTGGAAAATTCTCTTTTAGCATTTAGGAGGAGATGTATTGAGTACTTTAACTGAACAAATATGTCATGATTATTTATATGATGAAACAAAATTACTTTAATTTAGAAATTTAGAAATCGTGAAACCAGTTCTACGCAAAAACCATTTGTAACAATTATTAAAAGACGAATGTCTTATGTTACTTGTTAATGAATAAATAAATAAATAATAATAATAACTGTATATGAATTGTTTGAAGCCAGATTTAAGAAAAATAGATATTCAGTTTTTTTTCTGCATAGGGCCGCCCTATTCGATATTAAATATAGAGTAATCGGTATCCTAGCGGTATCGTATATAGTTTACAATCTATTCTCATGCCTATCAAGTTTTTTGTGCATAATTTCATCAAAATCGGTCGAGCCGTTTTGGAGGAGTTCGGTAACAAACACCGTGACACGAGAATTTCATATACAGTGATACAAACTCGTAGTCGTACTTCACCATGCAGATCTCTTTTCCCTTGTTTTAGAAGTCGAAAACAAGGTTTCGGAACATTCTATTTAGATGAAGTCCTAGTGTCATATGAGAGTTAAAAGGTTTGCTATCTGTTTTCAGAATAATGGTTTTTATTTCTCTAAGAATTGCGAATGTATGTGCGACTATATGAAAATTGACTCAAACTCATAATTGTACTCTGGTTGAAACTTCAATCGATTTATAAGGCGTTGATCAATTTCAGGATTCCATCACTAGTATGGTATCGTTTGTTCATTGCAAGTAGCTTCAGTCGTTATCTACGAGTATTGAGTCAATTTTTGAAGATTTGAGTCAATTTTCATACATTCGCAATTCTTAGAGAAATAAAAACCATTATTCAGAAAACAGATGGCAAACCTTTTAACTCTCATATGACACTATGACTTCCTCTAAATAGAACGTTCCGAAACCTTGTTTTCGACTTCCAAAAGAAGGGAAAAAAGATCCGCATGGTGAAGCACGACTACGAGTTTGTATCATTCTCTCTTTACCTCCCAATGAGGTTCACCACGGGAACCACTATTATTGTTCAAGCTTTATACAATCCATTGATTTTCTACTCATACAATACAAAAGCACTCTCCATTCTAATTAAATTTATCAACTGCATCCCATTTCGGACATACATGTGTATGTCATCCCCTGTGTTGTCGTGATTGTCCTTTCCACACTTAATGCTGCATTCCCGCAATGGAACTGAAAACAAGCAAAAACAATAAAACCGCATAAAACTTTCATCGCGTTTGTGGCTATCTCAATCAAAAACAAAACACAAACGATATCGGCATGCAAAAAGGGGTGGGTGGTGGTGAACCGAACAGGACGATGATGTTTAGACATCATCAAGTGCTGCCGAGTCGATGCCGAAGCTGCCGGATCTTTTGGCACGGTTCCCGTTTTCCCACACCGCACAGCCCCACCCTCTTCATCATTGCTGCCTTGTTCGAATGTCATTGAAGCATACATTTTAAATCAGATTAGTTGCCCTTCCTCCCTGCCACACGCCCCCGCCTGGGCGGAACTACTTCCACAGTTCTACTAGTTCTGCTCAACACCAGACCTGTAAAACGAAACTTCTGTCTGTGTCAGATTGGATTATAATTTGCGCCCGGATTTGGGTCCGTCCCGCATGGATCACAGTTTAAGTAAGTCCATCGAGAACACTAAACCTCCGCCTCCCGGGTTGGGGCGGAACGATTTACGGACCAGCCCGAGGAAGGCGACGGTTGTGTATGTTTTACGAATTCATGACTCGTGCTATGTTTGTTTTGTAATCAAACGAAAACGGAACAAGGGGTGGTCAAATTTCACTTTGCACCCTGTGTAAATCGGAACCGGGATTAAATTAACACGTAGCACAATTTTTGCGCAAAGAGCAGCGAGAGTGTTAATGACCCTGATCGATCACAATCGGGAATCGCAGCACCTCGACAGACGGAAATTGGTCCAATGTACGCTCTTTGTCCCCATCGGCCACAAGCTGGGATAATCGCTCGTCGAATGCTTTCGCTTCTCGCCGTTTGCGTTCCGATGAACACGACGATGGCGATGGCCAGGGCCGGGCGGTTGAGATGGTGGAGCGTGATTTATTCGGGTGTTTATTTGTCCGTGTCATGTTTATAATTTTCGATTTTCCGCGAGATCCTAATTTACGCAGCATCTGCGGAAATTATTGGCACGACAGAGAGCGAGAGAGCGAGCGGAAAGCGGAAAGGTTTACTTTCCTTCATCTCGCTCATCGTCTGTTGGGACTATTTTTCGTAGATTATATCATCGTTCGATTTATTCGCCCCCAAATGGAAAGACAGCGAGCACGAAGATTTGGGCAATAACAGTGTTCAATTGACACACAACTGTATGGAAGGAATGTGGGTGGGGAGTTAAAACACGCTCTGGACAGAATCGTTATTGATTCAAATAATTGGAGCGTTGAACAAATCAACTTGTTTGTGTGTCGATTGGGAGGTGCGATTGCGTAATGCTTATCGAATTGTTTCTCAATTCATGGAAATGTTATTTGACAACGTTTTGATTCAGTTTCAATACATTTTGCTTATTTTCGTAAATAAATTCTCTCTACGAGTCACATGCTGAGAAACCAAGGCTATGAAGTCGGAGTCGGGATCAGAAAAAACTTCCATAATATTATGGTAAACGGTAGTCAGTGAGTTGTTCGTGGTCGCAGTTCAGTTGAACTTTTCGCCGTGTAATCCGAGCCCATGCTACGATTTCTATCGTTCTTGTGATGTTTAACCGTAGCCGCTTCCTGACGAACATAGTTGCTTGTGTCATCCTACCGCTGGTAGTGTAAAAACTACATCGAAGTGATCTCTATTGTCACGGTATCTGCCATACTCGCCATACTAGCGGCCTTGTTGAGTGCAACTATCTCATTTGTGTTGTACTAAATCTCATGAACCACTCACTCGAATGAACACAAACATAGCTCTAACTCGTGCGGCACAAACAAAAATGAATAAATACAAACCTACGTTTGCTTTGCCTGTGGAATCCTCCAGCAGTGGTAGTCAAAACAATAAACCAACAAGAGAGGATGTGGCCCGGACCGACGATGGTGTGGATAGTTTGGATGCGCTGTTGGTTCGAATTAAGCAGATGATCGATATTGGTAACGCGAATATCGAGAAGAAGATAGAGTCCAGCAACAAAGCTCTCGTTGCTGAAATCTCTACCCTGCGTGATGAGGTGGACCAGCTTAAGGTCGACTATGCTCGAGACTTCGACGGTCTGAGTGATTCACACGCGACAACTGTCTTAGAAGTGCGAAAGAACACTGATGCTGTTGCTCGGATCCAGAAGTCCAACGACCTAGTTCTCACTGGTGTGCCGTTCTGTGCCAATGAGAACACTGATGAAATCCTGCAAAAAGTAGCTGCAGCTCTAAACTATGGAGACTCCGAGGTGCCTCCCGTGTTTACCAAGTGTCTTGCTCGTATTCCCATTGCCACGGGAGCAACCCCACCGATTCTGTTCCAGTTTGCGTTCCGAGCGTCCAAGGATGAATTCTTCCAGCGTTACTTCTCGGCGAAGAAATTAAGCTTATTGCATCACGGTTTCGACGTCGATCGGCGTATCTACCTAAACGAAAACCTCTATGATGTTGTCCAACTAACAGATTTTGGACATCGAAAATAACCCTATCCTACAATATTCTTATTTTTCCTTCTAGCAACATTCCCATGATTCTTTTCCTGCAACTATCCATGTTTTGTTCCTTCCTAAAAGTCTCAATTTTCGTCGCGTTCATTGGATTCATCGCCCCGGACGGATTATCACCGAAGAAATACTGGTGCTGCTGTTGTTTTGGTCGAGCTTCCCGTACCCCGCCGCTTGTGTTGCAGCTATCGTAGTATTCAAAACTTTTCAATTGAATTTGCGATCAAAAACCACATTCACTATAGATTAAATTAGAGTAGTCATGAATACAAATGAATTGGAAATGCATGTAGCTCTGTCCATGCATTTGTCGCTCCTCTCATTCTTGTTTCCCCTCAAGCCTGATCAATTTATACATTTTGAATTGTTCTTGTTTTTGCCTTATGATGATGCCGGTTAGCCAAGATGATGGTAATTCACGCTCGCAAAGAAGTATTGCCGATATTCCGCGAGTTGTTATGAATGTAGCTTTACGTGAAGATTGCATAAATCTGTGTCATATGAACGCTCAAAGTCTGTGTGCTCGTCAACTAAGTAAGTTTGATGAATTTAAAAATTGCTTTTTAAATAGTAAAGTGGACATAGTATGTGTAACAGAGACATGGCTCAATGAAAACATCAGTGATACAACGGTCACTGTCGATGGTTTCTGCATTTTGAGAAATGATCGCAAGATCGGTCGAGGTGGTGGAATTTGTATCTATCATAAATTTAACATTGATTGCAAAATTGTAAATGCTTCTGATCTCACACTTGAACAAGTAGATTTAGACCGAACCGAATACTTATTTGTTGAAGTTAAGGTGAATAACGAAAAATTTTTGCTTGGCGTCATTTACTCGCCCCCCGAAGGCGATTGTTCCAATATTCTCGATATAAAGCTTGCTGAGCTGTCTCTAGATTATAAGAAGATTATCTTGACAGGCGATTTCAATACGAAAAGAGTTTGTGCCAAAACTACTCGGTTTTGTGAAGTTCTAGACAATTTTGGCTTATTTTGTATCAACAATGAACCTACCCACTTTTACCCCGGTGGAAGTTCTTTAATTGACTTATTGATAACGAATGACACTAATTTTGTTCTCAATTTCAACCAAGTCGCAGCACCAGGATTTTCACATCATGATATGATTTTCTCATCGCTAAATTTGACACGATGCAGTGAAGATCGCCCAAAAATGTTTAGGGACTACAATCGAATATCACTTCTTAGTGGTGTGTGATAGTGCCGAGCGCTCAAGCGCTCCGATTGAGAAGCAAGCAGCGGTTGCCAGTTCATCAGCACTGGGGTGCATTGTGAATATAAGTACGAATTACAGAATGGCAGAAGGAGGGGGAGGATCTCCAGATATGGAGATCTCTGATGATGACTCCCCTCTGGTTGAAAAAAGTTCTAATAAAGGAACAGCGAAGACACTTAAACGCGTTCCTACATCAGAGGATGTTTCGTCCGGGGACGAGTCTGCTAACTCTAGCAAGCCCCCCTCTAAAAAACCTGCAAATACCTCCTCTCCAACCCCCCTCGCTCCTACAACAGCTCAGATTTCGCCTCCCCATCCTGTTGTCCCCGATCCCCTTCAATCCTCGTCATCTCCTTCTCGTCCTGTAGTCTTCTCTCCACGTGTCAAGGTCTATCCTGAAGATGCACCTGGAACTGGTCCGTGGGTTGTTTTCTTCAGGCCTAAGCCAAACGGAAAAGCACTTAATGTTATTCAGATCATGAAAGATCTGGCAAGATACTCCTCCGTGACAGAAATTTCGAAGGTTAGACCGACCAAACTGCGTGTTGTCGTAGCTGATCGGAAAGACGCAAACGGTATTGTCGTCGACCAGAGGTTTACCCTGGAATATCGTGTCTACGTGCCTTCCCATGACGTAGAAATCTCGGGGGTGATAAC
The DNA here is from genome assembly GCF_029784135.1 of Toxorhynchites rutilus septentrionalis. Classification (NCBI taxonomy): domain Eukaryota; kingdom Metazoa; phylum Arthropoda; class Insecta; order Diptera; family Culicidae; genus Toxorhynchites; species Toxorhynchites rutilus. The sequence continues at coordinate 16,633,316 of NC_073746.1, forward strand.
CGAAACGGGTCTGACGTGCAAATCAATTATGGAAGGAGATGGCAGATTTAAAAAGCTGCCTTTGATTAAGGTTAAAATCTTAGAATGCCGACAACTCGGCAAAGTCTCCCAGGAAGGGAAAGAATCGAAATTTACGCCGTCCGACTCGTTTAGAGTCACTTTTGCTGGCTCCGCCCTCCCTGACTACGTTATGGTGGACAAATTGAGGCTACCGCTGCGACTCTTCGTGCCAAAGCCCATGACTTGCCTGAAATGCAAGTCAGTTGGTCACACAGCAGCTTACTGCGCCAACAAGGAGCGCTGTGCCACTTGCGGAGAGCAACATGTGGACAAATCCTGCAGTGCGATTGAGCAAAAGTGTCCATATTGCGGAGGAACTCCGCACGTGCTCTCGGCTTGTGAAACTTACAAGAGTCGCTGGGAGAAGCAGAAGCGCTCTTTAAAGGAACGCTCGAAGCGCACTTTTGCGGAAATTTTAAAGGGCGCTTCTCCATTGGCCCAACAGCAACAACCTTTAACCGCAAACAATGTCTTCGCTTCGCTGCCAGTTGACGAAATGGAAGCGGATACAGCTAACGAGGGCACACCGTACATCTTCCAAGGGAATCCCCGGCGCAAAAATGTGACCACTCCCAAAGTTCAAGTACAAGCCCCTCCGGTTATACCCTCTGTTAGCATGCCTAAAAAATCGAGTGCAGCGGACAAGCAAAATCAGGTTCCTCCTGGCTTCCGTGGGAATAATTCACCTTCGAACGACCCAGCACTCGAAGGAACATCAAAAACCCCAACTGTCCCTATTTTACCGTCAAGTTCAACTTCCCAATCGGGATTTATAAAGTTGACTGACCTTGTGGCTCAAATCTTCACATGCTTTAATGTTTCCGACTCCATCAGAACCATTGTCATATCAATGCTTCCAGTATTAAAGACAATTTTGCAACAATTGATGCAAACATGGCCCCTCCTTGCAATGATTATCTCTCTTGATGTCTAATTCAAATAGAGAGGTCGGAGATATCACTGTTTTACAGTGGAATTGTCGTAGTCTTATCCCTAAATTGGATACATTCAAATTTTTAATTCATAAGTTCAATTGTGATGTTTTTGCTCTGTCCGAAACTTGGCTTTCTTCGCGAGATGATCTCTCTTTCCACGATTTTAATATTATACGCTTGGACCGTGATGACAGATACGGAGGGGTGCTATTGGGGATCAATAAGTGCCACTCATTTTTTCGAATTGACCTTCCACCTATTGGAGGGATTGAAGCTGTTGCTTGTCATGCAAACATCAGAGGAAAAGACCTCTGTATTGTCAGCTTGTATTGGCCTCCGAGAGCTGCGGTTAGCCGCAAGCAACTTGTTGACATGTGCTCACTCCTTCCTGAGCCACGATTGATCTTGGGAGACTTCAACTCTCACGGAACTGCCTGGGGGGAACAGTACGACGACAATCGTTCACTGTTGATATATGATCTTTGTAACAGCTTCAATATGACACTTTTGAACACTGGGGAAACAACACGTGTACCTAAACCTCCTGCTAACCCAAGTGCTCTTGACCTCTCGCTTTGCTCGAATTCACTATCGTTAGATTGCAAGTGGAATGTAATCCAGGACCCCAACGGTAGTGATCACTTGCCAATCAAAATTTCCATCACCATTGGGTCGAATTCTTCTGAATCTATAAACATGGCATATGACCTCACAAGACACATTGACTGGAAAAAATATGCGGACGCGATTGCTCTAGCCATCAATTCCAGAGATGGTTTACCTCCATTGGAGGAGTATAACTTCCTTTCTCGTTTGATCTATGACAGCGCGGTTCGCGCTCAAACGAAACCCATCCCAGGTTCCACCATTTCCCGAAGGCCTCCCAATCTATGGTGGGATAGCCAATGTTCCAAGCTTTATGTAGAAAAATCGAATGCATTTAAAGCTTTTCGGAAACGTGGAACCCCTGAAAATTTTCAAACGTATTTAGCCCTTGAAGATCAATTTAAAAACTTAATCAAAGGGAAAAAACGTGCTTATTGGCGAAATTTCGTGGGAGGTTTGTCACGAGAAACGTCAATGAAAAAATTATGGAAAGTGGCTCGAAACATGAGAAATCGCTCTTCAACGAATGAAAGCGAAGAATATTCATATCGATGGATTTTTAATTTTGCACGGAAGGTTTGTCCTGATTCCGCTCCTGTGCAAAAAATTGTTCGAGATATACCACAAGATAGGAGCGATCTTGATTCCGAGTTTTCGATGGTAGAATTCTCTCTTGCTCTCCTTTCATGTAACAATTCTGCTCCGGGATCGGATAGAATTAAGTTCAACTTGCTGAAAAACCTCCCTGATGTGGCGAAACATCGCTTGTTGAATTTATTCAATCGGTTTCTGGAGAATAATATTGTTCCAGATGATTGGAGACAAGTACGAGTTATAGCTATTCAAAAACCCGGAAAACCCGCGTCCGACTTCAATTCGTACCGCCCAATAGCAATGCTGTCTTGTATACGGAAATTGTTGGAGAAAATGATCTTGTTTCGCCTTGATCGATGGGTTGAAACGAATGGCCTACTCTCAGATACACAATATGGGTTCCGCAGGGGCAAGGGGACGAATGATTGTCTTGCGTTGCTTTCTTCAGAAATTCAAATGGCTTACGCCGGAAAAAAACAAATGGCTTCAGTATTCTTGGACATAAAGGGGGCCTTTGATTCTGTTTCAATAGAGGTTTTGTCAGACAAATTACACTCTCGGGGTCTTCCGCCTCTATTGAATAATATTTTATATAACTTGCTTTGTGAGAAGCATTTGAACTTTTCTCACGGAGATTCGGCAGTAAGTCGGGTCTCTTACATGGGACTCCCCCAGGGCTCATGTTTAAGCCCCCTTTTTTACAACTTCTATGTAAGCGACATCGACAATTGCCTTACACAAAATTGCAGCCTAAGACAACTTGCAGATGATGGAGTGGTGTCTGTCGTAGGATCAAACGAATCCGACCTGCAAGGACCCTTACAAGATACTTTGAACAATTTTTCAACCTGGGCCATTGGGCTAGGGATCGAATTCTCCACGGAGAAAACAGAGATGGTGGTTTTTTCTAGGAAGCATAGACCAGCAAAACCAAAGCTTCAACTTTTGGGTAAACCGATCACTCATGCTATGTCATTCAAGTATCTTGGGGTCTGGTTCGACTCCAAATGTACTTGGGGGGCCCATATTAGGTATCTGAGTAAAAAATGTCAACAAAGAATAAACTTTCTCCGTACAATTACCGGCACCTGGTGGGGAGCCCATCCCGAAGATCTTATAATGTTGTATCGAACAACTATTCTCTCAGTGATGGAGTATGGCAGTTTCTGCTTTCAATCAGCTGCCAAAACACACCTCATTAAACTCGAGCGAATTCAGTATCTTTGTCTCCGTATTGCGTTGGGATGTATGCCCTCAACGCATACCATGAGTCTCGAGGTTTTGGCAGGCCTACTCCCACTAAAAGATCGCTTCAATTTATTATCTCTTCGGTTCTTCATCCGGTGTAAGGTCATGAACCCATTGGTGATCGGAAATTTTGAGCAGCTGATCGAGCTAAATTTTCACTCCGGATTCATGAGTTCATATCATGAATTCATCTCCATGCAGGTTGATCCTTCTTCGTATATTCCCAACCGTGTTTGTTTCCCTGACTACATCAATTCCTCTGTGCATTTTGATCTGTCCATGAAGCAAGATATCCATGGATATTCAGATTACCAACGATCGAGGATCGCTCCAACGATCTTCGATGAAAAGTATGGGGGTATCAATTGTGATAATATGTACTTTACTGATGGGTCCACTATAAACGAGTCCACAGGATTTGGAGTGTTCAACGAATTTTTTAGCACCTCACACAGTCTTCAGAATCCTTGCTCAGTGTATATTGCTGAATTGGCAGCAATTCATTGGGCGCTGGACAGCGTCGCCTCACGACCTGTTGAACACTATTACATTGTAACGGATAGTCTTAGCTCTGTCGAAGCTATCCGTTCAGTGAGGCCGGAAAAGCACTCGCCGTACTTCCTTGAGAGAATACGAGAAAATTTGAGTGCTTTATCCAGACGCTGTTATGTCATTACCTTTGTGTGGGTCCCTTCTCATTGCTCAATTCCGGGTAATGAGAGGGCTGACTCATTAGCAAAGGTAGGTGCGATTGAAGGCGATATTTATCAGCGTCAAATCGCCTTCAATGAATTTTACTCTTTAGTCCGTAAAAATACCATCGCTAACTGGCAACGCAAATGGAACGAAGGTGAATTGGGCCGGTGGCTTCACTCGATTATCCCTAAGGTTAGCCTCAAACCATGGTTCAAAAGTCTGGACTTGAGTCGGGACTTTATTCGCACCTTCTCCCGACTCATGTCCAATCACTGTTCGTTAGACGCGCTACTCTTTCGTTTCAATCTGGCCGGCAGCAATATCTGCGTTTGTGGCCGAGGCTACCACGACATCGAACACGTTGTTTGGTCGTGTGAGGTGTATCTTGTTGCCAGATCGAATTTAGAGAACTCCCTTCGGGCTAGAGGAAGGCAGCCCAATGTGCCGGTGAGAGATGTGTTGGCTCGGTTAGACCTTGATTACATGTCCCAAATATATGTTTTCCTTAAATCTATCGATGTTCGTGTGTGATTATCCTTATATCCTTATACCCTCCATTTCTTCCTTTATGAGTAATTGGTCCGCTTGCTATAAACAGGAGAATGAAATGTAAATTCACAATAGATGTACGAATAGATTTAAGAATTGAGTGTGTGTGATTATCAACATTGTAATAATTTCCTTATACCCCATCCTTTTCCTGAGAAAAATATGTCACCCTTCTAATCTCGAGTTCACCGCGAGTAATCGGTTTCCCACATTACTAACCATAGATTTAAGAAAATTGTTCATATATATAGTTTTAAAAATATATTTAAGATTTCGGCTCCTTTAAACTTATGCAACTGAGCCTGTAAAAATAAACGAATTTATAAAAAAAAAATACAATCGAATAAATTGGGCCGCATTACAAAACGCTTTAGACAACTTAGACTGGTCCTTACTTTATAGTTTCACTGACTCTGATTTGGCTCTAGACTTGTTGAACAGTTACATAGTTGGAATTTACGAAAGGTTTGTTCCACTGCGAATCTCGAGCACTAATTCAAATGCTCCTTGGTTCAATAATGATATTTTAAATGCTATTGTTGTTAGAGATATTGCATATCGCCAATGGACGTACAGTAAAAGTTCATCTGATCATATTCAGTTCAAGAGACTTCGTAACAAAGTGACACAACTAGTCAATAAAGCGAAGTCTAACTATATGACAATCAATTTGGAATCGGCGAATTCGACTAAAGAACTGTGGACAAAACTGAAACGTCTAAATGTTTCTGCGGGCTCACTTCATAGTGCGAAGTTCTGTAATTCTGGTGATGAAATAAATACTTTTTTCGGTGATAACTTCACTCGAGATACTATGCTTCCTCCGGTGCCTCCTTCCAATTCCAACGGTTTTTCATTTACTCAATGTAATGAGCTGGATGTTTCGAATGCTATCTATTCGTTTTCATCAAATGCTCTAGGAATGAATGGTATTCCATTAAGATTCATAAAACTTATTTTGCCATTCGTAATCACCCCATTAACATATCTTTTCAATTTATTCATTTCAACTGCAAAATTTACCCTAGCATGGAAGGCGGCGAAAATAATTCCGATACGCAAAAAACCTGCTGGTTCTGGTTTGAACAACCTCCGTCCAATTAGTATTTTATGTCCAAAGTTTTTGAGAAAATTTTGAAACTTCAAGTTCAAGTTTACATTCAGCGGTATAATCTTCTTAGTCCTTATCAGTCGGGTTTCAGATCGGGGCACAGCACCACTTCAGCGCTTCTTAAGGTTCATGACGATTTACACCAATTTATCGGCAGAAAAGGCGTTGCATTTCTGCTTTTGATAGATTTCTCCAAAGCATTCGATAGAGTCTCACACGTGAAGCTGTTGCAAAAAGTATCGTATCAGTTCAATTTTAGTCGCAAAGCAGTTTTTCTGATCAAATCATACTTGACGTGTCGTACTCAAGTTGTGGAAATTGACGGAAGCCTATCTAATTCAATCACTCTCGGGGTCTGCCGCCTCTATTGAATAATATGTTATATAACTTGCTTTGTGAGAAACAGTTGAATTTTTCTCACGGGGATTCGACAGTAAATCGGGTCTCCTACATGGGCCTCCCCCAGGGCTCATGTTTAAGCCCCCTTTTGTACAACTTCTATGTAAGCGACATCGACAATTGTCTTACACAAAATTGCAGCCTAAGACAACTTGCAGATGACGGAGTGGTATCTGTCGTAGGATCAAACGAATCCGACCTGCAAGGACCCTTACAAGATACTTTGAACAATTTTTCAACCTGGGCCATTGGGCTAGGGATCGAATTCTCCACGGAGAAAACAGAGATGGTGGTTTTTTCTAGGAAGCATAGACCAGCAAAACCAAAGCTTCAACTTTTGGGTAAACCGATCACTCATGCTATGTCATTCAAGTATCTTGGGGTCTGGTTCGACTCCAAATGTACTTGGGGGGCCCATATTAGTTTGTGGCCAAGGTTATCACGACATCGAGCACGTTGTTTGGTCGTGCGAGGTGTATCTGGTCGCCAGATCGAATTTAGAAAACTCCCTTCGGGCCCGAGGAAGACAGCCCAATGTGCCGGTGAGAGATGTGTTGGCTCGGTTAGACCTTGATTACATGTCCCATATATATGTTTTCCTTAAAGCTATAGATCTTCGTGTGTGATTGTCCCTACATCCTTATTACCTCCTTTCCTTCCTTTGCGGGTAATTCGTCCCCTTGCTATAAATAGTAGAATAAGTTGAAATGTAAATAAACTATAGATATACGAATAGATTTAAGAATTGAGTGCTCATCAACATTGCTACAATTTCCTTATATCCCATCCTTCTCCTAAAAATATGTCACCCTTCTAAACTCGAGTACACCGCGAGTAATCGGTTTTCCACCTTACTAACCATAGATGTAAGAAAATTGTTTATATATATATAGTTTTAAAAATATATTTAAGAATTCGGCTCCTTTAAACTTAAGTAACTGAGCCTGTAAAAATAAACGAATTAATAAAAAAAAAAATATCTAATTCAATTAATATCTTGTCAGGTGTTCCTCAAGGATCAGTGTTGGGTCCTCTTTTGTTTTCATTATTTATCAACGATTTGCCATCTGCTTTGAAATTTTGTACTATTCACATGTTTGCAGATGATGTGCAACTGTACATTTGCTCAAACGATTGAGATTTAGAAGATATAGGGCGACGGATTAACTATGATCTCAATAATGTTTTACGATGGTCTCTGAGTAATATGCTTCCAATAAATTCGTCGAAAACTAAAGCCATGTTCATTTCCAGACGACAGATTCGTACAAGTTTACCGGAGTTAACTATCAATAACGAAAAAATAGAATATGTGCAAATAGCTGCCAATCTTGGTGTTATTTTCCAATCTAACCTCGAATGGGACTCTCAAAAAAATGCACAATGTGGTAAGATCTATGCAGGCTTACGACATCTTCGACTTACAGCAGAAATGCTTCCTGTGTCTACCAAGCTTTTGCTATTTAAATCTCTTCTATTACCTCATTTTTCCTATGGATCAGAATTAATTTTGAACGCCTCAGCAGCTGGGTTTGACAGACTGAGAGTATCATTAAACCATGGGTTTTCAGATTATCTACATTTTCTAGAGTAACACATTTACAGCAGGAACTGTTGGGATGTTCATTCCATAATTTCTTCAAATTACGATGTTATGTCACTTTATTTAAGATAATCCATTTCGGTCCTTATTATCTTAGTGATAAGCTGCAGCCTTTCAGAAGTTCCAGAGTCCGTCATTTTGTTATTATGCCTCATAACTCCTCTCATTATAGCAATACTTTTTTCGTGCGTGCGATTAATTTATGGAATCAACTTCCAGCGAATATTAAATCCATTCATTCAGTAGCAAGATTCCGTCGGGAATGTATGAATTGGTTAAATTGAGGGAATAATCTTGAATGGGATGAGCGACAGTATAGTGGATAGGGTTTACATGTATTGTGTAGTTTTTTTTTCTTTCATTATTTTTAATGCATTTAAAATTAGTTTGAGTTGAGTTTGTAACGGTTATAAGGATGTGGTATGAACAACGTTGAATCCGATTGTAGAATTTTTATAAGGGTGGACCCTTACTCTACAAGTATGAATAAACAAAACAAACAAACAAACAAAAAAAATTCATTGTATGAGGAGAAATTTGTTTTTGCTGATTCCGACTTCGACTTCCAGTTGAATGACCCAATAAAACAATATATTTAGCTCTTTAAACAAAATTTCATTTCATGATGAGGAAACATTGATGGGTATTTTATTTATGACCATAATGGTTAATAATGCAAACTAAATGGTAACAACACTTTGCAAAAACACGGCAGAACAACAAAACTATCCACTTTAATAATACACCCAATCAGGGGCCATAAGATCCTCTAACATTTTGGAGACTGCAAGAACTATGACATAATTCAGCTTACGGACAATGTCAAAAAAATGGGACGAATCACTTAAGAAACATTTTCCCATTTTCCAATACGCACCCAGTAGAAAGTAAAAAAAAAAAGAAGAGCAACATCGAGAATCGAGCCAATGACGTCGCGATTATAAAACCTACATTTTGTCACCACTCGACCCTAACCACTCCTTGACCCACTGCACAATGGTAAAATTAGCATCTAGAACTCGACAGTTATTATCTAAACAAAAAACTGTCTTCGAGTTGTTACATCTGAGCGCTCATTTTCATGTTGTTAAAAATAGTGTGACCAAAATTTTCGCTTAAATAAAAAATCTAACTTTCTTATCTTTATACAGCCATTCCATGTCAAACCCATAGAGTAGTTCTCAGATTTTCGTAAAAAGTGGTAGTTCGTTCTTTATCGCAAACTCTTAGACCCGTATATTTTTATTTTTTTGTTAGGGTGCCCATTTTTGATTCGAAATATCGACTTTTTCCGCTTTTTTCCAAAAATGACATTTTTCATAAATTCATAACTTGTGAACTACTGAACCGATTTAGACGGTCGATATATCAAATTAAAGCTAATTAGCTAGTGATTCTCGGAAAAATACGCTTGCTAAAATTTCAGGTTTTGGATTTGTCACTATTTATTGTATTTGTTTTTTATAGTTTTCATGCTCTCGGGACCAAAGCTGCAATATTTTTTTATATTTTTTATGGACAGATATCCCAAAAATGACTTTTTTCAAAAATTTCTTACTTTTGAACTCCTGGACCGATTCAGATGATCGACATATCAAATTGAAGCCTACTAGCAATCTTTTTTTGAAAAAATAACACACTTGCCAATTAATAGGATTATAGTCACATACATCCAGTCTAGTCGCATAGAAATATTGAACGAAAACTGAATACGCGTTAACTTTGAAAAATCATACCTTAAAAACGAAAAATAACATCTCACTGGTATTCGGATATATTATGTGAAAAAATCTCAGCTTTCAGGAAAAAATATAAAAAAATTAGCACCCTTGGTCCCGAAACGATGTAAGCTATAAAAAACAAATATAATCAATAATTACGAAAACAAAATCCATTTTTAATCAGAATGCAATATTTTTTCACACAATACTAGTTCATTGGCTTTAATTTGATATATCGATCATCTGAATCGGTTTAGTACATCAAAAGTTATGATTTTTTGTAGTGGAAAAAATGGGAAAAAATGATGTTTCGGACCATCGGTTAACTTTGAAAAATCATAACCCAAAACCGAAACAAACGCCTCTCTGATTTCGAGATATGTCATGTGAAAAATCCTCAGCTTTCCAGAAAAAATATAAAAAAATATAGCGCCTTTGGTCCGAAGACCACGATAGCTATAAAAAACAAATACAATCAATAATAACGAAAACATTATTCAAATTTTCCGCAACTGTAGTATTTTTGCAAAAAAAAGACCAGCTAATTGGCTTTAATTTAATGTGTCGAATGCCTGAATTGGTCCAGTGGTTCGAAAGTTATGAATTTTTGGAAAAAATGCGAAAAAATGGATTTTTCGGACCATTCTAAAATGGGAATGGTCACCCTAACAAAAAAATCAGAAAATACGAGTCTAATAATTTGCGATAAAGAACAAAACTACCACTTTTGACGAAAATCTGAGAACCGCTATATCGGTTTGGCATGTTCGCATAGTTCGACAATGTTGTAGCCCCAGTTGTTTTAAGTAAGTGGCCCCAGTCCCAAAGTGTTGGAGACCGTGCTAAAGAAGGATGCAACGTGCTAAAGAAGGAAGCAAACGCTAAAAACGTGGAATTGCGCAAATTCGTTGAGAACCGATTAGTATTCGACAAAATTAATGCCTTTCCCCTTTACCGGGTCAATTACTTGGGAGATATCCTTCGTTTCATGGATGGCAATAATGAACCAGTTATCCGTTCATCGGTTGTCCGGAATACGAAGGCTCATCATTCTGGTGATGAAATGAAAAAGTGGTTGGATGAAGTGCTGACTGATAATGGTATGACCAAATGAAATCGTTCTAAAAATGCAGATTTTAAAAACATGTATTTTTGATTCGGATAAAGGTTTGTTTTCCGTTTGAGTTGGAGGAAATATGAGTTTTCCGCACCAATTGGGAGTGTTTTGAATCAAGTGTAACTTTTGAAAAGGGCGTATCGATTTTAGTAAGAGAAATCTTTGATAGTTTATATTTCAAAAACTATGAGTCGTACCGAAATGGTGTCTTAGAAAGAGTTATTTATAATATTTATAATATCTAAGAGTTAAATATATACACTGAGAAAACAAATTAGTACTCTTTTTTTTATTTACAATAAAAAAGCTTTAGCTTATCTAAAATATGTATTTTTTAATTTTTTTTCATGCAAAATAGAAATCATGTAAAAAATTTAACAAATCAGTCCAAGATTGTAGAACTATTTTTGACGAATTTTGTGAAACATCGAATTTTTTGTTAACATTCATTTTTAGCCACAAATTATGAATCCTGATGTGGTTTAAAACAAAAAAGCTCATCATCAATCTCCTTCTAAATGCAGTCACTCTCGAGATATTTCACCTTCCTATACTCGCGCAAAGGTCTGACAGACCGAAAATGAACGAGGTGGCTAAATCAAGTTAAAGAAAAAATATTTTCTGGACCAGTCTCGTATCGGCCGTTTTGACGTAGGACTACGTCTAACCGGAAGATATAGGGGGTGAAATGGAAATCTAGGCACTGAACAAGTAGGAAAAAATGCAAGATTTGGAACGCTTATAACTCGAGCATTTCTCAATAGATCACAAAGGTTTTTGCATCAATTGATAGGAAATATATCTACGCATCTATCATAACGAATAACATTTCATTTTTCTTGAGATAAATAATTGAATAATTGTGAAATATCAAGCATTGTCAAAATGCACTATGTGCCCATTTTTGATTGGTCCATTTTGTGCTCCTCAAATCGTACCGACCAAAACGGGCAACCAGAGCAGCAGCGAAATAGAATGAAGCACGATTGGGAAGGAAAAAGAAAAAAAAAATGAACGAAACATTGGTCGCAGTCTCACACATGCGTAATTCTCGAGCCAGCCAGTCAGCTTAAAAATCCCCGCTCCGCTGCCGTAACGATCATTCTCATTCAAACCGTACACCACATCGGTTCGCATCACAACACATCAACAAACCAACCCAAGCAGCCATGTCTGGACATGGTAAAGGAGGAAAAGTGAAGGGAAAGGCAAAATCCCGCTCGAACCGTGTTGATCTGGAGTTCCCCGCAAGCGTAGCTAGGCCGAGCGCGTTAGTACCAGTGCACCAGTCCACCTAGCCGGCGTTATATTGTTTCGGCCGCCGAAGTGATCGAGTTGGCTGGTAAAGCTGCTCGCGACGATAAGAAAACCCGCATTCAGAACAGAACACATCGAGACAACAACAGGCAGTTGCAGCGAGTGGCGAGTGGCAAACTTAATCGCAAAACGGCATCAGGTAGCAGAAGAAAAGAGTTTGTTCTTTATACAAACTGCTTTGGTGGCAAATCCAGAACAAGGCGGCATCGAGGGCGTTCGAAATGGTTTTATTCAAAACCACGAGTACTAAGTTTTTTAAATTGGAACCATTCCATAAAACAAGGCGCTTTTCAGGGCCATTAAACCTTCCAAAAAAGAGTTTAGGAAATACAGTTCAATGCTTCCTAAAACATTATCCAAAATAATAATAAAACACAAATTGATGTTTTCATAATTTGTTTGCCAGGATCTGATGAGTATGTGAATTTGGCAGTTGTTCTGAGCTTATTGATTAATATTTTTTTTTTTTTTTTTAAATTTATCACCATTTCTTACATTGCTTCTAGATTGAAAGTACAGTAATGGTGGCACTGAGTGGTGGTAATGCGACGTGCCATTGAATGTAATTTACTGTACAATATGTCACAAGAAATTTCCCAACTGTGAAAGCTGTGGCGAGTGGCAAACGCAATCGCTAAACAGAAAGGTTTAGCCGAACAAGATGGGGATATCGAGTGATAACAAAACAATAAACTCTTTAGATTGAAGATAATTTTGTGATCCTGAAAAGGACCCTTTTTAGCCTGCAAGTGAATCCAACGAGCGAACAAATCGTAATGAATGTATTTTTCTTTCTTTCTTTCTTTCTTTTTAAGAGGCTTTAAACTTTGAAGTTCAATCGCCTCTAGCCCAGTGGAGAGCCACAATAAAACCAGCTCAGAGGGGACTGTCGAAAGGGAAACCAAAAAACGCAAAAACACAACGCCAAAGGTTCTTTTCAGAACCACCAACATGTTCATAAAGAGTAAACAGTACACTAATCCATTTTTCAGGTAGATAGGTAGGTATTCACGTAGGAGAAGAAAATAAAACAATATATTTAAAATATATATTTAACAAGAGCTGTCCCCTTTGTATAGGAACTTTCTATGTGTGGACACCGACTGGACAACATCGTTGCTGGACGAGCTGGACGGCGAGGGATCGAGTGCCTTTCAAGAGGGCGGAGGTGGTAGCGCTGGAGTAGAGTAGAGTAGAGTTTTCAAAGGGCCTTTCTCAAGGCTAGAGACGAATGAACTGCAAAAGTTTAAAGTCTCTATAATACAATACCTTCCTTCCTTCCCTTTGTATAGTCCTACGTCACTCCGGTTATGTCCCCGACATTACCCACCCGTCTTTTTACAACGGGTGAGTGACTGAAGCATCGATAGTGCCTACAAGCGAAAATCACCGAATATGTGGCGAAAGGATACATCCGACAGCTCACTAAGGCTAGGCGCAAATTGAGAAGCGTATTGCGTTCATCAACGAACACGAGACTACCAACACGACTCATACGTGCCACAAACGTAGCGTGGTGGAGCGCATATTCAGTCGCAGTTTGCTGTAAATAACGTGCCACTCGCAAACAATGCCTGATTCACACAGATTTGCGCGATAGATTTATTTACTAACACAATCACCCGACCGGTACGACCAGCACGAGAAACTGTGGTTCAGCCACAGCGTCACACGAGTCGTGTCTCACGAGCGCTCCACAATCTCGCTTCATTTTGCCAATTTGCGCCGTTCTATCTGTTTTCATTAGCCACAAAAACAGGCGCTAAATCGCGGCAAGTTACTCGCGCTATGCGCGTCTCAATTTGCGCCTGGCCTAACGAAGAGATAAACCAGAAAGCCCATCGACGCTGGTATTTGCCGATCTTCCCTGTGACCAACCTAAACAAACCTGGGAAGGTGCGAATTGTCTGGGACGCAGCGGCCATCGCTTATGGAACGTCCCTGAACTCAGCCTTGTTGAAAGGACCGGACTTGTTACGGTCGCAGTTCTACTTCAATTTCGGGAACGCCGCATCGGGCTGACAGGGGACATACGTGAAATGTTTCACCAGGTATTGATCCGACTCGAGGACCAGCTGTGTCAGCGTTTCTTTTGGATGAACGACCATGGGGAGATAATGGTGTACGTGATGCAGGTGATGACCTTTGGAGCATGCTGCTCTCCAAGCACATCTCAATTCGTGAAGAACACCAACGCAGAAAGATTTGCGGATAAGTACCCAGCTGCCTGTGAAGCCGTTACCAAGTCACATTATGTCGATGACATGCTCATTAGTGTAGACACAGAAGATCAGGCCATTGAATTAGCGAAGGACGTTAAGTATGTGCATAAACAGGGTGGCTTTGAAATCCGAAATTGGGTTAGCAACTCGAGGAAGGTACTAGCAGCGTTACAGGGAGTCGACACCGTAGAGAAATCCCTCGATATATCTCCAGAGTTGGCCACAGAGAAGGTGTTAGGCATGTGGTGGAACACGATTGATGACGTTTTCACATACAAGGTGGGATGGGGCCGCTACGATTCGGCTCTGCTAGGAGGGCAGCGAAGACCTACAAAGCGGGAAGTGTTGCGTGTCCTGATGACCATCATCCGCTTGGTTTAATCTCCCACGTTCTGTCGTTCCTGAAAATTCTGCTACAACAAATCTGGCGGTCCGGTGTGCAGTGGGACGAAGAAATCGACGACGATGCTTACGGAAAATGGCAACTGTGGTTGCAAGTTCTACCTGGGGTCGAAAAACTTCGAGTACCTCGATGCTACAACTCCGAATATCCTGCGGAGAAGGCCGACGATATACAGCTACATACGATGGTAGATGCCAGTGAGAATGGAATAGCCGCCGTCTGCTATTTACGGTCCATTAAATCCGGAACCATCATCTGCTCTATCGTCGCTGCTAAATCAAGAGTCGCACCACTAAAGTTCACGTCAATCCCAAGAATGGAACTTGTGGAAGGTTCAACCCGATGTAGTAGTAGTTTGTAGTAGTAGTTTTGAAATATTGTCAAATAATTCATTCTTGTATTCGGCTCCTTGATCAGTTTGAACAATTGACGGAGTACCGTATACGAGAATGCAATTTTCTATAAATGCTCTCGCTATTGTGGATGCTTGTTTGTCTGGGGTTGGTTTTATTATTACGTATTTGGAGAGGTTACATTGGA
Organism: Toxorhynchites rutilus septentrionalis; assembly: GCF_029784135.1. Classification (NCBI taxonomy): domain Eukaryota; kingdom Metazoa; phylum Arthropoda; class Insecta; order Diptera; family Culicidae; genus Toxorhynchites; species Toxorhynchites rutilus. Next base: position 16,648,437 of record NC_073746.1, read on the forward strand.
TAGTTAATGCATATCTATTTCCTGAATTAGATTTGTTAAAAGGTCCGATAGTGTCAATAGATACACAATCAAAAGGTTTTTCTGGGGTGGGTATTTTTATAAAGTTTTCCTTGGTCGGGGTTTTGTGTTTATTTTGTTTGCATTGTATACAATTTCTAACATATTCATAAATTTCTGATTTCATTTTGCTCCAGGAATAGAGTCTACTGAGCTTTTTATATAATCGATTGGCACCTATATGTCCTCCAATTGGTGCATCATGATAATTTTTCAGGATTTTTAATTTTTCTTCTTGGCTTTCTATCACACGCTTGGGTGTGTAGAGCACTATTTGCAAGTTTTTTAGCGAGTCGTTACAAGTCTTCTTGAAGAATTGAACGCTGCATAATTGGAATATCACGCTTGATAACGCTAGAGCTATCGCGCTTATTCTTAATTTTTTGGCCATATTTTCAACTTTCTGTAATAGATTCCCTAAGGTCTCTTTCGAGTTGCTTGCAATTTTTGTATTTGTCGACATTAATTCTTTGAATCCTGTTTTATTTTTAATTGCGCATTTCATATTATTAAATTCATTCTCGCTAGCGTTTTCATTATCTTCGAGTGCGCGTCCGCATTGAAGTTTGGGTAGTTTTTCCCATTCGGTTGGTTCAACTGCCTCGTATACTTTGAGTTGATCAGGCTCATTGACATCGAGTACAGTGTTATTATTCAAATGTTCGTATTCCGTCTGATTCATATTTTGTTCTTTTCTTGTCATTGCTCTCGTTTGAACGGCTAGGACGTTTATTGTTTTCAAAGTTTCAGAATCAATTGCTATTCGTGATAATGCGTCGGCAGTTACGTTTAGTTTTCCTTGTACATATTGTACGTCAAAATTAAATTCCTCTAAATCTAGTCTCATTCGTGTTAATTTGGAAGATGGATTCTTCATTGAAAAAAGGTAAACAAGCGGTCTGTGGTCTGTTTTTACCGTGAATTTTCTTCCGTATAAGTATGGTCTAAAGAATGTTATTGCCCAATGAATGGCAGTAAGTTCCTGTTCAATTGTTGATTTATTTGCTTCACCTTTGGTGAAGGCTTTACTTGCGTAAGCGATCGGTAATTCGATTCCATCGCAATCTTGGGCCAATACTGCGCCACAGGCAGTCTTTGATGCATCGGTTATTAGTGTGAATTCTTTTTTAAAATCGGGAAATTGTAAAATTGTGGGAGAAATCAGTGCTGATTTTAAAGAATTGAATGCTTGCTGACATTCAGAGCTCCAATCGAAGACTGCATTTTTTCGAAGGAGTTTGTTTAAGGGATGCGCAATTTGGGCAAAATTTTTAATAAATCTTCTATAATAGTTGCAAAAAGCAACGAATCGACGGACTTCATCCGATGTGTTTGGTGTAGGGTAATTTAATATGACTGAAAATTTTGATTTATCTGGTTGGATGCCAGATGCGGATATATTATGACCTAGGTATGTGACATCTGGTCTAAAGAATGAGCATTTTGCGGGGTTAAGTTTCAAATTATATTTTTGGAGTTGTTTAAAAACTTTTTCCAAATTACTTAAATGATGATTTATGGAACATCCGACTACTATAATGTCGTCAATGTAAAGGAAAGCACACTCTGGTGGTAAGCCGCTGAGTGCAATTGTCATCATTCTTTGGAAGCTGTTTGGGGAAATATTTAATCCGAAAGGTAGTCTATTGAATTCGAAATGACCGTTTGAAGTAGAGAATGCTGTTAGTTTTTTGGAATTTTCGTCAAGTTCTATTTGGTGGAAACCTGACATTAGGTCTAGAGTAGTAAAGTATTTGGCTCTTCCTAAATGATCGAGTATTTCATCTATTCTTGGAAGGGGAAATTTATCTGGTGTAATTTTTTTGTTGAGCTGGCGAAAGTCTACCACTAATCGCCACTTTTTATCTTGTGTATTAGATTTTTTTGGTACTAAAAGTATAGGGGAATTATATGGAGAGGTTGATGGTTGGATGATTCTATTTTCTAACATATTTGATATTTGTTTATTTATTTCTGTTATTTGGGCCTCTGGAGTTCGATAATTTTTTATGTAGACGGGGTTTTTGTCGTTGAGTTGAATGTTTTGTTTATAAAAGTTGTTGGTAGTTAAGAAGTCATCTTTTAAAGCGAATATTTCGTTATAGTTTCTGCAGAGATTTATCAGTTTGTGTTGGGCTTCACGGGGAGTGTTAGTTAGATTTAATTCTTCAGTTAATTTTGGTATACGATTAGGGTTGTTAGTTGTGTTGTGGTTGATTGTAAAATGTGTTAACGGTTGGGTTAGTGGCTTGAAATTTTTGGGTAGAAGTATTTCAGACGTATTGGTATTAATGATTTTAACGAATTGTGTTTTAGAGTTAACTATGGAATTTGCGCAAAATACTCCAGGTTTGATTTCTTGAGAAATTATGACAGTGTCTTCTTTTATATGTGGAATTTTTATTTCTTTGATAATCTGGCATCTGGGGGGGATGACTAGATGATCCTCCCATGTGTCATGGATCGGTACTTCTAGATTAGTCTCATTGAAGAAAAAGGATAGTAACCATGTCTTCAAACACAGATTACATTCATATTTTGTTAAAAAGTCTTTTCCTAGAATGCCGTCAGCTGTAATTGGGAATTGTTTATTCACCAAATGGAATTGGTGTGGAATTTTATTATTTTCTATAAGTAGACTAGTGTTGGTACTACCTATTGTTTCAAGTTTGCCTTCGGTCACGCCGTTTATTATGCATGTATTATTTTTGTTAATTTTCTGGGTACGTTTGATCAAATTTTCCTTTAGGATTGATATATCTGCCCCTGTATCAAGAATAAGAACGCATGGTTGTTCGCACATGCTTAATTTAACTATAATAAACATTGAACAAGTAATATTTAGGTTGAAAATATTTGATGTTGATTTCGGTTTTCCTCCTGTTCTTCGTCCGACAACGCGCGGAGGTTCGCAGCCGGGTTTTCGGAGTTTTCCGCAATTCTAATGAAATGTTGCGGTCTGTTGTAATAGTTTTGGCTGCCATTGCCCCTAAAGTTTCTGTTTTGGTTAGGGAAATTCTGTTGATGATATTGGCGATTTTGGTTAAAATTTTGGTTTTGTTGAGGTTGATTATTGAATCTACCACCTCTTCCTCTATAGTTATTAAAATTTCTACCACGATTGTTCTGGTTGAAACGGTTAGGATGCGGGTAGGGCGGTTGTCGCTGCCCGCGATTGTAAATAAGCACATTTGCTGATTTGGTTGTCAGCGATTTATATTTATTGACCTTCTCCACTGCGTCAGCTATGCTGGTGAAGGCTCCCGCACGTAATATAGTTTTTAATTCAGGGTTATCAATGCCTTCGATGAGGGCATCGATTCCTGCTTGGCAAGCGAGTTTTGCTGCTCGTTGCGGTGGTGTCTCTTCCTTGATGTGTAAGTCGATGAGTTGTTCGGTCAGCTCTTCAACTTCCTTACATAATTCGTCTGCTGACTGTTTTTTTATAGACTTCAACTTCGCTAATATGCTGTCGGCGCTAGTCTTTGATATACATGTAGTTTTTAAATTTGTTAGCAGTGAAGGTATATCCACGCTATTATTAATTGCTCTTCGGGCCTTTTTGTCGAGTCTGGTCAGTAGGAATTGATATACCAACGCTTTGTTTGCGCTGGGGGAGATCTCATTTAGTAGTGTGGCTGCACTGATGAACATATCGAGTCCATCAGGTGAGCCGTCGTAGATTGGCACCATTGCGGCTGCCTCTTTGTAATCGAATTTGGACATTTTCGGTTTTTGTATTCCAACAACGAACAATATCGCAAGAGCTACTTCTTTGAAAGATTTTTGTTTAATGATAATGTTTATTTTATTTCTAATATCTTGATATATTAGATTAGCATTTTCGGCAAGCAATAACAATTCTTCAGCCTCTTTATTGTGTACGAGAGGGTCTACTATTGTTTTAATATCTTCAGCTAATTTTTCAGCTTCTGCGAGCTTGGTTCTCAATGTAGCTTTTCTTAACTTTTTAGTTTGCTCGGATCGCAGTGATTTTGCAATTACTTGTAATTTCTGTATTTTGTTTTCTATTAAACTTGCCATTAAATTAAAGGCGAAATTTTTTTTTTTTATTTCTGTTTTTGTTGATGTCTACAACAAGTAGTCTTACAGCTTAGCACATATTTTACATGAACATTTTGTGTTTTTTTTTTTCATTAACAATTTTTACTTCAAAAATTTTTTTTTTCATATTTTACATCTTATAATTGACTTACCATCTCTGTCGGCGGTATCCTACTACAGTATCAGTAAGGCTGAGCTTTGTGAAAGGTGTCACATAGATGGTTGCTCCATGGATGTCTTCAATTTTGATATTGAAACCTCTTTTCGGCTGCTTCGGGTGTTGCTTCCTATATTGCCGCCATCCGATTTTTTCCACTAATGCGATGTGTTCCGCTTGGGCCTCCGCCTGGGCCAAGATGTCCTTGATGTTCTCGTTCCACATGTTTAGTTTTTCCAATGGTCACTAGTTCGTGTAATGAGTTTCTATTGGTTCGTTCACATGGGTGGTTAGCACAGTTCCGTTTATTAGTTCACTTTGGTCTAGTTGGCACGTCTTCGTTGATTAGTTCACTTTGTTCAAATTTTGAAAAAAAAAATAGTTCACTTCTGCCCTTTATACCTGGTTGAGCTGTGCCGCTCTCACTGCTCGGGAGGCTACTCTCTCCGAGTGATTCTTATAAAACGTGTGCATTAACCGCACAACACCGTAACCTAACGCAGCACCAGCAAGGATGCATAAAGCAATCGTTTGCGGTGAACTCGACACTGGGGCGCTCGACACTATCTCGTCTGCCGAGAAAAAGCCCATTTTTGAACGTTCACTGTTTCGTCAAAACAAAAAAAATTGTTTGGTTTCACTCATAGCCGAAGATTCAGGCTAAAGTCTCGGTCGCCATGTGGAAGGTTCAACCCGATGTAGTATACAATTTCTATCACTTTGGGGCACTTGTGATATATTTCGGAATGAAAGAACTCAGGCACATTCCACTAATATAAATATCACTATATTCTTAGTTCCGTCCTCGCGTGCATTCGACACTTGTTAACTTGATTGGTTGGAAATGTAAAAAGACCTGTTGCTTGCATTCGACATGTACTTTTTATAATGCTTAAACTAAAACTCTACACAAGGTAGCTTCTATTCTAGAGGAGGAGGAGCCAGCAAGGAAATATGTGAGCGCGTTCGATTGGTTCGAACGGGTCAATACGGAGAACAAAAGGGTAGTGGTTGTTTCTGTGTGTTGTCATTTCACACTTGGTTGAAGTGGGTTAGTTCTGCATAATGTTACGCTGCAAGGGTGAGTGGTTGTTATTTAATATTATCGTATGCAGCTGTGAGCTTGTGACATAAAAATGCATTTGGCCTACAAACATGTATGACGATAATTTATGGCGTGGGAATGAATTTGTGGGAATAGGATCGTTGGGATTTTATGACAAGTGGGAAAGGATAATGGTAATAGGTTATCCCGCTACAAACTGGCTGCTGCAGTCCTTGGCGCTCGCTTAGCTCGCACCATCGAAGAGTCACTGTCCATCCAAATCCGCAAGAAGATGTACTGGTCGGATTCCAGAGACGTCATATGCTGGATCAACTCTGATCATCGCCGCTACAGCCAATACGTGGGCCATCGAATCGAAAAGATCATCGACATTTCGGAACCAGACCAATGGAGGTGGGTGCCAAGCAAGCTAAACTGTGCCGATGATGCCACTAAGTGGAGCAACTTGCCAGATATGTCTTCCAACCATCGGTGGTTCAAAGGAGCTGACTTCCTCTGGCGTACCGAAGAAGATTGGCCTCCAATGCCAACCCTTAGTGGTCCAACTAAAAACGAACTGCGTCCGTCCTTTCTGGCTGTTCACACGGCGTCAGATCCCGCCATCGATGTCAATAACTACTCAAGCTGGCGGAGACTCGTCAAAATCACCGCACTTATTCATCGCTTCGCGACTAACTGTCGCCTGAAACATGCTTAGACATCAATCCAGACGGGGCCACTCACAGTAAATGACCTTCACAACGCTGAGTGTTCGCTAATACGGATCGCACAATTGGAAATGTTTCCCGAAGAAATTGCGGTTCTCCTGAAGACCTGTGATTCGGCTCCAATCACAAGAACTGTTGTGAAAACAAGTTCGCTCTACCAATTAACACCATGGCTGGACGAACACGGGATCATGCGCATGCGAACGCATATTGCCGCTTGCCACTACGCCACTGAAGACGCGAAACAGCCGATTATATTACACCGCAACCACCACACCTTCACCTTGATCGTAGCACACTATCATCACAAATATCACCACCAAAACCACGAAACCGTTATCAATGAAATACGGCAGAAGTACCCGCCCGCCTCGCCGCCTTTTCACGACCGTTCACGCATGTGGGATTGGACTACTTTGGGCCGATTGAGGTCATCGTCGGGAGGAGAATTGAAAAGCGATGGGGAATGTTAGCTACCTACCTGACTGTCCGAGCGATCCACATCGAGGTTGTGTATTCGCTAAGCACAAGCTCGTGCCTAATGACGATCCGCAATTTCATTGCCCGTCGTGGAACTCCTCTGAAAATATACAGCGACCGTGGCACGAATTTCGTGGGTGCAAATCGAGAACTGAGGCAGATTGAAGATGCTATTAATCAACATGAGCTGATGAAGGAGTTCGCTAGTAGTGGCATCGAATGGGCGTTTAATCCACCATTGTCTCCGCACATAGGCGGTTGCTGGGAGCGGCTTATCCGCACCGTAAAAAGTAACTTAATGGTAGTTTGTTCCTCGAAAAGGTCATCCGACGAAGTTCTCCGCAACCTATTAGCAGAAGTAGAAAACATCGTGAACTCGCGTCCATTGACACACGTTCCAATAGATGAAGATTCGGCTCCGGCACTGACACCGAATCACTTCTTGCTCGGTTCGTCCAACAGTTCAAAACCGCTTACTATCCTCGACGACAGTAGTGAAATCCTTCGACAGAATTGGTGCACGTCGCAAGCTCTAGCCAATCAGTATTGGAAACGCTGGGCAACGCAGACTATCTGCCAGATATCACTCGGCGAACCAAGTGGTTCCGTCGGGTAACGCAGATTGCCGTGGGTGACATAGTTGTCATCGCTGACTCTAGTATGCCACGGAACAGCTGGCCGAAAGGGAAGGTTATCAACACTAAGGTCAGCAAGGATGGACAAGTCCGGTCCGCAACAGTGAAGACAGCGAGTGGTGTATACGACCGTCGTAAAAACGTAAAAAAAACAATAACACAGATCAACAATTGAATTCATCGCTTATGCATTGCTCATGGAAATCTTATGAACTGTAAAGTGCTTATATTCTATTAATCTTAAAACTACATCTTAAATTTAACTATCTAAAGCGTCCAATAGGACTAGGACTGATTACATAATTACAACTACGACTACGGCTACGACTACAGACTACGACTAGAAACTACGATTAGAGACTACGACTAGGGCATACGACTAAACCTACTGAAGATTTAACGCTCGGGAACTCATTAAATTGGGAAAAGGGAAAACTAAACGTAAGTCTGAATCTACTACTTACCTTCCTTTTGAACCTACCTGATGAACAAAATAGTTAATAATTAAAATTGTAACAGGAAATTATATTCTCGCAAAATTGGATCACACGACTTTCATCCACTTCCAAGAATTCGAGAATTATAAATTCGGAAACTTCCCGTTGAAATTCATTTCAACAATGTTCGTTTACCAATACGGTGGAGCCTTAACGGACACAGCTTTAGCTCCCATTCCCATCGTATTCTTTGATCTCGAACCCTCGGACCGCCGGTCTGCACCCGGGAGGGCTTGTCGACTGTTTATGAAACGAGAGAAACTTGTCAGCAGCTTGTACGGGAGCGCCGCCGCTTCAAAGAGAGATGTCATATTTTCCTGCATGGGCCCTGCCACCGTTCAGGGGGTCCCACACGTGCGAAAGTCGAGAACCCTTCCGAAGGTCGCCTCATCTCACCCGCTGCCAGTGGATCGCAGCCACAGGCCTTGACTAGAGTTCGTAAACCTTAGCCCGAGCGCCGGTCGGCTAGAGTTATGACAAAACAACGCGTGTGTAAATACCATCGGGGATTAAACTCCGGCTAGGATTTCAACTCGTCACACGCGAACTGCAGCAACATTTTATAATCCGCGATATTTTCAATTAAACAGCGGTGTTTCGAGTTTGTACATGCGACCGACGCGAGGTGGATCGAATAAATTTCTCAAAAGTGGCATCCAGGGAGTGCGTATGTTTATCGGTATTTAAGTTGTTTTGATTGGACCTTACGAACGCAACGGGATTCATTGGATGACATTGGAGCACGGAAGCCGAGGAATGTTATCTATGCATTTGCGTTTTCAAGTGGTCGACGATGGCGCTCAATCGGGCGCACATGGAACGGACAATTAATTATAATTTTAATTGAATCGAATTGCAATTTTGATAAATGCGAGATGATGACCGGGGACTTAACAACTATCAAACGGTGAGGCTGTGGGGAGTATTCTTCTATTAACGCCACATTCATCATCGATTTTCGAAGCATACACTCGGGACACTAATTAATCATTTGATTGAATCCAACAGCAGTTGAAGAGGAGCCCGGCAAATGAGATGGAAATGAAGAGGATTTATAGCGCTGCAGCAAATGCATCAATCTCCCCTCCGTTCGGGGGGGCATCAAAATTATCGGATTAATATTCACTTCATGTTTCGGAATCACTGTAATCAGCGATGATTTACGAGCCTTTGTGAAATTCGCTCCCTGCAGCGAATGCGTTGGCAACAGGCTGTGAGAGAGCCGGGAGATGAAGGCGCACACGTTTTCCGCCATTCAGATATGTCATATCAGTGTTTTCTCTTTCGACCTTTCCGATCCCCATACGAACCACCCCGTTGGAAACTGTTGAGCGTGGAAACTAATATTGGTACAATTTTAACGGTCATAACTCATTCATGGATGCTGTCGAAGCTCCGTCGTTTTCGCCTCGTGAGCCTCTTTTGCCGATGCATCTCTCTAGGCCTCGGTGAAAGCTCCCACAACAGCAACAAAAAAAGTGCAATGTGATTGCAAATGTTGTAATCCCAAACTGTGAGCCGGGGTTGTCTCGAGTGTAGGTGGAGGGCACACAGTTTCATCTGCTGCTCGAGCGATGGAAAATTTATTGCACACCGTGAGCCGAACATAAATCAGAGCCAAGTGCACACGGCGTTGGATGAATCGGGCTGTCTGGAGTGTGTTTTGGGAGGAAAAAAACAAACTTTGACAATTCAACTTTTAAATGTCCCATGAAAAAGTCGCCACCTTGGCAGAATTATAACGTATGAAAAAGTCAATTTATCTACGAAAGTACTATGCAGTAAACTCATTTTTGAGCTTTTTCTAAGTTTGATTAATCCAATCCAATCCAGGTCAGACTCGATTATATTAGGCTGTCAAAAAAGTCCTGCGGTATTTCCGCGAGGTGTCGTTGTAAGCGCGTAATTCTAGTTGTATTCATTGTATCGAGTCATACTATAGCTTGTTGGAAAGGTATTTTTGCGCGCTATAATATAGTTTTGTTCTGTTAAGTCATTCGTGAGTTATAGTGTCGCAAATATGGAGCAAAATAAAGAGAAAATCCGACATATTTTACAGTACTACTATGACAAAGGCAAAAATGCATCTCAAGCTGCCAATAAAATTTATGCAGTTTATGGACCCGATACAGTTTCCATTTCCACCGCACAACGATGGTTTCAACGTTTTCGTTCTGGTGTAGAGGTCGTCGAAGATGCATCACGCTCCGGAAGGCCTGTCGTCGAAAATTGCGACAAAATCGCTGAATTAGCCGAGAAAGACCGGCATAGTACCAGCCGTAGCATCGGCCAAGAGCTGGGGATAAGTCATCAAACCGTTATTAACCATTTGAAGAAGCTTGGATTCACAAAGAAGCTCGATGTATGGGTGCCACACACGTTGACGCAAAAAAACATTCTGATCGTATCGACGCATGTGAATCGCTGCTGAATCGCAACAAAATCGACCCGTTTCTGAAGCGGATGGTGACTGGCGATGAAAAGTGGGTCACTTACGACAACGTGAAGCGCAAACGGTCGTGGTCGAAGCCCGCTGAAGCGGCTCAGACGGTGGCCAAGCCCCCATTAACGGCCAGGAAGGTTCTGCTGTGTGTTTGGTGGGATTGTCAAGGAATAATCTATTGTGATCTTCCCTATGGCCAAACGCTCAATTCGGACCTGTACTGCCAACAACTGGACCGCTTGAAGGTAGCACTCATGAAGAAGAGGCCATCTTTGATAAACAGAGGCCGCATTGTCTTCCATCAGGACAACGCCAGGCCACACACTTCTTTGGTGACGCGCCAGAAGCTCCGGGAGCTCGGAAGGGAGGTTCTTTTGCATCCGCCGTATAGTCCGGACCTTGCACCAAGTGACTACCACCTGTTTTTGTCCATGGCGAACGAGCTAGGTAGTCAGAAGTTAGCCACAAAAGAAGAGGCCTGTGAAAATTGGCTATCCGAGTTTTTTGCCAATAAGGAAGCGAGCCTCTATAACAGGGGTATTATGAAGTTGGCATCTCGTTGGGAACAAGTCATCGAACAAAACGGCGCATATTTGACTTAAAACAGATGATTTTAACTAATGAACAAATGAAAATTCAAAAGAAATACCGCAGGACTTTTTTGACAGCCTAATATATGATTCGATATGATTTTAGACTCGATTATATACAGCTCGAATTTTTTTTTATATTTCAAATATGACTTATTTCAAGAAATTGGTAAACGTTAAAGTGAAAGTTAATTGGCTATTACGAGTACACTGTTGTAAAAATCGTGATTTTGGTAGACTTCAATTGAAGATTCACCAGGAGTTGTTTAAAATGATATTGATAGTTACATTTGTCTTCGCAGTAATAGATGTGTTAGATGTATTTAAATTGTTCTCCGCTGTTACTCTAGTTGCTCCTTCGGTTGGTACAATTCGAGGAGCACAAATTAGGCAAATCAAAACATGGGATTTAACGCGTTTAGATAATGTTTGTCATTTTACAATGACTACAAGGAAACCAGAAGTGCACGACGGGAATTCAAAGTTAGATTGTGAATGCGTTGGTAGAGGAAAATCAATAGAAGAAATATAATGTGTGTTGAAAGGTAAAAATCAACACACGGCAAAAAAAAATAGAGAAACAGAGTGCGAGGTCGAAATTTAAGTTATTTTTAAAATGCTGTAATTTTGTGAAAAACTAACGCATGAGAATGGGATATACATCCTTTTGAAGCTCCATCGATATTCCACGAACACATTTTATCTGGATGTATTTAGATGTAGTGGACAAAAATGTCGGGAAGAAATAAAAAAGCAAATCTTTCTAAATTTTTCAAGCTTTTCGTAGGCCAACACAATTTTTGCTAACCCACTCAATAGCAAATCAAATTGACCTTATCGAACAGCTTTCGTTTGATTGCTAGAGAGTTCCTGTAGCGCCTTTCCATACAGAGATATTTCTGTTTGAATTACTAACTGATGTACTTCATGGCGAGACTAAAATAAAATCGTGAGCATATGATGAAACAACTAACTGTGGATAACGGAAATCCGATGTGTCCCACAATTTTATTTTAGTCTCATCATTGTCCTAGATTAATGAAGGAAGGGATGTGATAACTATTAACTGCTACTTGACCAATTATTTTCTAGCTTTTAGTACATTAAACCATTAAATTTAAAAAGTTTTTTTTACTTTTTTTTATTTTCTAGTTTTTAGTACATTATCTGTATGATTAGCATACTTTTTTTTAATAGTATACTTGTCTACAATAAAACCATTCAACCTTTTTTTTATTTTTATTTTTTACCCAATTTTCTTCGGATTATTTTGATGATGTACTGTATTTTATTAGTCAAATCATTTCATTCGATACCGATATTGAGGGGATTACAAAAAAATACATACACCTTTTTGATTTAATGTTGTTCATAATATAGTGTGTTCTCCAAGTCAAGCCATGCAGTCATTTTTTACCGGCGGCCAAATAGGATTTTTCAAGATAATGGAATATACAGTATTATAATGACAGCAGAGATAAAGGTTTGTTCCAAATTTCAGATAAATAAATCAAAAGGAACGGGGTCAAATTTTTATTGATGTGGGACAACCCTACAGACATACAAACATACATACAAACAGGTCAAGTCGAATGAAACCGTTTAAAAAGTAATTGGCTATTTTGTTACAACGGCCATCTCGGATTTGATTTTTCCTAAATACCTGTGATCTACTGGTCAAGATCCCTCACTTAATACCCATATTGATGGGGTTTTGAGAAAATATGTAATGCGCCATTTTGTTGTGGCGGCCATTTTGGATTTGTATTTTTCATAAATAACTGTGTTCTACTAGTCAAGCCCTCTCATTTGATACCCATATTGATGGAAATCGTGAAAAACCCAAATTGATGGGGTTTAGAAAAAATATGTAATCCGCCATTTTGTGGTGGCGACCATTTTGGATTTACATTTTTCAAAAATAACTGTGTTCTACTAGTCAATCCCTTTCATTCGATACCCATATTTATAGAGTTTTGGAAAAACTCATGTTGATGGAGTTTTGAGAAAATATGTAACCGCCATTTTGTAGCGGCTTCCATTTTGGATTTTAAAAATCATGAAATACGCAGTTTTATAATGACTGCAGAGATAAAGATGTGTTCAAAATTTCAGATCAATTGGTCAACAGGAAGGGGTTTCAATTTCTATTAATTTGGTACAGCGCTACAGACAAACATGTTACAAACATACAAATTACATTGCAAGCTAAATAAAACCGTTTAAAAAAGGTGGGACGTTTGCATTTAGAGCTTACAGCCCCTTCCCCACATCTTTACATAACAAATACACCGTTTTTCTTCGAAAAATCAAGCTCTCAGGGTCTAATAAATTTGCCATCTATAAGCAAATTGTGGCCAACTGTTCAGTGTTTAGTATTTCGCTTCTGTGTGACAACACAATATAGTAACATCCGAAGAATTCAAAACAGGTTACTTTAGATCAGTGGTACTCAAACTTTTTTTCAGAGGGGCCACAATCACGTGTTAGTCATGGTGTCGCGGACCGCAAAAAAAGATAATGAATCCACTTTTCATTCAAGATACGACCGCATTGTTAGCGTGGGACAACGAAATTATTACCGGCGAGAAACAAACATATTCAAGAATGAAACAATTCATACAAATTATCGGTAGCACTGACAAGGGCCGATCAATCAATGCTTTAATCTTTCACTGCGGTCCAGTCTCGGAGAAATCCATCAGCAGGTACGGCGCGTTATGCGCATGTCAGTCGTTGTGTTGCGCCAGACCACTGACTATTGTGAAGAATTGAAAGACTGGCAAGAGCGTATATATACGCCTTTCGTAGTGAGAAGATTAATTAAGTGAGAAGCATACAGCGCACGAATTTTGGCTATAAAGGGTCCCTTACACGATAAATAATAATGACATTACTTCATCAGAATGACAATAACAATGATCGTGTAAGGTTGACGAAATTGATATGAAGGGCAATAATGATGCAAATCCGGATTTTCTGATCTCGCTCCATCATTACTGTAATAGAGCAGGGACACTATCATTCGAGGTGTCTAGGGTACTGTGCGACATCTTGTGTCAAAATCTATGTTTGTGAGCCAATTTACTCTCTATCAGATTAGTGGGCCCAAAGCAATTTAAAATTCTTAAAATTTGAATGAAAGTTATTATTTACTGTTACTTGAATGCATAAAACACGTAGCACTGAACCTTACTTGATCAATTTTCCATAATTTTTCTGAAATCCCTACTAAAACTCATTAGTATAAAATAAAATTACCACCAGAATCAGTTTTAGCTCAAGATTTTTTCATCATTTACAGAAAACCTGTTGCTCTATTACATAGAGCAAAATATTTGATGCGAAAAAATAGATTTTCATTTATACTTTTTGTTTTCAAAAGTTTGTTTCTTCTACCTGAAAATCCGTTATCATTTTCGCTTCACAACGATGGAGCACGAAGCTTAAAATGGTAATTCGCGATAGCGACGGTGCAGTGTCGACATCTTTTGCCCAAATGAGTGGGTGAAGCATATGGGTGAGATACGGTGTCGACATCTACGAAGGTATTAAATGGTAATGAATCAAGCATAAGCTATTGAGACTAGTATTGAAAAATACAGTTTTAAATTGTGAATAGATCAATGAAAAAAAATTCAAAATTATTTTCGAATGCTCATTACATATTGTTTTGAATCTTCTTCATCCATCACCGAAAGACATTATATTAACAGATCAAATTGTTGAAATCATAATTAGAAATCATTGTTAGGAACAACTTGCATTCTAGATTTTTTCATTGTTTGCAGAAAACCTTTCAAATTATTAATGTGGATGTTTATTTGATACAATAAAACTGATTTTCATTGAGAGGTTTCATTTCGAAAATGAAACTATCCTGTGATAAATCAGAGGTTTTTCAACGCTTATAGGAAGAGCTACGGTCATTCGAAAAAAAAGCTGCCAGTTCGGGCAAGACGGACACATTAAGGTAAGGAAAGACGGACACTAGTATTTTCCTAGGGTATTTAACAAAACTTTTTGGTTTTACTATAAAGATGTCTACAAATTACAAGCGCAAGAATAACCGGCAGTCGTGGACCGCTCAGCAGTTAGAACAAGCCATTAAGGCTGTAAAAAGTGGATCGCCGGTGAAGACAGCAGCAAGAAGTTACGCAATTCCAAGATCCACACTGATTCGCCACCTCACAAGTCCAACTGTATCAACTTGGCTAGGACCTCTTGATTCTGTATTCAATTCTCAACAAGAAGAGGAGCTGGTACAACATCTGTTGGATTTGGAAAAGGGGTTCTATGGAATAACGATGACTAATGTTCGAAAACTTGCTTTTGATCTGGCCGAAAAAAATGGATTGCCACACCCGTTCAACAAGTCTACCAAGATGGCTGGAAAAGCTTGGCAATTTTCTGAAACGAAATCCCAAATTGTCGTTCCGTAAACCTCCAGCTACCTGTGCCGCCCGAGCCAGAGGCTTCAATACGCCAGCAGTATCTGCGTTTTACGATTTGCTGGAAGAAGCGCTGAAAGATCACAAATTGACGCCAGATCGTGTTTTGAACGTCGATGAGACTAGTGTTTGTACCGTTAGTATTTGTTTTGACATTGTAGTTAGTTTAAAAATCAGTTTAATTTTTTATTCATACTTTCTTACAGGTTCCTCCGAAGAAGTCTAAGGTAGCGGCATTGAAAGGCAAAAAACAGGTTGGTGGTATTACATCTGCGGAACGCGGAGAAACAGCTACGGCAGTAATGTGCATGTCCGCAACCGGACAGCACCTTCCGCCGTTCTTCATTTTTCTTCGCATACGGATGCACGAAGCTTTGAAGAAAGGGGCCTCACGTGGAAGCAAATTTGCCTGTAATGCATCGGGTTACATGACGGTCGAAATATTCAATGAGTGGTTCGATCACTTTTTGGAGCATGTAAAACCTTCTGAAGACAGTCCTGCCTTGCTCATAATTGATGGCCACTCGTCGCACACGAAGAACCTAGCTTTTACCGAGAAAGCTAGAGCTAACTTTGTTAAGGTTCTAGTTTTACCACCTCACACTAGCAACAAACTTCAACCGCTTGATGTATCCTTTATAGCACCTTTCAAGACGTACTACGCACAGGAAGTAGAGCGTTTCCTACAACAGAATCCAGGTAAAGTCGTCAGCCAATATAACGTTGCCGAGCTCATGAAACCTGCATTCATCAAGGCGGCTACTACGGAAATTGCTGAGAATGGGTTCGAAAAAACAGGAATTTGGCCATTTGATCGCAATATTTTTTCCGATGATGACTCTGCCACGGTGACTGATCAACCCGATCCTGAAATTCTTAGTGAAGAAGAGACTTCAATTGCATCTTGAAGGTGCGCCTATTCAATCGACCGTAAATCGCATTTCCTGTGAGGATAAAGAAGTTCAAGTGCTTCCCGAAGACATCATGGCTGATTTCGCAGAACCGGACAGCATCTCAACGGCCAATAACCCGGTGTTTGAAATATCTCCGTCGATCATACTTCCGTTACCGAAAATGGTCACCCCGAGAGTCAAAAAGAGAAAACGCCAAGCAGAAAAGGCAGCTGACATAACCTTCCAAAGATGAAACTGTCCACGAACAACATGAGTAGCCTTTCGAATCGTAACGTAATTCAAGAACACTCCCCAATGCTGAAAACACTAAAATACGTACAAAAACTACAACTTTTCCGTAAGTGTCCATCTTTACCACCCTAGTGTCCGTCTTACCCATTCCAGATGTCCGTCTTTCCCGACCATGTGAAGAAATAGTATTTCGATGCATTTTTTGACGTAGAACTACGTCTTTCATTAAGGGTGCCAAATCGAAAAACATGTCACGTTTTTATGAAATAAAGTTAAGGTTGATAACTATTTTTGCCGTGAACGGATTCTGGCAATTTACATACCGAACGTATCGGAAATTCCCTAAGATTTGTTTGATATGCTATACATTACAATACCATAATCTGTATATGGTTTAAATTGATGAAAATTGGAAGCATTCCCATTTCTTCATACATTTATTCTACCCATTTATGTACTTTCCCGAACAGAGCTTTCAATAACGAGCAACTTATCGACGAGCAACGAAGGGGAAATCGTAAGATGTAGAGTCTCCGTGAACAAAGGAAAAGAAGAAGAACGAAGGGGAATACTGCCCTAGAGTATAAACAGTGGATCTTGCTGAGGCAAACCCTAGAGGCGACTGGAAAGTTTAAAGCCTCTTTAAAACAAAGAAGAAGAAGAAGGCAAACTTCATTCTTCGTGAGGACACCGACTGCACAACACCGTTGCTGGGCGAGCCGGACTCCTCGCCGTCGAATGGTTTTCTCAAGGCAATGGGGGTGGAAAAGTAATATGAGGAAAGAGTAGAGTTTACCATGGTTTTTATTTAAGTTTACCAAATTTGTATGTGATTTGGTTTCGCTTGCCAGTTGCAAAACTTTCTCCTCTAAGGATGACAGCTGCACTTATCTCGAGCATGTATTGTTCTGCGAGCACAAGGATGAATCAAACAAACAATTATCGTCAAATGATTCTACAATAAAAAAAAACATTTCAGGGCGACCAAACTGGTAGAATGGTTATTTCAAAATTTTCGTAGCATTGTAAAATAATATCCGCAGTTATAAACAAGTGAATTGAATTTAACTACAGCGTAGTTCTACGTCAACAATGCGGTGGTATCTTGAACACAACCTCTAATAATTTTTCAATGACCCAGAATACATCAATGTTGGAATAAATTTACTAGTATCAACGGTAATTATGATAGAAAAGGACCTGAAGTTTCAATTTGTACAACAACTGCGATCATGAAAGCTATATATGTGTAAAAATGGAGATAACATCTTAGGGTGTCCGTCTTTACCTACTTTCCCCTACTTAAGGGAACGATGGTATCACTTTATTTCGGGAAAGGGGTCTCTTGCCTAGAATACAGGGTCTTTCAGATAAAACGTTCATGCAAAAATATCGAATAGTTCCTTATAAAAAAAAATGTATCGCTCCGTCGATGGTAACACTGCATTCCCCACTTCGGGACGATAATATTCGGCTACTCGTTCAGTCTGTCGGATGGTTCTCAGTGTCAAGATTTACAATTTACAAGAACGTGTATTTTTAGTGAAATCGTATTACTCGAACAACCGAAGCCTTAATGAAACTTTGTCCTCTTATGGTAAGAATTTCAACATTTCTCGTCGTCGATTACTTCCTCTGGGGGTACGTGAAGAACCGTTGCTATGTTAATAAGCTACCAAATTTGGAGGAACTTAAAGAAGAAATAACTCGGATTTTCAACAGCATCGAAGTCGTAATGTTAGTGTTGTACATGAAGAATTTTGTTCGCCGTTTATATCGAAAAAAGGGGTGGTCACATCGAAAAATGTTCTAAAATAAGCTTTATTTTCGATTTTTTAAAATAAAAATCGGTTCAATCGGTTTTGTAGAAATTAATAAAATTTGTTGCGTAAGCGTTTAATTTGAAAGACCCTGTAGTTTGAGCTTTAGATTATCCATAATATCTCTCATAGAAGAGGAACTCCATGAATTGGTCGCCTTAAAAACTGTGGATAGTTCTTTAAAAAACTCCCATTAAACTAAACTAAATATATGCGACTAGAATCATTTTTTTTTTTTCGAAAGAGTAATATTTTTTCAAAGGAGACTAAACTCAAGTAGTTCAAAAGTTATGAATGTAAGGTTATGAACCCATTGGTGATCGGGAATTTTGAGCAGCTGATCGAGCTAAATTTCCACTCCGGATTCATGAGTTCATATCATGAATTCATCTCCATGCAGGTTGATCCTTCTTCGTATATTCCCAACCGTGTTTGTTTTCCTGACTACATCAATTCCTCTGTGCATTTTGATCTGTCCATGAAACAGGATATCCATGGATATTCAGATTATCAACGATCGAGGATCGCTCCAACGATCTTCGATTCAATGTATGGGGGTATCAATTGTGATAATATGTACTTTACTGATGGGTCCTCTATGAATGAGTCCACAGGATTTGGAGTGTTCAACGAAATTTTTAGCACCTCCCACAGTCTTCAGAATCCTTGCTCAGTGTATATTGCTAAATTGGCAGCGATATACAGGTCGCCTCACGACCTGTTGAACACTATTACATTGTAACGGATAGTCTTAGCTCTGTCGAAGCTATCCGTTCAGTGAGGCCGGAAAAGCACTCGCCGTACTTCCTTGAGAGAATACGAGAAATTTTGAGTGCTTTATCCAGACGCTGTTATGTCATTACCTTTGTCTGGGTCCCTTCACATTGCTCAATTCCGGGTAACGAGAGGGCTGACTCATTAGCAAAGGTAGGTGCGATTGAAGGCGACATTTACCAGCGTCAAATCGCCTTCAATGATTTTTTTTCTTTAGTCCGTAAAAATACCATCGCTAACTGGCAACGCAAATGGAACGAAGATGAATTGGGCCGGTGGTTTCACTCGATTATCCCTAAGGTTAGCCTCAAACCGTGGTTCAAAAGTCTGGACTTGAGTCGGGACTTTATTCGCACCTTCTCCCGACTCATGTCCAATCACTGTTCGTTAGATGCGCTTCTCTTTCGTTTCAATCTTGCCAGCAACAATCTCTGCGTCTGTGGTCAAGGTTATCACGACATCGAGCATGTTGTTTGGTCGTGCGAGGTGTATCTTGTCGCCAGATCGAATTTAGAAAACTCCCTTCGGGCCCGAGGAAGACAGCCCAATGTGCCGATGAGAGATGTGTTGGCTCGGTTAGACCTTGATTACATGACCCAAATATATGTTTTCCTTAAAGCTATCGATCTTCGTCTGTGATTGTACCTATGTCCTTATACCCTCCTTTTCATCCATTGCGAGCGATTGGCCCCCTTGGTATAAACAGTAAAATAAGTTGAAATGTAAATATGCAATAGATTTAAGAATCGAGTGTGATCATCAACATTGTAACAATTCCCTTATATCCCATCCCTTTCCTGAAAGATGTCACCCTCTAAACTCGAGTAAACCGCGAGTAATCGGTTTTCCACCTTACTAACCATAGTGTTAGGAAAATTATTTATGTATAGTTTTAAAACATATACTTAAGAATTCGGCTCCTTTAAAAACGATTTATATAAAAAAAAATTAAAAAAAAGTTATGAATTTTTAAAAATTCATTTTCAGAAAAGGGAAAAAAATATATTTAGAACCATTGGTTAACTTCTAAAAAACGCCTCTTTCATTTTTGGATATGTTATGTTAAAAAACATGTACTTTCAAGAAAAATATATTCCAAAAATGGCGTCCAAAGCCATGTAAACAATTAAAAACAAATACGAAAACGAAATTATAAGAATAATAAGTATATTATAAGTACAATGGGTGTAATAGTATAATAAGTATGATAAGAAAGAAAAGCTAGATAGCTTCAATTTGATATGTCAATCATCTGAATCGGTTCAGTGGTTCAAAAGTTATTAATTTTTGAAAAAAAGTCATTTTTGGAAAACAGAAAAAACATTTTTTTTCGGACAACCCTGAAATGGAAATGGGCACCCTTATGAAAAAATAAAAAATACGGGTCTAACATTTTGCGATACGGAATAATACTACCTATATTCACGAAAATCTGAGAACCACTAGGGCAGAAATACCTATTATCGTAACAGTACCTATTATAGTAATACGAGTAAGTTTTTTATTAGTTTAGAAAACATATCTTATGATTTTTAAACACCAAAAATCTCTTCTTTGTCGATTTTGATACTTGATTTCATGCGAAACATTCTCATTTGTTGATAAATCTAGTTTGAAGATAGTGTGTCCCATTGACACTTGCTTCTTAACATTTTGCTAAGAATTATGTGATCAAAATAATGAGATTTCCATACTGTGGAGTGGCTGTATTGATGCAAATACAGGGTAGACGCATGCATTACAACCATCTTGATGTTGTGATTAGACCAATTTACACGATTTCATCGAAATAAATTTGTATTTTTACATTGCCATAATTGGTACCTGAAAGTGATATTTCAAACAATTTGGTCGATCAATCATTTCGTTGATTGAGAGTTCAAACTGCTAGAAAATTTGTACTTTTGTATAATGTATAATATGTTTATTAATAAGTTGTACAAAAAGTCCCATCTTTTGAAGAAATTGTGTCAAAATGACTTGCTTGGGCAATCTAGTGTTAAAGATACTCAAAGTCGCAGACATTTCTGTCAGCTTATTTTTGTTGAAGCATGATAAGTTTGTGCATCATATCATAATAATTGTTTATTTTAAATTCGTGGAATCTTGCATCGATTTCACAATAATCAGTGGATGTATTAATAAATTGTACATTCATTCTACATTATCATTTTAAGATCCTGAATCTATCGTGTATTTAGCAACACATAATTGGATCATTGAACTGTTTCAGTTAAAATGAAAATAATGGCATTTTTTTAAACGTTTATATTAATTAGCACAAAGCTATACGCTGAACATATATTGCAATCGGAAAGTAGGACCAATCAATCTTTCGCGATACGGACCCATAGGACCCATCAAACTTCAATAAGCAATTCCTACCTGTGCAATTCCAGCGTTATCTAATAGAACTGGTTACCCCTTCACAAGCCCCAACACCTAACGAGCCATCAAGAGGAGTGTGTCTGTGTGGCGGTTTGTTTGCTTTCACTACCGACGATTTCGTGAGACGGATGCTATGATGCATGACAATTTCGCAAGCTTTACAGGGTTTTCAAGGTCACTTACGCATCACCTATGCACATAGACAATCCTGCGTCCGCAAATGGGCAGTCGAAATATAGAACAAAACTCTTTTTGTGTACAGTTATTTTTCACGCGAGACGTGCAAAAATGAAATACAGTGGCAATTGGCCTTTATTATTGATGTGTGAGCCGCAAACGGGGGGTCCACCTGTGTGATTGACGAATGAGACCTTGTCAGAAGATGGGTTAGAGTCGAAGTTGCTTGAATACAAATTCCAGAACAATATTTAGCTTTATGAGTCTCCAGCACGAGTCTGGACATTTAACTCTAACTGCTAGCGATCCGTTTGCAACTCGTTTGCCTAGTTTACCGAAGTGTTTGCTCACCCGGGATCAGGTGAATCGGAAGCAACTGTTGTGCGTTCCTCTTGTCTGCGCTTGTTGGAGCAATCAAATAAACAAACACTTTATTCCATTACGGTAATTAGATAAACCAATAGAACTGTCGCCATGGGCTCTTGAAGCGGAGACCTCCCCTCAGATTCTGCCGGTGGGGGCGGAACCAAGCGCCGCCGATGGCCAGTGGTGCCAGATTCTTTGTTTCTTGTAAACGGCGTGACCTGAGAGAGAGGAGCCAGCTGAAATCGGACAATTTCAATCAAGCGAGTTGTTGTCATTCGTTTTCGTATTCAAACTTGACGTGAATCTTTGTTTGTGAGATAATTTGTGCGTTTTATTCACGATTTGATTTTTGACGTAGGACTACGTCTAACAGGAATATATGGGGAGTAAAATGAAAATCTGAGGACTGATCATGTAGGAAATAACGAAAGATGTAGCAGGTCAGCTCACATCATGACTTCTGAAAATTTTGTTTCAGTTGCCCTTTCGATGCATTCTGAAGCAATATCCCAAAAAATAAGATAACTGTTTTTTTTTATAATTTTATTGCCGGTGAAGATCTCGTGTGGATTTATGGCTGTTTAGGGCTTATTTGTAACTTTCTCCGATCGTTCATTCAATTTTCGCGAATTCGTTCATTGTTTCCGAGTTAAAAGTCAAGCTGGACGCGACAAATGAAAATAAAGTAATATTTATATTTTTGACAACCTTTAGCGTAGTCTTGCGTCTCTCCGGTTATGTCCCAGACATTATTCATCTTTTCGTGTTTTAATCGGACAGTTTTGATTAGATTTCGGTACAGCGAAGATGAGGTGCCAGGTGAGGCGATGTGGCAGGAGCAAAAATATCATTTTACAGATTTCTGGTTAATTTGTTGTTGCAAGCTCAGTGTATCGATTTTTGCAGTGTGGTTGATTGGATACTCTCCGATGCAAGGCGAATATGCAGCGTATGTGGATGCAAAGTGTTTTTGTGTCCGATGGAAATAATAACAGGTTGACAGAAACGTATGCAATTCCAAATGTGTCTGCATTTTTATAGACAGTGATCCCGATTCGAATGACGAAGAGAATATTCCTACCAATCTCTCGACGTTGTTATATTCTTCTCTATCCTGGTGGACCATTCATATGCAAATTTCAAATTTGACATTCAGGCCCTTCCTCACAACAGCCACTTCTCGCTTGAGAAAACATCGTTTGTGCGAGTGTCGAGCGGGAATGAATTGTCTTTCTCAAGATGCATTGTATCCCTAATAAGTTCTCGAAATGTGCAATCTTACGTTGATCACATTTGATCGAAGAAATTACAAAAAGAATGTATTTGATCACGGTATTTCATAAACTCTTTCACTTCAAGGCAATTTGGAGTTCCGGAAAGAACAGGATTTGATCTGCCGAAAAACACAACAAAATCTCTTGTGTTGTGCATGATGTGTGACGACAGTAGTTTTTTTTTTCGAAACCGCTGCTAATTTTTTGGCTTCGGCGTTTTCGGCTTCTATGCAGCGATTTTTGAGGATTGATTTGAATCTTGCTCTCGGCCAACCGCATCAGCAGTAGCAGCAGCTTTTCTTTTTACTGGTCGCCTTCTTCAAAGCAGCGAGTTTTTGGTGTTTTTTTGTGGCGGTTAATGTTTCTTCTATCCGGTAGCAGTGGCAGATAATTTGCCAGCAGCGATTACATTTTTCGGATTTTTATCGACGGATGTCTTTTACGCTCTGTCTTTATTCCCGGAAACGATAGCCTTTTTCAATGCTGGCGCTTTCTTGGTCGCCTTCTTAGCAGTACCATTCTTATGGAATAGAAATGATGAATTCTTTTTAGCCTTTGGGGGGGAAACTTGAACGAACACGACGCACCAGTGCCCTTCGCTTGCCCAGGCTCTTGGAGGTGACCTCATTCATCAGCGCTATCTCGATGAAAGAAGTTAGATTCGTCACATCAATCTTGAGCAGCGATGACATGCTCCAAACGCTGTACAAGTATAACTGAGAGGATTTCCGAGCTGGCACCTGCTCATATACAGATGTTTGTGATTTCGATAGCTTGCTTTCAAAGCAATTTTGGAGCTATTGAAACAGGTTTTTCGATCGGTCGGGTCATGGGGATAGAATCAAATTGGTTGTCAAAAAGAATCCAACAGAAATGTGAAAAGAGATCAAATGATCAGGAGGGGAAAAAGTGTTACTTTTCTTATAATGGATCCACTACATAAATGAAGTTATCGAAGGCAAAATAAATAAAAATTAATAAAAATGCAAATACCTTTCTGCATCAATTATTGCTAGCGTTCAGAATCAGAAAAATCTAGCTGATATTTTGACAGGAACTGAGATAAGTAAAACTGATCTTGATTCAATTTTACTTCCAGTCAAATAATTTTTCTATGTTTTCGGGCGTTATAAAAACATTTTTCCTTCAAAATACGAATTACACAAAGCACATCTGTTATTCTATTTGAGTCCATACAAACGGAAAAAACAGGATCAATGAATAATTATTAAATGAAAATAACTTGCTTAGGCGCTGTGAAACTTCGAACTGCTTGCTCAGCCGATTGATTTTCGATTTCCAATACTGAACTTTCTGTCACCACATTTCGAGCAATCTGTAATTAGAATATTCCGACAGTATCAATCAGGATTGTATCATACAAACAGAAAAACTACCTTTGATATTTATCACAATATTTTGGTTCAGAGATTCAGGAATTCAGAATATCAGCAAATTGAAAATCAGAAAAATTTTCCATTTCTACAAAACAAATCATTCAGAAAAATTGAATTTCAGAGAATGATAAATTGTGAAAATACCGAAAATTGAAAACTCTGCTAAATTTTAGCTTCATTTTGCTTCGAAGTTTCCCTCACTCAGTTTTGTCTTTTGATTTTCTAGAAGTTTCAAATCGGAATTTTTGTGCAAAAGATTTATTTTGAATTTTTTAAATTTTACTTTCAATTTTCGAGTCAATGAATTCTCCGAATTTTTCTTCTTTTTTTTTTAATTTAACTAAATTTAGCAAATTAAAAAATTTATAATTCAAAATTGCAGCTAATTAAAAATTATAAGATTGAAAGTTCAGAAAATTAGGCAATTAGGCATTAGGCTGAAAATTTAAAAAAAATTGAAATTTTAAGAATTGAAAATTCGAAAAGTTAAATTTTCAAAACAATAAAATATTGAAATAAAAATTTTTTGCACAAAAATTCCGATTGAAAAAAAATCAAAATCAAAAGACAAAATTCAGAAAATCGAAGTATCGATAAGTACAAAAAAATTGGGAAATTTAAAACCCAAAAATTCTGAAAATTAAAATTTTTGAAAATGGAAAACTAAAAAAAATGCAATTTTTGGCATTTCAGAAAATTTCAATTTAGAACTTCCGAACTGAATCAGAATCAATTGAATCAAAAAATTGAAAGTTCAAAAAAACAAAGTACAGGTCGGACTCGATTATCCGGAGTATTGAATTTTTTTTTCACTCCGGATAATCGAGTCATAAACAACAATTTTCTCTCAGTAAAAGTATTATAATTATGATTTGCACTTATTTATTAAACTGTTTTATCTAGGTTGACCGGTTAGTATGTTTGTGACTTTGTAACTTTGTATGAAGCGCAGTACCACATTAATAGAAATTTAACCAGCTTCCTGTCGACCGATTGATCTGAAATTTGGAACACATCTTTATCTCTGGTTTCATTATAAAACTGCGTATTCCATGGTCTTGAAAATCCAAGATGGCGGCCGCTACAAAATAGCGGATTACATATGTTCCTAAAACCCCATCAATATGGGTATCGAATGAAAGGACTTGAGCAGTAAAACACAGCTATATAAGAAAAATATAAATCCAAGATGGTGGCTGCTACAAAATGGCCAATTACATATTTTCTCAAAACCGCTTCAATGTGGATATGTAAGGGCTTGACTAATAGAACACAGTTGTTTATGAACAATGTAAATCCAAGATGGCGGCTACTACAAAATGGCGGATTACACATTTTCTCAGAACCCTAATTACTAATTACTAATTACTTTTTAAATGGTCCCATTCAGTTTGACCTGTTTGTATCTATGTTTGAATGTTTGTAGGGTTGTCCCGCATTAATAGAAAATTGAACCCGTTCCTGTTGACTGATTGATCAGAAATTTGGAAGACACCTTTAATTCTCCTGTCATTATCAAACTACGTATTCCATGATCTTGAAAGATTCAATTTGGCCACCGCTAAAAAAAGGCTGAATGACTTGACATGCAGAACACGAAACATAATAAACAACATACATTCAAAAAGGTTGCCGCCAGTAAATGGTCGACTATGTATTTTTTGCAATTCCCTCAATATCCGGTATCAAATGAAATGATTTGACTAATAGAATACAGTACATCGTGAAAATATCCCGAAGAAAATTAGGTAACAAATAAACGTTGGATTTCCATTATCCACAGTTAGTTGTTTCATCATATTGTAACCAAACGTTGGGTTACAATAATGAATTTGGTGGGAAAGCCAACCGTGGGTTTGGACTTTACCGATATTGTACAAAAAAATGTAAAATATTTGTTTGTGCTGTCTTGTCATTTGAGAAATTTACAGTTCATGTCCACATCTTGTGTTTGACTTAATGTTTTTTCACATATGACAATAAAAAAAAGTAGTATTGGGAGTCTGTGATTAACTGTCGTAGAAAAGATGACGTATGAGTCCAATTTTTGCAATAAACCAAAAAAACAGTTAATCGCAGACCCCCAGGTTGGTGTTTCACAATAGATTATTTTTTCGTTAGTTAGTTTTTTTTTTGTATTTATTTACTTAGTAGTAGGGAAGAAAGATATTTATTTATTTATTTACTTATTTATATATTTATTTACTTATTTATTTAGTTATCTATTTATTTATTTATTTATTTATTTATTTATTCATCTATTTATTCAATTATTTATTTATTTATACATCCAAAGTTTATTTACAATTGCGTGTTTGGTTTATTCAGTTCATTGTTTATTTATTCATTTATATGCGGAAAGCAAGTGCTAGGTTTAATTGTCCAGGTATAGCATGCTGCCTTAAATGTTTATTTATTAGTCGTGACACCAACCGAAACCAATAGTATTAAGTTGTGTTTGTATTGTCGGAGTAGTCGACGCCTTCTCTGTCATCTCATCGAAAGGGGGACGGCTCGGTGTATGAATTGGAAACGACCCTTAGTGGAAAAATACCAGGGAACCTGAATAGGGTCGAGAGCTTCAATAGGTTGAAAAAATTTCAAAAGACGAGCAAAGAATTTAAAAAGGAAAGAAAAGCGTTGAGAGGAGAAAATTAGCGAGGATCCGGGAGTCTTCGCGAAGATTTGGAACAGCACGGACGCAGTTGTTATCGCTGCTGAAATTTTAAAAGAATCCCGCCACCTAAAAGGGATCCGGTTATCCGTGCTCGTGAGCTAGCATAGCAATTTCGCTAGGCTCTTAATAAGTGGTTCCGGAACCGTGTGTGAAAAAAATCACAAGCCGTCTCAACTCTCTGACCGACTAGTGTCGCCGGCCATCGTGACATCCGGCCGTGCGACGTGAGAAATAAATTTGATCCCCCATCGTCGTGTAACCGTCCCTGAGTCCTGCCGAAGCCGTCCCGTTCCCGCCATCGCTTGTTCCAGCCCTCGAAGAAGAACCGGAAGTCGACCAACGCAGTGAACGGCCGCAACGAAACCGGTGAGCTCGAGCCATAAAAAAAACCAAAATTTGTAATAAAACAAAAAAAATACATGTATAAAAATCAATTTATTTCTTAAGCGTGAATTGTGTGGCCATCCAAACCGCGGTGTCCTTTGTTTGTTAGGTTTTACGTAGCTAGTCTTGTTTTCCGCCAACGATAAAAAGTGTTGTAATTGTGCTTTTCCACCATTTTGTTCCGTGTTCCGTGTATCGAGTTATTGTTCGAAGTTTCCCCAGAGATCCCTCAACAGACGACCCAAGCTGCGTCGAAAGAACCAGCTAAATCAAGTAGAAAACTATCAATTGGCGCCCAACGAAAAATAGGCGGAAAAAGTGGTTTTCTTTATGGCCTGAAGAAAATCTTTTTTTCCGAATGGTCTCCGGGGGAAATTTCAAAAAATTTAAAATTATTTTCAATACTCGCGAAGTCGTCAGGTGAACGCATTATTCGGAAATCTACCTGGAGAAAGGTATTGATTAGTATGTGTGCGGATTATACAAAGTTAAGAACACAGTTCGTGTGAATGCCTCTAATTAAAGTTGTCGAATGGAGTCACAAATTAGTAGGGCGTCCCGGCTGCAAATTTAATAAAAACACTTGTCGAAAAAGTGAAGAGAATTCGGAACTGATTCGGTATTTCTAACATCACAATTACGTTTGAAAAATAAAAATTCAAAAATCATATTTTTTTTTCCTATTTTCAAATATTGTGAATTAATCCTTTTTTTTTGCAATTTTTCTATTATTTAATTCTACTTCTTCAATTAATTATCCTTGGTTACTATTTCTGATTAAATTTCTTTCATATTTTGCATTAAATTTTGAACACAACATTGGTAACTTTTTATTTATAAAATTTTGTAGAACAAAAAGTGAATCATATTTTCTCGGCTTAGAATGGCATCTTCACGCAAGGAAGGTAAAAACGTTGCAACGCAAACTTCTTCGTGTCAGGTTCACCTTCAGCAACAGACTTCCTATCTGAACTCTAATCCTCATCATTTTCAGTTCGATGGTAACCCATCCATTCAAACAAATGGCCGCATTCAAGTGCCAAATTCTCACGACATTTTTCAAAATTTTTCTTCACAACAGTATCCATTTTCATCACAAAGAAAAACTTCTAACGATAATTTAGTTCCCAGTTTCAATTCAGCGATTCCAAATGTTTCCCGCAATTCATTCCAAAATTTCCCAGAAAATGGACCTTTTCGAGAAAACATCAATATAAACTCCATACTTGCTTCGAATAATTTCCTGAACTGTCCTCCATATCAATTCCATTCATCAAATTACAATCGTCCTTTCCAATCGCGTCGTACTTTGCCAGTTTCGAAGTGGAACATAACAAAGTATAGTGGAGACGATCAGGGATTGAAATTAAACGAATTTTTAGAACTGGTTCAAGCCCTCTCGCAAGCTGAACAAGTATCTGAACAAGAACTTTTTGAGTCAGCGATTCATTTATTCGGAGGATCGGCTCTAAAATGGTACATGACTCAGCGATCGACTGGCAGATTGTTAAATTGGCAACATTTAGTGTTTGAGTTGCGAAAAACTTACATGCACCCAGATTTGGATGCATTAATTAAAATGAAAATTTACCAGCGACGCCAGCAAAAATTCGAGTCCTTCCATGAGTACTATTTTGAAATAGAGAAATTGTTTCGATGAGCGTACAAATACCTGATTATGAGAAAGTACAAATACTTCAACAAAACATGAGAGTGGATTACAAACGACAAATGACCTTTATTCCAATTATCGATCTTGAGACGCTGGTGGCTGCTGGTCAGAAGTTAGATGCTTTAAACTTCTCAGCATACAATAAAGTTTTCGGACCTGAGAAATCGGTCCAAGCTGTGGAAGGCGGACCCAACGTGAAAAATAAAAAGAAATTTTCCCAGCAGCAAACGTCCGGACAGGTAGCGTTAGCACAACATCAGCAATATAGCCAGGGAAGAAGCAATCGGAACAGTGCACCACATTCCCTCAATTCACCTCCTCATCCTAAACCGTATCCAAATTCGAATATCAAAAACAACTCTATCCTTCAACCTGTTCAGAAAACTGCGAAGCCGATCATCGACTCACAAACGGCAGGACCTTCTGCACCCCGCCCACAGTTAACACTAGAAGAATTGGTGAATGGACATATCCCTCCACCATCCAATACTTGTTTTAACTGCGGTAGGGATGGACACCATTCGGTCATGTGCAGACAACCGCGTGGAATATTTTGTTTCAAGTGTGGGCTCAAAGGCTTCCCAACAAACTTTTGCCCGTTTTGCCTAAAAAACGGGTCACTGGCGGGCGAAAATCGCCGCTCGCAAAATCCCGAAGCGTAAGCCAATTTTCTTCTACAGAGTCTACTCTTTCTAGATTTTGGGAGTCAGTCACTCCTGACCACTACGCAGATTCCGCTGAAATATATAAAATTTCCTATCCATTTCTCAACGATAACCGACCGTACGTTTCAGTGAATATTCAAGGTTTATCGATTCAGGCTCTCTTAGACAGTTGTTGGATATAAAATTGAATTAATAGTGTGAAATGTTTCCGCAATATTTCAACAGTGTGTGAAATCACTCTATACTGGCATCCGTGCAAGCTCTGACAGTTCGCGAATGAAAACAGTACATAAAAAAACGCGATTTTTCCCATCAAGTGCTTCCGAGAGTGCAATAAAAAGTTCACTGAAGTGAAGATTCATGCAAGCAGCAGGAAAGCAACCTCAAACCCGGAACCAGAGAAGGAAGACCATTCGTCATTTTTAGGCAGTGTGCAGCGGAAGAGTCGGTCCCTAATCACGTCATCGATTTCGGCAAAGCGGAAGTTCCCCGAAGGACTAGAGTCCATGTTGCGTGTGAATTGTTGGTCGTCCGATGACAGCAGCAAGGCTCGGAGAGGCCACACGCTGCGAGATTCATCGCTTGCGCTAGATGTCGGTGCACTAATCATTCGGTAAGTCCACTTGTTACCCATCATTTTTGGTGCCGTGACCAGGATTATTGGTCAATCCCGTCCCCGACCGCGTGAGTGGAAATACCTAACCTCACCGTTGCCCGCATTCGCATAAATTACATTGTATTGAAACGCCCGTGTGTGAGAGCAAGAACAAAAACTCTTGTGTAAGAGTTCTCCCGTGTGTGTGATAAGTGAACTATCGTGGGTGAATTACAGTGTCGCTCAAAATTATTGGTACGGCGAAGAAGTACGAAAGTTAATTGTATACCGAGAAGAGTTTATTCCGAGCCCGATTATATGCATTCCCGTTGATGGATTTTATCCTTTCCCCGCGCCGCCGTTACGTTTAATCGAATTTAATTCCGAGCCGAAAGTTACTTGCTGGTAAATTTGATGACCCATTCCCGTTCTTTGACTGAACATTCGTTACCCGCGCATGAAGTTAGCTGCTGCGAATGTATAAAAATCCACAGTGGTTCTAAATTGCTTTATGAGGAAGATGTAATTTGAGTTTTCGGTGATATTATTGTGAATCGCATACCCGTTTATTTGTACCGCTGCGTTCCCGCTTTCCCGTTGCTGGATTTTACCCGTCGCCGCACCCCCCTTGGGCGTAATTGGATTTGAGTGCTGGTGGAATTTATAACCCGCTCCTGTTCTTTGGCTGGACTGGACACTTGACACTCGCGCAAGAGTTAACTGCTGTTTCCGAATTTAAAAATACAAGGCCTCATTTCAAGAGGTACAAGGTGAGTACCTCTCCAATTCGTTAAAATCCGTTTTTGCGGTACTTCCTGGGTCTTCTTTGATCTTTCAGTCTCTGTATGCCTGATCGACTGGCGATGGCGTCGAAGAGTTCGACGGTTCCCGACGAGAAGCGGTTGAAGGCGAAGGAGACCAAGCGGAAGAATTTGGTCGATTCATTGAAGCGGATCGAACGGTTTCTCCATGACTACGTTCCCGAACAACACCTGCACGAGGTGCCTCTTCGATTGGAACGGTTGGAGAAAGTATGGGAATCGTACGAGGTAGTTCAGGAAGAACTAGAAGAGCTAGATGATTCGGAAGATGCTGCACAGAAAAATTTGGAGATGAGAGCCCAAGTTGAGGAACTTTATTTACGTGTCAAGGCCGGACTAGCTTCGAAGATACCGTCGCCACCACCCACCCCTGCTATTGCGGGATTCCCTGCCGCGCCTGCTGCTCAACCCGTCTTCGCCAACATAAAGCTTCCGGCGATTTCGCTTCCGGAGTTCGATGGAGATTTCAACAACTGGTTGACTTTCCATGACACGTTTGTCTCGATGATCCATTCATCGACGGAGATTCCGCATGTTCAGAAGTTTCACTACCTCCGTGCGGCTCTGAAGGGGGAGGCAGCAAACTTAGTTCAGTCTATTTCGATTACTGCTAATAATTATGCTGTCGCTTGGCAGACTTTGGTGAACCGTTACTCAAATAAAGCTATTCTTCGCAAAAAACACATCCGGGCTTTATTAAAGCATCCAAAAATCTCCAGCCATAGTGTCGAGTCGCTACACAAGATTGTGGATGAATTCCAAC
The DNA here is from genome assembly GCF_029784135.1 of Toxorhynchites rutilus septentrionalis. Lineage (NCBI taxonomy): Eukaryota > Metazoa > Arthropoda > Insecta > Diptera > Culicidae > Toxorhynchites > Toxorhynchites rutilus. The sequence goes on from NC_073746.1 coordinate 16,680,503, forward strand.
GTCATACGAAGGTTCTGGAGCAGCTCGGTGAGCCAGTCGATCAATTTAGTTCGATTCTGATCGAGTTACTGGAGGATAAGTTAGACGACGCTTCACTCACCGCTTGGGAGGAATCAATCGCAGCTGATCAGCAACCCACCTACGCTAAAATGGTTGATTTTCTCCAGAAGCGGGCCCGTGTTCTAGAAACGATTTCGATCAACCGGCCGCAGCATTCCGGTTCCAAAAATCCCAGTTTTCCTCCTCCTAAGAAGCCAAATCAGCCCAGATTGAGTTCCAACGCTGCCAATACAGTCCCAGGAAGAATCTACCCGTTATGCCCCGCCTGCGGGAAGCAGAAGCACTCCATTTTTGATTGCTCAGTCTTCAACGGTCTAGATACGGAAGGCCGTTTAAAGGTGGTCTCGGATAAAAAGCTCTGCAGCAATTGTTTCCGCAGCGACCACTTCGCCCGCAACTGTCGTTCGAATTATTCATGCAAGCATTGTTCCAAACGACATCACTCCATGATCCATCCTGGACCATTTGAGGCCACCAGGGGTGGACCCGAAAATAAACCCACGAATAATCCCGAAGGTTCCGGGTCTAGCTTAGTGACAGCTGTAGCAGCCCTGCCAACCCCCGAAGTCGTAACAACGTTGAAGGTATCCAACGCCAGCGTTCTCCTCACTACTGTGGTATTGATAGTAGTCGACGCTTACGGTCAAGAACACATCGCCCGCGCCCTGTTAGATACAGGTTCTCAACCCAACGCCATGAGCGAACGCCTTTGTCAGATGCTTCACCTTCCACGTAAAATCGCTAACGTTGCGATAGCCGGTGTAGATAGTACCGTCACTAATGCAAAATATGAAGTGCGTGCAGAGATCCGATCCCGTGTAGCAGAGTTCAGCGACACTTTAGACTTCTTAGTACTCCGTAAGGTGACCAGAGATACCCCGTCTTCCTCGTTCCCCACTGTACAGTGGAAACTTCCCGAAAGTTTTTCACTCGCTGATCCTGACTTCAACACGTCCCGAAGAGTTGATATGATCATCGGCGCTGCTCACTTTTATTCATATTTGCGGGACGGACGGTTCCGTCTGCCTAGTCAAGGTCCAATGCTCGTTGAGACAGTGTTTGGTTGGATAGTGACTGGAAAGTTCGAAAATCTGTCTGGTATGAGCTCTCGACCAACAGTAACTTGTCATGCGGCGACAGTTACATCGCTTAGCGAGCAGCTAGAGCGATTCTGGCGAGTTGAGGAGGTTCAAGGTCCGAATTATTCCGTGGATGAGCAGCAGTGCGAAGATTATTACCGGGAAACCGTCTCCCGAGACCCGACTGGTCGGTACGTTGTTCGCATGCCGAAGCATCCCGAACACGATCAAATGATTGGGCAGTCAAAGCCAACAGCGCTGCGTAGATTCAGGTGGCTTGAGCAGAAACTGTTGAAGGACGAGAATCTGAGGACTCAATACCACGAGTTTATGCGTGAATATGTTTCTCTGGGCCAGATGGCACCCGTACAAGAGGACGAAGAGGACGTCCCGAATGCGTGTTACCTTCCACATCATCCTGTAGTAAAGGAGTCGAGCTCAACCACAAAAATTCGAGTGGTTTTCGACGGATCAGCGAAGACTACTTCTGGCCATTCGTTGAACGATTCGCTACTGGTTGGACCTGTAGTTCAGGACGAGCTTCTTACTCTAATCCTCCGTTTCCGAAAATTTCCCGTTGCGCTAGTGGCAGACGTAGAAAAGATGTATCGTCAAGTCTCGATGCATCCATTAGACCGACCTCTACAGCGAATTTTGTGGCGATTCGACAGTTCCCAGCCGATTCAGACATACGAACTCGGCACTGTTACTTATGGCCTCGCTCCGTCCTCATTTCTGGCGACGCGGACACTGTTGCAGCTCGTCGGAGATGAAGGTACCCCGTTCCCGAAAGCAAGTACAGCAGTCAAGAAGCATATCTATGTGGACGATCTCATCTCAGGTGATGACAGCATTGAAGACGCAATCCAGCTCCGTGACGAACTATCAGAACTGCTTCAAAAGGGTGGATTCCGATTCCGCAAATGGTGCTCCAACTCACTCCCGGTATTGGCCGGACTTTCTCCCGAACTCCTTGGGACACAATCGTCGCTGAAGTTTGATCCTGAAGAAAGCGTGAAGACTCTTGGTATACGCTGGGAACCCGAAGCCGATGTGTTCCGGTTTGATGTATCCGTTGTCCTGAAAGATCAGTTACCGACCAAACGCAGCATCCTGTCCGCCATCGCCCAACTTTACGATCCTCTCGGAATCATCGCACCCGTCGTCGTGCAAGCAAAAATACTGATGCAGCATCTCTGGTTGCTGGCGTTGGACTGGGACGATGAGGTATCACCTGATCTTCAACAAAAATGGGCTCGATTCTGTGAGCAGCTCCCTCATCTCTCGAACTTCCGTATAGAAAGATTTGCGTTCACCGCTCGATATGCCACAGCGGAAATACACTGCTTTGCAGATGCGTCAGAGTCAGCTTACGGCGCTTGCATATACGTTCGCTCCGAAACCGCTGATGGACTCGTGCAAGTGAATCTCCTCGCTTCGAAATCAAGAGTAGCTCCTCTGAAACCCCTCAGCATTCCGCGCCTTGAATTGTGCGCCGCACTCCTCGCTTCTCGGCTGTATGAGAAAATCCTCAACGCCCTCGATATGAGTTTCTCCGCCAGTTTCTTTTGGTCCGATTCAACTGTTGTCCTCCAGTGGATGAAAGCTCCCCCGCGGACGTGGAAGACGTTCGTGGCGAATCGTATTGCAGAAATTCAAGCCACCACTAATGGATCCAACTGGCAACACGTCTCTGGCCACGAAAATCCGGCAGATATGGTTTCGCGCGGGGTCTCCGCCGAGGAACTAATCAACAGTGAGCTGTGGAAGCACGGTCCGAGCTGGTTGCGTGAAGAAAAATCTAGCTGGCCCTCCCGAAACGTTCCCGAAGAAGAATTTACCGCCAAGGAGTTAGAGTTAAAGCAGAATACGATTCTGAACACCCAAGTTCTACCACCAAATTCACTATTCGAGCAGTTTTCGTCCTACTCCGCTCTCATTCGGGCGGTATCATATTGTTTTCGCTTCACACACAACACCCGCAATAGAGGACGACGGATTTCCAGCAGAGTTCTTTCGGTTGCCGAAATGCGAAAGTCAAAGGTAGCAGTCGTGAAGCTCGTTCAAGCTGAGGCGTTTCCCGAAGACCGGCAGCGCTTGAAGAGAGGACATACTGTATCCTCCAAATCTCCACTTCGTTTGTTGAATCCGTTTCTCGACAACGAGGGCCTAGTTCGTGTTGGTGGTCGGTTAAATTTATCCGATGCTCCCTACGACGTGAAGCACCAGATCGTCGTTCCTGGTTTCCACCCGTTCACTCAACTCCTCCTGAAGCACCATCATCGCAAGCTGGTACATGGCGGAATCACGATGACTCTCTCAGTCGTCCGCGACGAATTCTGGCCGCTGAACGGCAGAAAAGCAGTCCGGAGTGCCATCCGGAAGTGCTACGAGTGTTGCAGAGCAAACCCCAAACCCATTCAACAACCGATTGGACAATTGCCAGTCGCTCGAGTGACCGCAAATGAAGCATTCGCCTGTACTGGCGTTGATTATTGTGGTCCCATCTACCTTAAACCGATTCATCGTAGAACCGCCGCCCGCAAATCATACATCTGTGTCTTCGTGTGCCTGAGCACGAAAGCGGTGCACTTGGAGCTGGTGAGTGACCTGAGTACGGCTGCGTTCCTGATGGCCCTAGATCGCTTCGTGGGGCGACATACCTCGCCACAACATATTTACTCAGACAACGGGACGAATTTTGTTGGTGCGAAGAATGCGCTGCATGAAATTTACACCATGCTGCAATCAGGAACGGAGGTTGATAGAATTTCGAACCACCTCGCCGAGGACAATATCCAGTGGCACCTGATCCCACCCCGTGCTCCCAACTTCGGTGGCCTCTGGGAGGCAGCAGTGAAGGTGGCTAAGGTTCACCTGGCTCGTCAGCTCGGATCCTCTCTGTTATCGTTCGAGGAACTTACGACGGTTCTCGTAAGGATAGAAAGGGCCATGAATTCCCGACCACTCCAGCCTCTATCCAGCGATCCTAATGATATTGCGGTTCTCACTCCAGCTCATTTTTTGGGGAGAAACATAAACCGTTCTCCTCTCGAAGTTGATGTTCGAGACGTGCCTCTGAATCGTCTCACCCAGTATCAGAAGCTCCAGAAACATGTACAAAATTTCTGGTACCGTTGGCGAAACGAATACATGAAGGAGCTGAACATGCTATATAAAATCAACCCCAAGGACCACAAGCTGAACGTCGGTGACATCGTCATCATCAAGGATGATGCTCTTCCTTCTGTACGCTGGCCGCTAGCCCGCATCATCGAGCTTCATCCCGGACCCGACGGTGTGACCCGAGTCGTAACTCTCCGCACGCCCAATGGAGTTTTTAAGCGTGCGGTTTGCAAAGTGTGTCCACTGGAATGCAGTGGTGAAGATTAGAAGAAGAAGAAGCTGAAAAGAAGAATAATCTGAAGAAAAGGAAAGTGTGTTTATGAAGAAGTAATAATGAATTAAAGAAAAAGTGTATTTGAAAGTTGAAGTGAATTATAGTGAACTGAAAATAATAGTAGTTTTGAAAAGGTTTTCAAAAGGTGGTCGGAAATATGTTGGATATAAAATTGAATTAATAGTGTGAAATGTTTCCGCAATATTTCAACAGTGTGTGAAATCACTCTATACTGGCATCCGTGCAAGCTCTGACAGTTCGCGAATGAAAACAGTACATAAAAAAACGCGATTTTTCCCATCAAGTGCTTCCGAGAGTGCAATAAAAAGTTCACTGAAGTGAAGATTCATGCAAGCAGCAGGAAAGCAACCTCAAACCCGGAACCAGAGAAGGAAGACCATTCGTCATTTTTAGGCAGTGTGCAGCGGAAGAGTCGGTCCCTAATCACGTCATCGATTTCGGCAAAGCGGAAGTTCCCCGAAGGACTAGAGTCCATGTTGCGTGTGAATTGTTGGTCGTCCGATGACAGCAGCAAGGCTCGGAGAGGCCACACGCTGCGAGATTCATCGCTTGCGCTAGATGTCGGTGCACTAATCATTCGGTAAGTCCCATCAACAGTGGAAGTAATTTTGTTACCCATCAACAGTGGAAGTAATTTCACACTCATCAGTGAGAATCTATTTTCAAAATTACGTCATAAGAAACTCTCACGCGTAGAAATATCCGCCCTGCAATCCGCTAGCGGGGACTTCCTTCAAGTTCTTGGTCGCGCTTATCTCCCTTTCCTGTTCAACGACGATACTAAAATAATTCCTACTCTTGTGGTGGCTAATCTGTCTCTCAATTGTATTTGTGGAATGGATTTTTGGAATAAATTCCAGATTCACCCAACAATGTTAAGGGACAGTAGCAACAACGAAAACGAAGTGGTTGCTTCTATTCATTTACCCAGTAGCGAATCGGTGCTGACGAGTGAAGAAATTAGGGAGATCGAAGACGTGAAAAAGTTATTTCTAGCAGCGAAGGAAGGACAGTTGACCTTGACGTCTCTCGCATAGCATAAAATTGTGCTGCAAGACGATTGGAAAAATAAACCACCTGTGCGTCAATTCCCGTATACGATGTCTCCTAAGATTCAAAGTTTAGTGGCTATTGAACTTCAACGACTTTTAGACATCGGTATCCTAGAAAGAAGCAGCTCAGATTGGTCGTTAAACTGCGTACCGGTAGTGAAACCCAATAAAGTTAGGCTTTGTTTAGACGCACGCAAAATCAATGAGAGGACCGTGAGGGACGCCTACCCTTTGCCCCATCCGGGAAGAATATTGGGTCAACTTCCAAAAGCGAAGTACCTTTCGACTATTGACCTCTCAGAAGCATTCCTCCAAGTTCCACTGGAGAAAGAATCGCGGAAGTACACAGCCTTCAGTGTACAGGGAAAAGGGTTATTTCAATTTACCCGTATGCCGTTTTGGCCTCGTGAACAGTCCGGCTACTTTGGCCAGATTAATGGACAACGTTCTTGGGCATGGGGAACTAGAGCCGAATGTTTTCGTTTACCTTGACGATATCGTCGTGGTAACGGAAACATTCGAGCATCAGTCACGGCTTCTCACTGAGATTGCGTGTCGTTTAAGCAAAGCCAACCTGAGTATTAACTTGGAAAAGTCCCAGTTTGGGGTCTCTGAAATTCCCTTCCTAGGATATCTTCTTAGCACAGATGGTCTTCGGCCCAATCCTGACAAGGTTCGCCCCATTGTCGAGTATGAGCGACCGAATACCGTAACAAAGCTTAGAAGGTTCCTATGAATGGCAAATTATTATCGGAGATTCATTTCAGACTTCAGTGGGGTCACAGCCAGCCTCACTGATTTACTTCAAACCAAATTGAAAACAATAAAATGGAATGAAGATGCCGAAAACGCGTTTTGCCAAATAAAGGAGCTTCTTATTTCCGCTCCCATTCTTGGCAGTCCTGATTTTGACCAAGAGTTTGTAATTCAAACTGACGCCAGCGATGTTGCAGTTGCAGGTGTTCTTACTCAGCAACAAGGGGATGTAGAGCGGGTTATCGCGTATCACTCGCACAAACTTACAACCCCTCAGAAAAATTATCATGCTGCCGAGAAGGAAGCTTTGGCAGCAATTCTGGCCATAGACGCTTTTAGGGGATATGTGGAAGGCTACCACTTCACCTTGGTCACGGATTCGTCAGCCTTAACCCACATCTTAAACACCAAATGGAAGGTAGGATCACGCTGTAGTAGATGGGCCTTAAATTTGCAGCAATACGACATGACTGTAATTCATCGCAAAGGTAAAGACAATGTCGTACCTGATGCCCTGTCACGAAGTATTGCTGCGGTATTCGAGCCTACACAGTCGTGGTACACTTCCCTGGTGAATAAGGTGAGGGATAATCCAGACAAATTCGTTGATTTTAGGTTGGAAGAAAATAATTTGTACAAATTTGTTACCGCTCGTGACATACCATATGACTCACGCTTTGAGTGGAAATTGATTCCTCCTGTCGAGAAAATTCCGACAATCCTCGAGGAACATCACGATTTTTGCTTCCATCCTGGATACGACAAAACTCTCGCCAGAATTCGTCAACGTTTCTATTGGCCAAGGATGACTGTCGATATTCGTAATTATGTCCGCCAGTGTGGGACGTGTAAAGAAGTTAAAGCTGCTTCTGTTCCGATAGTACCTGAAATGGGAGGTATGAGATTAGCGAATAGACCCTGGCAAATCATCTCAGCTGATTTTATTGGCCCTCTTCCCCGTAGTCGACGGGGTAACCAGCATTTATTGGTAGTTTCTGATTACTTCTCGAAATGGGTGATGATTCAGCCTGTGAAAGCTATCAGTAGTTCAGTATTGTGTACGATTCTGAAAGATCAGTGGTTCCTCAAAAATTCTGTCCCTGAAATTATAATCACAGATAATGGGAGCAGCTTTCTTTCGAAGGAATTCAAGGAATTCATTGATCGCTTCAGTATCACTCACTGGCTGAACTCCCGTTACCATTCACAGGCGAACCCCGTTGAGAGGGTAAACAGGACTATCAATGCAGCAATCAGAACATACGTGAAGGAGGACCAACGCTGCTGGGATACAAGAATACCCGAAGTGGAAACGATACTCAATACGAGTGTCCATTCGTCGACAGGGTTCACGCCATTTTTTATAACTCATGGTCACGAGTTAGCTGAAGCAGGAACTGACCACAAGTTGGCACGTCACCAGCAATCGATCTCTTCGGAGGAAATTGAAGATCGACGAAAATTAATGTTCCCGAAAATTTATGAACTGGTTTCACGTAACCTCCAAAAGGCATATCAGTCGTCCAAACATAATTATAATCTCCGTCATCGTCAGTATGCGAAACCATTCGTGGAAGGTCAGCTGGTATATCGCCGGAACATGAAGCCATCGAACGCTGTGCAGCATTATAACGCCAAGTATGGACGTCAATTTCTTCCGTGCCGCATCAGGACTAAATTGGGTTCATCGTCATATGAACTCGAGGATCTCCAAGGCAAACGTTTGGGAGTATGGTCTGCCGCGCACATAAAACCAAGTTAATTAAACTCAATCGTTCATCACATTCTCCTATATTTCGTTTTAATACCTACAAGAATCAGCACGTGCTGACGTGCACGAATCAGCTTATTTAACACGATCATTGTGAGTTGTCGATCACAAACCGTCATACAGTCAGTCTATGAACAATAGTAAAATAAAGTACGCAGCCATCGTAACGGCGGCTGAATATACTCTCGTTATAAGTAGTAGTAGATCTGATTTATTTCGTAACGTTTTTCTCTTCTCTATAGAAGAGAGTTATAGACTGAAATAAATGCAGAGTCGACTACTCTATAGTACCATAACAACCGGCCTCTTTGAACTTTGCCTAAAAGTTGAAAGATGGTTGGTTTGTTAACTAATTGAGGGACGCCTCATATATATAGCAGTAATCATGATTTTTATGGTTGAATTAAAGAATGAATGGAGAAGAATATGTAGAGACGAATGAATGGGTGTGAATGAATGAGTATTGTATGTATGCGACGTGTGAGTGGGATAATTTAATATTCTGGTCCAAATAATCATAAGGACAGTAAATGTAATGGAAGAGATGAAAAATTAGTTCTGATCTCTTTGCTGAAGTAGACATCAAAAATTTGTAGTTCGTTTGTCTAAAAAAAAAAATACATTATCAAAAACAAAAACATATAAAAAGACTATGTGACGCTCTTTGGTTTGTGATTTCGTTCAACGATGGTGGTTAGTGGCGATCCTAACAGCACGGAAGATCTGACGAATGAATAGTCTCGACATATTCACTGTTGAATCCGATTGAAGGGGGATAGATGAACGATGGTAAACCTGACTTTGACAAAAAAAAGAAGTATCTTTTTTTTACCCCGACTCCGGGAAGATTGTAACCAAACGTTGGGTTACAATAATGAATTTGGTGGGAAAGCCAACCGTGGGTTTGGACTTTACCGATATTGTACAAAAAAATGTAAAATATTTGTTTGTGCTGTCTTGTCATTTGAGAAATTTACAGTTCATGTGCACATCTTGTGTTTGACTTAATGTTATTTCTCATATGACAATAAAAAAAAGTAGTATTGGGAGTCTGTGATTAACTGTCGTAGAAAAGATGACGTATGAGTCCAATTTGGGCAATAAACCAAAAAAACAGTTAATCGCAGACCCCCAGGTTGGTGTTTCACAATAGATTATTTTTTCGTTAGTTAGTTTTTTTGTATTTATTTATTTAGTAGTAGGGAAGAAAGATATTTATTTATTTATTTACTTATTTATATATTTATTTACTTATTTATTTAGTTATCTATTTATTTATTTATTTATTTATTTATTTATTTATTTATTTATTTATTTATTCATCTATTTATTCAATTATTTATTTATTTATACATCCAAAGTTTATTTACAATTGCGTGTTTGGTTTATTCAGTTCATTGTTTATTTATTCATTTATATGCGGAAAGCAAGTGCTAGGTTTAATTGTCCAGGTATAGCATGCTGCCTTAAATGTTTATTTATTAGTCGTGACACCAACCGAAACCAATAGTATTAAGTTGTGTTTGTATTGTCGGAGTAGTCGACGCCTTCTCTGTCATCTCATCGAAAGGGGGACGGCTCGGTGTATGAATTGGAAACGACCCTTAGTGGAAAAATACCAGGGAACCTGAATAGGGTCGAGAGCTTCAATAGGTTGAAAAAATTTCAAAAGACGAGCAAAGAATTTAAAAAGGAAAGAAAAGCGTTGAGAGGAGAAAATTAGCGAGGATCCGGGAGTCTTCGCGAAGATTTGGAACAGCACGGACGCAGTTGTTATCGCTGCTGAAATTTTAAAAGAATCCCGCCACCTAAAAGGGATCCGGTTATCCGTGCTCGTGAGCTAGCATAGCAATTTCGCTAGGCTCTTAATAAGTGGTTCCGGAACCGTGTGTGAAAAAAATCACAAGCCGTCTCAACTCTCTGACCGACTAGTGTCGCCGGCCATCGTGACATCCGGCCGTGCGACGTGAGAAATAAATTTGATCCCCCATCGTCGTGTAACCGTCCCTGAGTCCTGCCGAAGCCGTCCCGTTCCCGCCATCGCTTGTTCCAGCCCTCGAAGAAGAACCGGAAGTCGACCAACGCAGTGAACGGCCGCAACGAAACCGGTGAGCTCGAGCCATAAAAAAAACCAAAATTTGTAATAAAACAAAAAAAATACATGTATAAAAATCAATTTATTTCTTAAGCGTGAATTGTGTGGCCATCCAAACCGCGGTGTCCTTTGTTTGTTAGGTTTTACGTAGCTAGTCTTGTTTTCCGCCGACGATAAAAAGTGTTGTAATTGTGCTTTTCCACCATTTTGTTCCGTGTTCCGTGTATCGAGTTATTGTTCGAAGTTTCCCCAGAGATCCCTCAACAGACGACCCAAGCTGCGTCGAAAGAACCAGCTAAATCAAGTAGAAAACTATCAATATACCCCACGATTTTATTTTAGTCTCAACATTACCCTAGATCAATGAAGGAACGGATGTGATAACTACTAACTACTACTTGCAAAATTATTTTCTAGCTCTTAGTACATTAAACCGATAATTTGAAAAGTTTTTTTTACTTATTTTATTTTCTAGTTTTTTAGTAAATTATCTGTATCATAAGTATACTTCTCTACATTAAAACCATTCAAAAAAATGTTTTTTTAAATTTTTGTTTCTTACCTAACTTTCTTCGGAATATTTCGATGATGTACTGTATTCTATTAGTCAAATCATTTCGTTTGATACCAATATTGAGGGGATTGCAAAAAATACAAAGTTGACCATTTTATGGCGGTGACCTTTTCGAATTTATGTTGTTCATAGTGTAGTGTATTCTCCAAGTGAAGCTATTCAGCCATTTTTTAGCAGCGGCCAAATTAAATTTTCCAAGAACATGGAATACGAAGTTTTATGATGCCAGTAGAATTAAAAGTATGTTCCAAATTTCAGATCAATCAGTCAACAGGAACGGGGTCAATTTTCCATTAATGTGGGACAACCCTACAAACACTCAAACATACATACAAACAGGGCAAGCTGAATGGAACCATTAAAAAGTAATTGTTCATTTGGGAACTGCGGTCATCTTGTATTTGGATTTTTCATGATCTATGTGTTCTATCAGTCGAGCACTTTCATTTGATACCAATATTGAAGGGCTTTGAAAAAAAATTTGGCGCCATTCTATGATGGCGTCCATTTTGGATTTGCATTTTTCGTAATTTTTCATAAATTACTGAAAATATGTGATCCCCCATTTTGTAGTGGCCGCCATCTTAGATTTGCAATTTTCATAAATAACTGTATTCTAAATTGCAGCACATTCTAAATTATAAAATTGAGGGTTCAGAAATCAAGCTCTCACAAATACTAAAATTCAAAGAATTGAAGATTCAGAAAAAAATAATTTCTGTAATTAGAAAGTTCAGAAAATGAAAGATGCTGGAAATTTCAAACAAAAATTAAAAATTCAGTTCAATTTACGCTCGAAAAAATCAAATTCTTGAAGTACAAATAAATTGAAAATTTAAAGTTTTTAACATAAAAATTTAGAGCTGAAACTTCTGAAAATTCAACATTCAGTATTGGAAATTCAAAAAAATTTAAGTACTGAAAACCAAAACTTCAGAAAATTTAATAATTCTGAAAATAGAAAAATCAGAAAAAATTAAACTCAAAAAACTAAATTAACTAAACAAAAATTCAAAAAAAAATTTATTCAAGTAGTTGAAAACAGGGAAAAACAAAAAAAAATATTTAAAAAAATTGTAAATTTAAAAAAAAAGGTGAAAATTGAAAACTTAGGAAATTTAACGAATTGAAAATTTATAATTGAAAATTGCAGCAAATTGAAAATTATAAAATTCAAAGTTTGGAAAATAAAGCTATCAGAAGAATTTAGAAAATTGGAAGTAAAAAAAGAATAATTTCGTCATTTCAGGAAATTTAAATTTAGAACTTCCGGATTTCAGCAAATTAAATCAGAATCAATTAAATCAGAAAATTGAGAGAAAAAACAAAGTATTCAGAAAAATCAAAATTCAGGAAAATAAAAAGTTCAGCGAATGGAAAATCCTAAAAAGTAACGAAAATTCATAAAATTTAAATTTCAAAAAACTTAAATTTAAGAAAATTAAAAATTTAGAAAATTTAAAAATTATGAAGATTCTTTTTCGGAGAAATTTTATGATTCTAAATTGCAACAAATTCTTAGTTTTAAAATTGAGGGTTCAGAAATTGAACATTCACAAAAATTAAAATTCAATAAATGGAAGATTCAGAAAAAATTGGATTTCAGAAAGTAGAAAGTTCAAATAATGAAAGATGCTGGAAATTTCAAAAATTACAAATTCAAGAAATTGAATGCTCGAAAAATTCAAATTCTTGAAATAAACAATGAAATTTATTTTTATAGCATAAGAATTCATATTTGAAACTTCTGAAAATCTATTGAAAGCTCAGAATATTGAAAGTACAGAAAATCAAAAATTCAAAAGAAAATTAAATTCAAATAATTTTAAGTAAAAAACAGTGAATGTTCGGAAAATTAAGCTTCCAGAAAAAAATTAAAATTCATAGAATGGAAAATTCAGAAAAAAAGATTATTTCAGAAAATTTGAAACCAGAAAAAATTTAAGTGTTGAAATGAAAAAAATTAAGGAAATTGAAATTTTTGCACGAAAATTTTGATTTGAAACTTCTGAAAATTCAGAATTGAGTGAATTTAAATTACGAAAAAATCAAAGCTTTAATAATTTAAAAATTTGACTTTTCCCTCGATGGGTACAGTTTCGCAAGGCTTTTCAAAATTTTCGGAATTTCACACTCAGATTCTGCGATGTTGTCGTCACTCCATGGATTAGGATCTTCCCAAATGAAATCAGTGTAGTTATGAATAACTATAGCGGCAAAACAATCTGCGCTATGTGTTGCTGACGGACGCTGCTCTCAGATTCCCTTTTCGGTTGAACTGGAAGAACGTATTTCTATTGAAATGGTCCTGTTAAAGTGAATGAAAACTTTGCAACACTATTAGATTGAAATAATTCAACTATTGCACTTACTCTACAGACACGGGAAGCCTTATTCGAAATAAGTTCGTCGTATCCACGAAAACCAACCCAGTGCATTTGTGAGAACGCATCCGAGGTGAAACGATGGAAACTCACGCGAGTATTTTTACTCGTATTCGGATAGGCTTTCACTGAACAACGCATTTTTAATAACACTGACCACTTTCTCGAGTAAAATTCTGCTTCGGGCGCAAACGTAAATAAACGTAAAGTCCGAGTCACGAAAACGTTTGTTTCTTTAATCGGAGAAACATTTGACAGATAGTGTGGAGGCAAAAAGTTGCAAGATACCTTTTTTTTCTCAAGCAAAATGCACCTGAAAAAAATACTTCATCGACTCCGCAAAACCCAGGTTACAATCGGTTCAAAAGGTTAAGCCAAATGACCGTTCCGTAGATCTGGCAACTCTGACGATAATATGGATAGCCCGAGCGGAAACGCTCCGGCAATAGTTTGCTGCTGCTGGTACCGGATCACTAATTTTCAAGAGCAATATTTATCTTTGGATTAGGCTCTCTGAACTCAGGAAATGCTGAATGCATACACATCTTGTGAGTTGATGTGAGGGTATAAATCATCTGTTATCGCCTTATGCTCGATCCTATCTTCGAAGCATATATAACTTTCAAATATGCTGGTAGTGGATAATGCTGCTGTAGGAAGTTTCTATTTCATTACTTCTCGCTCCAGCGGGCGTTCATCCTTCTAGTTCATACACGTTAAATTAAACTTAGGCATGTTCATAGTCCACATTTACGATTCAAAGGGTCCCATCAACCGAAATCATTCTGTCTAAATTCAATATAGACTAATGTTTTTATAACTCAAACACCAAATCCCAGTGTAACCGGAATCAAAATGCAAATTAGCGCTCCATCATGACATATCACACCTATCGGAAGTGTCTGCAAGTGCTCCCCGGAGGGATACTCTTAGAACAAATATTGGACTACAATTAAATAATTGATGAAAGATTGTACGCGCCGATGATGGAACACTGGACTCTGTCTGTGTGCAAGCATTAATCGCCAGCTGGATTAAACTCCCACACAGGCAATTAGCCTAATGAAGTGAGCGAAAGCCGGCAAAAATTGTTTGCTTCTGCGACGGAAGCTTTGTCCCACTTTGTGATTGAGCTCTCCCAAGCTTTTTGTGCCAAAGTGCATAACTGCATGAACAAATTCCACATCAGCACCCAGCACCAGAGGCACACTATGAAACTGATCCTGGTCCAGAAACGGACACTCCGGTTCGGGCGGGAGGCGGTTTGCTAAATTATATACGCTCGCACCCGCCAGGCGCATCGTCACACCCATAGATAGAGGGACATAACAGCATTATAGGATGATGGATCGAGAATTGATTCTCTTCAGCCTCCGGATGCTAAAATGTACATAAATCTCTTTGATGCGGTTCCGGACGGCTCTTTAATCTCGGGTGCTGTCTTCGCTTGAAATGAATCGCCCCTGTAATCGGAAGGCATCGGATGAGCGCCAGTGCCATCGGAAGCCATTAGGGCTCAGATGAATTCATATTTAAATAATTGCAAACTGTCCTTCTGGCCTTCTTCGGATGGGAGTTGGCAGCAAACTGGGCTTCCAGGAGTGAAAGTAAAGTGCCAATCCCTTATTGATGAGCTGCTGTCTGCCTTCGGGCTGTCATCAAAACGAAGGACAATTTTTTTCCGTTATTACCTCAAATTACTCCAAATCTTTCGGATCAGAATCTGATCAAAATTGAGGCACATGTTGACACCTCGTCGCAATTTTCCCCTCGATTCCACACAGAATAAATCTTCATCAAATGGCTCCGACACAGACCGAGCATCAGCTGGAACTTATCGCCGAAAATAAATACTGTCTGTTGCTTCGGATGGCGATGTCCCACTTTAATCGTGTTTTGTGGATATGGCGAATCGGAAGTGGCAAACGAAACGTAAATTCACTCAACATGATTTATTCACAGCACAGAATGCTCTTGTGTGCAGTTGCTTCCGTTCAGCCGCAGATGAGAGCTGTGATTCTCGGTCCTTTCGGTTGCATTTGTGGCTGTCGGGTGAGTTAGATATGCTTTCACGAATGTCAGTCGGGATGGGTTCTATGGATTGCATCGAAGACATGGATTCTATATATTGTGGTGACCGCATTATTTTGTAAATAAATTGGATAAAAGGGTTCAAACTTCGATAGGGATCTGCTGTTTGTTTTGGATTCTTATTTTTGTAATCTCAAATCGACTCGCAATACAATGATCATCGAGAATAATGCTAGAATAATGCTAGATTATGAGCGGATTTTCCCGATTAAAATCGATTTAGGATTTCCTTCGGACACCTTTGATAGAAGCTCGAAATTGTTTCGCACTCAATGAACAGTAGTGGCAAGGGGTTCTCGTTCTGAACGGGGGATTTTACGTCGGAGAAATTTCTTCCAGTTGTGCAAGCTTTGGTCACACTCCAGAGCTTTCCACTCAGAATTCTTTCAAGGTATGTTATTTGGTATAGGAATAGAAAATGGAAAAGCCTAAAAAGTTCCTCTAGGATCGTTAATGCATTTTGGACATCAACAAACAGTCAATGGTCAATGTCGTGAATTTCTTACGGTTCTTAAGCTTGGGTAGACTGTACAATTCGTAGTTGCTCTCCGTGATAGACCTGAACTAACTAAATTGCACAAACAACACACAGAATGACGCTTGGGACTAGCAAATCATTCTCGTTGTGCAATTTTTGGTGATTCGGGCTTTAAATGGTCAATAACGACGCCGGCCACGTCCTTACGTCACCAGGGGAAGGAAAGGAATGTTAGTGGATCTACTTTGGGAAACCTATAAAAGTGAGAAAAAGTCCTCTACCAAAAGAGGGCCAATCGAGAAGCAGAGAAGTATTGATCACGTGGGACTCATCTTTTTGGGTATTTTTGACGTAGGACTACGTCTTTCATTTCTATACCGGGGTGTAAAACCAAAGTTTCGAGAACGAAAGCGTTACGCTGGAGACCGAGATTTTGAGCGTTAATAGCTCTTAAACAACTGAACGAAATGGTATGATAAACACTTCATTTGAAAGATAAAATGTCTACGCGTCATATACTTGTTACTTTTTCATCCAAAAACTTGTTTCAATAGTCTTAAAATTGCTTTCAAAACAGGCTATTAAAATCACCAATCGGTATATAAGCGAGCGCCGCTCGTAAACCCACTCAGTTATGATTGAACAGCGATTGGAGCATGTTGTCGCTGTTGTTGTGAAGCTAATTTCGTTTATCATGAAAACGCTGATGAACGGTGTCACCAAGAGCCTGTTTGTGCACTTAAGGCCAAAAGGGAATCCATCAGGAGGAGAGTGATGCCACGGCTCCGCTTGAAACATCGGAGCAGCCGCCACACACACACACATACACGCGCGGAATTCTCGTTGCTATCATCGTTGCTGAAAAATAATCTGCCAGTTCCCCTGGGAATTGAAAAATACATTCATGCGAAAGAGTTTTCTATCCATATAACACTGCAACCAAATACATTTGGTTTTGTTATTTTTCAATCAATCGCAATTAACAGGAAAGCTTCTGAATATTTTTTTTCCCCATCAGTGGAAATTTTCGTATCCAATATTGGATGCATAACATGAAAAACGGAAAATGTTTCACATCGCAAAAATCAAGTCATTTTCGAGCGATTATTTGCTTTCTACTCATATAATGCTGCGACCAAATACATTTCGTTTTGGATTTTTTCAATCAAGTGCGATCAACGTAAGACCACGTCTTTCGGCAATTTATTAGAGGTGCAATGAACCTTTAGGAATTCCCGCTCTACGCGCACTGGCAAACAATGTTTACTCAACAATTTCTCAAACGAGAAATGGGTGTTGTGAGAAAGGATTAGCGAACGCGAAAACGACAAACGGGAGAAAGATACGTTTGGAGGTTGAAGGAAATTGGCAGAAAACTTCTTCATTCTATCATTCAAATAATGTGATTCATACCATATCGTTTTGCCAGAAAGAGATTATTAATGTTCAAAGGCGGAACTGAGTCCTCCGAGGAAATTACCCAGCGCAAATTAGAGTCGACTATCGATTGCGGCATTCGTACACAAATAATTTTATAATGCAGTTTCACCAAAGTGATTTCTTCTGATATATTCACTACATCATGTCATGTATTTCATATTCTTCATAAGGAAATCCATATCCATGGCACCTATCGGTAACGAATTAATATCGAAACCACGATTTTCGCTAAATGCTCCTTTCAGTTCGGCCTGTAAAAAACTTTTCTGTACTCTAATCCATCAAACTTGGAGCCCTGAAAAGGGCCGTTGATTATATGCTAAGCTAATATAGCACGCTCTCCTCGGATACGATGGGCCAGCTGGATGTCCTTGGGCATGATGTGACGCGTTTTGCATGGATAGCACACAAATTGGTATCTTCGAATAAGCCTCCTGCAGCGTCATAGCCGCGGAACTTTGGAAGCGCAAGTCGGTTTTGAAGTCCTGAGCAATTCCACGATCCAAATGCTGCAAAGGTATCTGTGGATCAGAAATTCGGTCGACTTCTGATAGCGATGAATTTCCGAGCTGACTTCGTGTGCCTTACCACCGAATGACTAACGAGCTGTCTGCGAAAGACTAACGAGCTCGAGTCCTCACGGTGCGAGAGTAGAGTAAGAAATGAACGAAAGCAAAGGAAGCGTCATTTTATAAACCATAAAAGTATAGAATCTAAATCCCACCCTTATTATATTCGTGAGTATACAGTAAGCTTATATAATAAAGAGGGTGGGGTTTACATTCGATTCTTTTATGTTTTATAAAATGACACTTCCCTTGCTTTCGTTCATTTCTTACTCTACTCTCGCACCGTGAGGACTCGTTTCATTGGGACTAAGCAGACAGCTCGTTAGTCCTTCGGTGGTAAGGCACCACGAAAGCAGCTCGGATAAGCGCACCAGCCGCAGGAAGCGTGAAGAAGCCACATCGCTATCGACCGGGAACTTCGCATGAAATTCGTCGCTATCAGAAGTCGACCGAATTGCTGATCCGCAAGCTACCTTTGCAGCATTTGGTTCGTGGAATTGCTCAGGACTTCAAAACCGACTTGCGCTTCCAAAGTTTCGCGGTTCTGACGCTGCAGGAGGTTTATTCGAAGATACCAATTTGTGTGCTATCCATGCAAAACGCGTCACATCATGCCCAAGGACATCCAGCTGGCCCATCGTATCCGAGGAGAGCGTGCTATATTAGCTTAGCATATAATCAACAGCCCTTTTCAGGGCTCCAAATTTGATGGATTAGAGTTCAGAAAAGTTTTTTACAGGCCGAACTGAAAGGAGCATTTAGCGAAAATCGTGGTGTCGATGGTAATTTGATACCGATAGGTGCCATGGATATGGATTTCATAATGAAGAATATGAAATACATTACATGATGAAGTGAATATATCCCCATATCGAAGAAATCACTTTGATGAAACTGTTTACCGTTTGTCGTTTTTAAGTGTTGGGAAAGGGCATTATTTTTGCTGAGTAAATTCCAAGAAAAAATCCATTCCTTCTTTAAGCGTGATTCATTCTGCTTCGGATCAACGGAACAGTGATAATCATTTCATACAAAAGATAAAATGTCCAAGAGTTATATGATTGCTATTTATTGAGTCGGAAAATTGTTTCAATAGCTTAATGATAGCTTCGAAAACAGGTTATAAAATGACGCTTTCTTTGCTTTCGTTCATTTCTTACTCTACTCTCGCACCGTGACGACTCGTTTGTTTGGGACCAAGCAGATAGCAGGTTAGTCTTTCAGTGGCAAGGCACACGAAAGCAGCTCGGATAAGCGCACCAGCCGCAGGATAGGTGAAGAAGCCACATCGCTATCGACCGGGAACTTTGCGTGAAATTCATCGCTATCGGAAGTCGACCGAATTGCTGACCCGCAAGCTACCTTTGCAGCTTTTGGATCGTGGAATTGCTCAGGACTTCAAAACCGACTTGCGCTTCCAAAGTTCCGCGGTTATGACGCTGCAGGAGGCTTATTCGAAGATACAAAGTTGTGTGCTATCCACGTAAAACGCGTCACATGCCCAAGGACATTCAGCTGGCCCGTCGAATCCAAGGAGAGGGTGCTATATTAGCTTAGCATATAATCAACGGCCCTTTTCAGGGCTCCAAATTTGATGGATTAGAGTTCAGAAAAGTTTTTTGCAGGCCAAACTGAAACGAGAATTTTCGTTTGGATGCCATACAGCATCGAGAAAATTCCGGAAAGATCTAATCGTTGCTGAAAAATAATCTGCCAGTTCCCTGGGAATTGAAGAATACATCCATGCGAAAGAGTTTATTTTAATGTTTTCTAATTATATGGCGAACACAGCGACCAAATACATTTGATTTCGTAATTTTTCAATCAAGTGTAATTAGCTGGAAAGCTTCTGAAGATTATTCTTTCCCATCAGTAGGATATTTTCGTATCCAATAATGGATGCATAACATGAAAAACGGAAAATGTTTCGTATCGCCAAAATTATATAATTTTCAATCGATTATTGCTCAGTCGCCGAAATTTTCATACTCAGAGAGTTCATTCTCCTCTAGTTTGCCTTCCAAATTGCCATCGTAAACCACACCTTCTCTCGATTCAATCACGCACGAAAAGCATACTGAAATGATATTCTGGTGGTAAAACCCATTCATTTTTCGTGAGGCGTCGTGCACAAATTACGTAACGCGATAAGGGGGGAGGGGTTAGATGTTGCGTTACTTTCTGTTTATTAGAGATAGGAAATTGCGTTACGAAAGGGGGGGGAGGTTCAAAATCCGGATTTTTGCGATACGTAACTTGTGCACGACGCCTGAGGACATCGACAAGACAACATCGTTACTGAACGAGCTGAACGGCGAGGGATCGATGTATTCATTACCTGGCTTGACCTGACCTGAAATGCAATCAGTTTGTTTTAACTGTGAGGGAGCGCAGAAAAGCCGATCGATCAGAAGGAGAAGAGAAGGTGACCAAGAGAGTATCAGCATCGAAATACGGTTCCTCGGGAAGACATAGAAGCAGCCGCCACACACACACACACATACACGCGCGCAACTCTTTTCGTTTGCTGGTTATCGAGAGGAAACCTGGAAAGAAATGATCGTTGCTGGAAAATAATCTGCCAGTTCCCCTTGGAATTGAAAATTACATTCAAGCGAGTTTATTTTAATGTTTTCTATCCATATAATACTGCGACCACATACATTTGGTTTTGTGATTTGTCAATCAAGTGCAGTTAACAGGAAAGCTTCTGAAGATTATTCTTCAGAACAAGGTTTTTTGTATCCAATATTGGATGCATAAAACCTTGAGTCTTCAAAGTAACACTCTCGTTTTTGAAGTCACCCAAATATTTATTTATTCATTCATTCAGGATGGATTTAGATTCAACTTCAAACAAATGATCTCTAAATCAACGATAGTCCTACGTCACCCTTGCGGATATACCATAGATATAACCCACTTCCTGTTTTTAAAAATGAAACGAAACATGAGAATTAGCTATTTAGTCGTAACTTTCGGTCCTTCATGTTCGGGAAGCCTGAGAAGGTAACCGAGAGAGTTCCTCTAACATAAATCTGACCGGCGATATATTCTGTTCGTGGCGCGTACTCTGTATCAAAAGCCAACTACGACGGCAAAGAATTATCTTTTGGAAACCTTAAAAGGTAACCGAGAGAACTTCTGTGAAATCAAGAAACAAGTTTACTTCACCCATACTACACATGCAGACCTGCACACCTGTCCAAATATCTACACAAAAGATACAGTTTATTTCTAAAAACATATATTTATAAACTGACCTAACCTATTATAAATCCAATGAAATCGAAAATCAAAAATAGCACGAAAATAGAAAATTCGAGATTCAGGAATCTGGAACGTGTAATCTTGCATCAAATAACTAGACGTGAGCTGCGCAACAAAAAGATATAAAAAGTTTTCCAAGCTGTCTCTAGAGACAGAGAAGTAATTATTGAGTTTCACTGTTGACATACTTGCGCTTAGAAGAAAAGAAAAGAAAAATATTAACACATACACTACTTCGCTTGAAGAATTCCTCCATAAAATCGCATTCAAACACACTTTCCACACATGTCTATACAACAAGGTATACAACTGCAACTCGAAATGCACACACCACACGATAGAATTTTATTTGAAAATTATTCAAATTAATTAATTAATTAAAATTATCAAAAATACAGAAAAAAATTAGTACTAGCATTTTACGAAGGTAATTTTCTGGGAATGTAACAAAAATTAAACCATTAACTCGTCAAAAAATATTTGAAAAAAAAAACAATTCATTCATGGATATAATGTTAAGAAACAGGACTTTAAGATACATTGCTCGTTTATACATTACGCACTAGTAGAATAAAATGCAAAAAATCAAATTTCATCACACATATCCTTTGCTTGCTCGATACACGTCATCTAGCATTCACTCTTTCCTCCCTCTGAACACACCAACACTTTTTGCTCTTTGAAAACACCAACACTTTTTCTCCTTCTGACAACACCAAAACACTTGGGTGGCGTCAGCAAAGTGCTGTCTACCGAAATTATAAATCACGAAGCCCAAATCCAATGAAGGTCAATTGATGATGTTCAGCAAAAGATCAAAAAACATTAAAAGAAATTTTGCAGTGTTATGACGAAGTCACCGTCCTTCAAGTAGTATTCGAAGGCACTCTTCCTTTGTGATAGTATCACTGCGTCCAATTAGACTACATCTACAAACACACCACGGTATATGAGCGAAAAACGGCGAGAGAGTGTGATAAACCGAAGCTAACAATAATGGCGTCCTTTCGCAACCGAGAAAAAAAATCACCAACACTGTGTTTGTTAACAATATGAATCCATTGAATGAAAAATTGGCTTTGAAACTGAAATAATCTAGCGATTTTAACACAGCTTCATCGTGAATGTGAAGTGCGTATGAATCCGTTTTTTCGCATGGATCCGTTTATTCGCACAATTTGATCACTCAAGATGCTGCATTTTAATCACATTTCCCACAAGCACGGCCACCGAAGCCAAACACAGAGCAACAAAATAACGCGTCCGCACTCAATGACTGCTCGGTTGTGACTCTAAATAACAAACGGCTCTTTTCAGGGTCATTTAGAGTTTCAAAAGAATTAAACTAACAGATTTATGAACAATGAAAATAATTACATTTTAAAAAACAACTGTTCTGAACAATCACAGTCCTACGTCAAACTTCCGTCCGTGCCCTTAGACTCAGACCCTTCTACTTTTTTTTAATTTTTTGTTACCATTTCCTTGTATGATCTCTTATTGGTCTTTATACTACGCGGTACGAATAATGTGATTTGTACTCATTCTGAGTTTCTTATCGCGCGGTTTCCATACAACGCGGTTGCGCATCAGCACCGAGTTGCATTCTAAAGACTGGTTGTACTTTTCGGCTTGTTTTAATTTCAGTAAAAAACATGGAGAAAAAATTTTTATAATTATATTTGGCCAGTTATTTCGAAAACCAGTATATTGAACTGTAAGAAACTGCTTTTAAATTTTTGAAAACATTGAATTTTTGAAACAATTGAAGTTTTCCTTAGCATGTCCGTCTTATCTCCCCTATAAAGAGCGGCCGTATAGCGAGGTATGGGTGTAGTCGAGTCGGTAGCGCCCGACTGACTGTTTATTATTTTGGCGGAGAAACTGCGTGAAGAAGCCAAAAGCCATTACTAACTGAATATGGATATAGTCAGTCAGATAGTCTGCTGACTATCCTCAATTGACTATGACTATGCAGAGCCCTGGTGTTGGGCACCGAATATAAATCGTTCCATTCTCTTACACAATATCCTGAGCACTTCCAATTTCCTTAACAATAGTAAGAGTTACAGTTTCTTTCTGAGAGATTCTGAATGGTAATAAACTTAATAAAAAATCGAATCAAAGTATAGTGATTTAAATTAGTTTATTATTTACGGCTACCGTACCCAATGGGAACAACAGTGGCAAGTCAACGATTATCTTTTGATAACATTTGCTCAATCCATCCCTGTAGGCAGTAGACGCCAAGTCTTTCCCATCGTTTTTGCACATCACCGGGAGATAATCATTGGACCCACTGATTGTAGTTCCCACCACACGGATTCCCTCGGTACCGTTGCGTTCCATAGAATGGCCATTAGATGATGATGAGTGCTGTCTTTTCCCATGGTTTTGGGGCTGAGTGCAGCGAGGCGTTGATGTAAAATAGAAATCTTTCACGCAGTGCGAGCATAGCGAATGGAGCTGTTTTCTCGATCAGACAAAGTGCGAAAACATTGTGATCACTTCTCGTTGCTGCCATTACCTACCTATATGAACGGCTCTTGTTCGGGCGGCACGGCCATCAATCACAATAATTTACACAACACACTCGAACAAAACCACAAAAACACACATATTAACAGAGTCCACCCGCGGACGCGCGTTATTCGATACCTCCCCGTGTTAAGAGCGCTCGGTTAATTTGGTTCATTGCTTACCGAATTCAAAATTGACTCGATGTTATTTACATCTGTGGGTGTGTTTGAGAGGCGATCACGCGGAACACATCGGTTACCCCAAATTACGATGACATTGTGAAGAGGAGGTTGTCCTTTTTTCTGTTTTCTAATCCACTTGAGTGGATCAACGTTGGATCAACAATTCTTTCTGCAGCATCCTTCAAATATTCGAGGGGAGTATACTAAGTGTTTCATCTTGAAACACACTTGACGGTCATAATCAAATGTATTATTTCACGCTTTCAGAACAGGTATATCACAGAAACCCGCCAGCAATAAATTCTCATCAGACAGGCATCCGATGGCGATAATGGTGATGATGATGATGACGAAGGTGGTTGCATTAAATGATTATAACACCTATCTGAGCATTGTCTACAAAAACACAGCTATTGCAAAATTATTGCATTATGTCCGTATATTTAATGATTATCTATTTGAGCGTCGCATTATCGCGTCGGAGGGATATTTTCATCGAGCAGAAAAAAGGGAAACACTTGTTCGGACAAATGAGGCATGTAATGTGGGAAGATTACTCTGATGGATGTCATTCACATGGATGCAAGGAGAGAAGGTTGTTCTCGGGAGGATCATTAGAAGAATAATGAGAGATGTGAGGAATAGTTCGTTGTGGAAGCGAATTTCGAACTCGGTGAACTACTACTTTGACACTTCGACAACAAATGTAGAGAGAAGTCGGGAAAGACGGACAGGGCGTTAAGATGGACTTATGTATGATTGATAAATTACATTTTTATTTGAAATTTGAATGATGTACAAACTTCCAATACCGTGTATCCATACGTTTGACACTTGCTAGGTACACCTAGCCTCTTCCTCTTCTGTCAAAATCTGAAATAAAAACAGGAAGTGGGTTATATCTATGGTATAACCGCAAGGGTGACGTAGGACTATCGTTGATTTAGAGATCATTTGTTTAAAGTTGAATCTGAATTCATTCTGAATGAATGAATTTTTGGGGGACTTCGAAAACGAGAGCGTTACGTTGGAGGCAAAAGGTTTTATGCATTCAATATTGGATACGGAAATATCCTACTGATGGGGAAGAATAATCTTCAGAAGCTATCCTGTTAATTGCGATTGATTGAAAAACCACAAAACCAAATGTATTTGGTCACAGTGTTACATGGATAGAAAACATTCAATTAAACTCTTTCACATGAATATATTTTGAAAATTCCCAAAGGAACTGGCAGATTATTTTCCAGCAATGATTAGATCTTTCCGGAACTTTCTCGATGCTGAATGGCATTCTAACGGAAAGAGTTCTGCGCGTGTATGTGTCGATCCTTCGCCGTCCACCTCCTCCAGCACGTTAGGCAACGATGTTGTCTTGTCGATGTCCTCACGAAAAATGAATGTGTCTCACCACCAGAATATCGCTTAAGTATGCTTTTTGTGTGTGATTGAATCGAGAGAAGGTGTGGTTTACGATGGCAATTTGGAAGGCAAACTAGAGGGGAATGAACTCTCTGAGCTCGGAACTTTCGGCGACTGAGCAATAATCGATTGCGGGCGCATACAATATTGGATACGGAAATATCCTACTGATGGGGAAGAATAATCTTCTGAAGCTATCCTGTTAATTGCGATTGATTGAAAAACCACAAAACCAAATGTATTTGGTCACAGTGTTACATGGATAGAAAACATTCAATTAAACTCTTTCACATGAATATATTTTGAAAATTCCCAAAGGAACTGGCAGATTATTTTCAGTAACGATTAGATATTTCCACATTTTCCTCGATACTGGAAGCCCACCAGTGGTTAATGCCAACTCGATAACCACCTGTTAATAGCCGCGCGTGTATGTGTGTGTAGCGATGTCTTCCCAGGGAACCGTTTGTGGCATCACTCTCCTCCTGATAGATTCCCTTCTGGCCTAGGGTGCACAAACAGGCTCTTGGTGACACCGTTCATCAGCGTTTTCATGATAAATAAAGAGCTTCACCGCAACAGCGACAACATGCTCCAATCGCTGTTCAATTAGAACTGAGTAGATTTCCGAGCGGCGCTCGCTTATATACCGATTGGTGATTTCAATAGCCTGTTTTGAAAGCAATTTTAAGACTATTGAAACCAGTTTTTGGATCAAAAAGTAACAAGTATAGAACGCGTAGACATTTTATCTTTCGAATGAAGTGTTTATCATACCATTTCGTTCAGTTGTTTAGGAGCTATTAACGCTCAAAATCTCGGTCTCCGGCGTAACGCTTTCGTTTTCGAAACTTTGATTTTACACCCCGGTATAGAAATGAAAGACGTAGTCCTACGTCAAAACATAAAAGATCACCAAAGAACAGTTCGATGTAAATTTTCGTCTGTAAGGTTCTTATTGTTAACAAGTATTTTTTTGGGTATTTTTCGTTACATGAGTGTTTTACCATGACTCTCCTTCCAGTTTATAAAATCAACGGTGAGTTTTCCCATTTTTAGACCAGGAATATTGATGTTCAAAATACAAATCAAGTCGGGTAAGACGGACACTCCACCGGAGGGAGATACAAACATTTTGCTTTGAAAACAATTCGATTATCTTCGCCTTCTTTTTTAACAGATGTCCACTAACTACGTTTGCAAGAACAACCGTGGCGAACCCCCGTGAACACGGCTGCGTTAAATATCAACATTCCAAGAAAAATACTCAAAATTTCCTATTGTTCACCACAGCTAGGACTACTTCCGACTGTTTTCAGTCGGTAGTAGGAACGAGAGCTAGGGAGATATCTCCAAGACCTACAGAGGAGATTCTATGGAAAGAACATGACGGAAGTGAGAAAATTCGAACTGACGAAAAACACGGACTGAAACATTTTTTCAATAAACCAACTCGGATGACTGGGAAAGCCTGGCTTAGAAAGTTTTAGAACGTAATCCGATTCTTTCATTCCGGATGGCGGAAGCTATTTTAGACCTGAAAAAATGAGAAAAATTATAAGGCCCTTGAATCTAAATATTAGGCTGTCAAAAAAGTCCTGCGGTATTTTTTTTGAATTTTCATTTGTTCATAAAATTAGGTACAATCATCTGTTTTAAGTCAAAAATGCGCCGTTTTGTTCGATGACTTGTTCCCAACGAGATGCCAACTTCATAATACCCCTGTTATAGAAGCTCGCTTCCTTATTGGCCAAAATCTCGGATAGCCAATTTTCACAGGACTCTTTTGTGGCTAACTTCTGACTACCTAGCTCGTTCGTCATGGACAAAAACAGGTGGTAGTCACTTGGTGCAAGGTCCGAACTATACGGCGGATGCAAAAGAACCTCCCATCCGAGCTCCCGGAGCTTCTGGCGCGTCACCAAAGAAGTGTGTGGCCTGGCGTTGTCCTGATGGAAGACAATGCGGCCTCTGTTTATCAAAGATGGCCTCTTCTTCATGAGTGCTACCTTCAAGCGGTCCAGTTGTTGGCAGTACAGGTCCGAATTGAGCGTTTGGCCATAGGGAAGCAGCTCATAATAAATTATTCCTTAACAATCCCACCAAACACACAGCAGAATCTTCCTGGCCGTTAATGAGGGCTTGGCCACCGTCTGAGCCGCTTCAGCGGGCTTCGACCACGACCGTTTGCGCTTCACGTTGTCGTAAGTGACCCACTTTTCATCGCCAGTCACCATCCGCTTCAGAAACGGGTCGATTTTGTTGCGATTCAGCAGCGATTCACATGCGTCGATACGGTCAAAGATGTTTTTTTGCGTCAACGTGTGTGGCACCCATACATCGAGCTTCTTTGTGAATCCAAGCTTCTTCAAATGGTTAATAACGGTTTGATGACTTATCCCCAGCTCTTAGCCGATGCTACGGCTGCTTCTATGCCGGTCTTTCTCAACTAATTCAGCGATTTTGTCGCAATTTTCGACGACAGTCCTTCCGGAGCGTGGCGCATCTTCGACGACCTCTACACCAGAACGAAAACGTTGAAACCATCGTTGTGCGGTGGAAATGGAAATTGTATCGGGTCCATAAACTGCACAAATTTTATTGGCAGCTTGAGATGCATTTTTGCCTTTGTCATAGTAGTACTGTAAAATATGTCGGATTTTCCCTTTATTTTGCTTTGTTTGCGACACTATAACTCACGAACGACTTAACCAAACAAAACACTTTCAAGGACTATATTATAGCGCGCAAAAATACCTTTCCAACAAGCTATAGTATGTCTCGATACAATGAATACAACTAGAACTACGCGCTTACAACGACACCTCGCGGAAATACCGCAGGACTTTTTTGACAGCCTAATATAACTTTTTAGTGAGTGTCCATCTTTTCCTTCAAGTGTCCGTTTTTCCTGGCTCTTTCTTATTTTTTCAAAGATTTTGGACACATTAATTTTTCACAATTTCAGTTTCAAAAAATATTCTTATTAGAAAAAGAGGCTTATATTTATTATATTTATTATCAACTTTTACTTAAGGTGTCCGTCTTTACCCTTCTTCCCCTATAAGCAGAGTATAATAGCGCTCGCTGATGCTACAGCGTTATGAGTTAATCCGCGTTCAGCGTCCCACATCTGAAACTCTTAGGTGCGAATTAAATACAGCAGTTGTTCGTAAACTTTTCGCTACCGTTTTGATCGGGATAATACCGTTTTTTTCGACCGTTTTTGATTGTACCGTCTTTTTTTTTATCAATTTGTGCCATATTTTAGGTATGAAGAAAAAAAATCTGTGGGTTACATCTATGATATAACCGCAAGGTTGACGTGGGACTACTGTGAGTTTAATGCCATGTAAAATCAATTCATGCATTGTAGTAGATTATATTCTTTGTGACAATTAATTTTATGACCGTTCTTTCACATTTGATAGGAAAACTACCACACATTTCGGTGGGAGCAAAAATGCCCCCGACTTGCACGTATTTGCGAAACGGATTCCCCCAGACATATTAATTGATCTTTCGAAACACTTATTATCCTTGTTCAAAGAGATGTTGTATCTGCAACTGAAGATGCTGTTCATTTTAATGATTCCATTAGAATTTCTCAAAATAAAAGGGAAGAAGTATATTTTATAAGTGGGGTGTAAAGTATTCTCAAAAAATACATACAGAGATTTGTGTCCAAGGCATCGTTGATGCCGGACTATTTTGCTAAAAAAAAAAAACAATCGGTCAAAACAAAAGGTCAACATTTTGAAATTCCCCCCTTAGAATCGGCATGAATCAATTCGAACGTGGTTAACACGCACAATTTTATGGCAACAATTGAACGGCATAGGCATTGAAGAACACTTTTATTTCAAGTTCCATATTTACAAAATCATATTAACTCAGGGGTCAAATGGACGTGATGATGTCAGTCGCAAAAGGCTTCGTGAAGAAATGCTTCAGATAATTCTTTTTTACGCGTTTTTCATGAATAAAGGGTGTGTCACATCAAATTGCATCACGGAAAAAACACTGTAGAAATTCGCCAGTAGACCGATCCTTTTGAAAATTTTAGACAGTAAAATAAAAACTATTAAACAACTTTTGGCATTTTCTTTTTATTCATACTTCGAGCCCAAGCCCGTATACTCGCACCTTCCTCTTTACCCCGTTCATAAGGTTCTGTACAACGTCAGGTTGTAGGTTTTTTTAACAGAAATCCATTTTCTCTTGTAGTCCGCCTCCGATTTGACAACTTTTGGGTTCTTTCGGAGGGCCTGCTTCATAATCGCCCAATATTTCTCTATTGGGCGAAGCTCCGGCGCGTTGGGCGGGTTCATTTCCTTTGGCACGAAGGTGACCCCGTTGGCTTCGTACCACTCCAACACGCCCTTTGAATAGTGGCACGAAGCGAGATCCGGCCAGAAGATGGTCGGGCCCTCGTGCTGCTTCAATAGTGGTAGTAAGCGCCTCTGTAGGCACTCCTTAAGGTAAACCTGCCCGTTTACCGTGCCGGTCATCACGAAGGGGGCGCTCCGCTTTCCGCAACTTGGATAGTTTCTGCTTGCGAATCTCCTCCGGAACGCTGAATTTGTCCTCTGCGGAGAAGAACAACAGGCCCGGCAGCTGACGAAAGTCCGCTTTGACGTAGGTCTCGTCGTCCATTACCAGGCAATGCGGCTTCGTCAGCATTTCGGTGTACAGCTTCCGGGCTCGCGTCTTCCCCACCATGTATTGCCTTTCGTCGCGGTTAGGAGCCTTCTGAACCTTGTATGTACGCAGGCCCTCCCGCTGCTTGGTCCGCTGGACGAATGAACTAGACAAATTCAGCTTATTGGCGACATCCCGGACCGAACTTCTCAGAGTATTTACACCCACAACGTTTCACTGCAAAAGACTTTTTTGTCGCAATTACTAACAAATGATTTTTCTGACCCTCTGAAACGATATGAATTGTATCAGCCAAAACCGATGAGTGTGTGACATCAGAGAAACTGCTGACTGCTTGCTAGTTGGAGCAAAAATGAATATTAAAAATCGCGAATGACTTATTTATGCTTAATGTGTTCATTAGCGTGGTTAATTTGCAATATCTCGTCTCTTCACAGTGTACGTATAAATGAACGCTGCATTTGCAGAGCGAGCGATTTACACACGCCTTATGCGCAGTGTTATATAAAAATTATACCTTAAGACTCCACTCGTTCCTCGGTATAGAAAGCACAGGCAGGTATGTATATTCATGGAACAAATGTATGGAAAAAAGGATATGTCTACATTTTGTTTAATTTAAATCATTCGCGAATTAGGGAATCTCTATTCCATTAACATTAGACATGCTTTTTTCATCTGGCACCTTTACTGGGGGACGTAATCCCGACGTAGGACTAGTTGATTCAAATGAAATAATGGAGGCTAAATTTCTTAAAACTGGTCAAACGTCGAAGTCCATTCCGGACATTCAAAGTGGCATTAGTAAATGACAATCTTCTTCGCAAAGTCTCTTCAGCATCTAAATATTACTGCGTTATAGGGAGCTAAGAATGGACCTAAGAATGTTTGATTGATTGGGTTTATTCTCGGTTTTATTAACTCAATAAAATTCTTCAAAAAATATTGAAAAATAAATATAAAATACTAGCTGACCCGGCAAACTTCGTCCTGCCCAAAATTTATTTTTCGTTTCGTTTTTCGTTTTTTTACTAAGCGTACGTTCATGAGTCCAATCGCAAAACTGTTCATTGATTGATCTTCTAATCTGCCTTATAAAATTGCCTTTTATTATCAAATTCCTAGTACTTCTATCAAAACTCGTCATTGGAATATCAGATTATTTTCAGACAACATTTTCGTTCAAGATTTTTTAACCTATTGCAAATAACATGTTTTACCGTTACATGGAATAAATGTTTGATACAGAAAATATGATATGTTGAAGATAGCCCTGAATCGGACAATTCCTTTTTCGAGTTTGGCTCTTATCAACACATTCGGCGATCCATTTATATTTATATAGATAGAAGTAGATATAGGAGTGCGTTTTATCACATTAAAAACCATTTCCACTTTCGAACAAAGATCAAGTTCGCTCGCGCGTTTTCCGATATTCCTTCAGAGCTTTCAGAAAATTTTCAATTGTCATGTTTGGTTGAGTGTCACCCTTCTAAACTCGAGTCGACTGCGAGTGATCGGTTTTCTATTTTATTAACCACTAGCTAGCCCGGCAAACTTCGTCCCGCCCATTTACTTGATTAATTCTCGAGTAATGCAGAAATTTGTGTTTTATTTGTATGGCAGCCACCCCTAAGAGAGGGGGGAGGGGTATCTAACCACCATAGAAACATTCATTGCACCCTAACATTTATTGCACCCTAAAACTTTCACATGCCA
The DNA here is from genome assembly GCF_029784135.1 of Toxorhynchites rutilus septentrionalis. Taxonomy (NCBI): domain Eukaryota; kingdom Metazoa; phylum Arthropoda; class Insecta; order Diptera; family Culicidae; genus Toxorhynchites; species Toxorhynchites rutilus. The sequence continues at coordinate 16,712,048 of NC_073746.1, forward strand.
ACTTTGGTTTCGTTTGATTCATTAATTTCCGAGTAATGCAAAAAATTGTGTTTCATTTGTATGGCAGCCCCCTCTAAGAGAGGGGGAAGGAGTATCTTATCACCATAGAAACATTTATTGCATCCTAAAACCTCCACATGCCAAATTTGGTTTCATTTGCTTGATTAATTCTCGAGTAATGCAGAAATTTGTGTTTCATTTGTATGCCAACTTTGCTAAAACTTTCACATGCCAACTTTGGTTTCGTTTGCTTGGTTAATTTCCGAGTAATGCAGAAATTTGTGTTTCATTTGTATGGCAGCCCCCCCTTAGAGAGGAGGGAGGGGTCTCAAAATATCACGAAAACCTTCCCCGGCCCCAAAAACCCCTACATACCAATTTTCATGTCGATCGGTTCAGTAGTTTCCGAGTTTATAAGAATCAGACAGACAGACAGACATCACTCCATTTTTATATATATATATATAGATAGAATTAAGGAAACATGTTAATATATGCTAGTAGAAATATAGTTAAGAGTTTGGCTCCTTTAAACTTATGTAACTGAGTCTGTGAAAATAAACGATTTAGTAAAAAAAAATGTTTGGTTGAAATATGTGTAATATTTTTATGGAACCCCGCTCCATTCCAGAGGAGGGGGGTATCATACTACCATAGAAATATTTCTCGTATCTAAAAACCCTCACATTTGGCTCCATTTGCTTAATTAGTTCTCGAGTTACGCAGAAGTTTGTGTTTCATTTGTATGGCAGGCTCCCTTCTTAGAAAGGGGAAAGGAGTGTCAAATCACCATAGAAACGTTTTTCAATCCCTAAAACCTCTATATGCCAAGTTTGATTCCATTCGCTTGATTTGCCGAGTTATGCAGAAATTTGTGTTTCATTTGTATGGCAGCACAAAGGAAACATTAGTTGCGCGTTCGCTTAGTAAGCGATCGATCGTGAGTTCAAAAATCAGGGCCCTCCTTGATCAGCTATGTGTTATTACAGAATAAATACGTCCACGCAACAATCATCAACGGTGGAGATCGATCCACGGTCGAAATAAAATCGATCCATCCATACAACTGCTCTGCTCTGCAAGACACATCGGGCTGCTGTTCTATTAACAACTCAACAATGATCAATCAACTGTCTCTCCTGTTCAGTGGTCTAACTGGATAATGGATAAACAGAAGGAATATTCTTACGCCTAAATGACTACTGTGTAAATGTACCATATGCAATGGTATAGAAGGGAATACTCTTATACCGAAAAACGGCAACTGTGTAATGTGTTAATTATAGATATGATAAACATGTGACATGTACACGATTAAAATTCGACTCTGTTACCGCTAAAATTCTAATGAGCTTAAAAATAAACAAATGGGATAAAAAAAATAAATTTCAGGCAAAATATCTCCTTCAAAATATGATCCATCTGACATGTGCCATACATGTGCCAACGCTTGACCCAAGCTTCCATGCTTCCCTCGTAGGTCGACGAAGGGATGGCCTTTAGTTCTCTCGTTGAATTCTCTTTGATCTTCTCGATCGACTGAAATCTCTTTACATGCAGTGGCAACTTTAACTAGGGTAATAAAAAAAGTCGCACTGGGCCATATCAGGTGAATACGGTGCTTGCTCGATGGTATTTATTTGATGTTTGGTCAAATAACAATTCGGGGTCAGTGCGATGGCGCGTTATCATCATGCAAAATCCAAGAATTGTCGGCAGGCAGAGACTAATGATCGGATGGCACTAAAACCTGAAAGATATGCGTCATTATCTTTGAGACAAATCTCCCAGCTATGTCATGTTTGATGTTGTTACAGCAAATTCGTTTATTTTTGCGTCCAATAATTTTCGAAGTTTGCCAACATGTTAGTAGCATCGCCTAGGAACTTAAGATCGACCATAAAACAGTTTTAAACCATTTGCGCAAAGCTGGATTTACAAAATAAAGCTCGATGTTTGGGTGCCACACCAATTAACACAAAGAAAAACATAATGGGTCGAATTGCCATCTACGAAGCTTTGATCAAACGACATTAAATCGGCCCATTCATCGGACGGATAGTGACTGAGGATGAGAAATGGAATACATACGACAATACTGTGCGAAAACAAACGTGGTCAAAGCGTGGTAAACCTGCTCAAACGGTGGCCAAACCAGAACTAAATGCCCATAAACGGCCACAATTGGCCATCAGAAAACGACCCTTCCATCAGAACAACGCAAGAACACACACGTCTGTAGCGACTCGCCAGAACTTCCGGAAGCTTGGTCGGGATGTTTGAATGCTTTCACCATATAGTCTGGACCTTACATCAAGCGATTATTACCTATTTCTTGCATTACAAATCTTCCAGAGCGATAAAAAAAAATGGGATCAATAGAAGATTGTGAAAATCGATTACTAGAGTATTTCGCCAATAAGGACCATGACTTCTATGATGGAGGCAGTATGAAGCTAATTTTACAACAAAATGGTGCATATTTGACCCAAATTGGACAGACATCTTGAATAAAGTTTTGAGTCTCACACAAAAATAATGGATTTCTTTTCCCCCAACCTAATACATAAGTAATTAATAACAATTCATCGTAGTTTTTATTTTTTATATTTTTCAAGTAATATTTTTTTGAGTGCATCCATTGATCCATTGTATTTTTAAACGTTTGAAAAGTCAGTCCAGTTAACGAACAAGTGCTCCATGTACTCCATTAAGATTCCATTGACATCAATCACCGAGCATCCAAAGCCCCCCAACGATGATCCAAAAAGAATCTGAGTCATTAGCGGGAGTTGATAGAAATCCTCAACTCTAAACTTTCGACAAACTTTTCTTCTGACAATGCAGGTCAAAAAGTTCTGTCCCGGAAAGATTTTCTGCCCTACCAAAGCCTTTGCCAATTTCATACCAGCAGTGGAATTCTCATGAAACCTCGAGTAACTCTCTGATAAATATCTGCATCGTCAAGTTGCTCGCAGCCGAGTTTCGGCCTAGATTCGATCCGGATCTCCACAACGCAATGACCTTTCCCTCCCGCTGAGAACCAACTAGAAACGGTCGTTTCATCTACTTATTTTTTTTCTCTACCCCACCATACACCATCTCTAAACATATCAAAGTGTGAGCAGGGCATCACTTTTTTTTGTCCCCTGGAGGGCAGTCACGAACTTGTTGAAAGCACGCGATCGTGCCTAGCAGATCATATGGCGAATCAAAACATGCCCCAAGCGGCGGAATATGGCTTAACCTAGTTTCGGACGCTGTTGCCGTTTTGCTGGGATATTTCGCGCAGCGTATATATCAATGAGAGCGATCATCTCGACGCTTCATTTTGGTGAAGATTGGACAGCCCCAGCAGTTTGATTGATGGTTACGAATGGTGAGATTTGAATTGAATGGTCGTGTTTCCCTCAAAGATTGAAAACGAAATTTCAAATTTACAACACTCGATTCGAATTGAGCTGCAATCAATCGTATCGCAGCGAAATTTGCGTCGATGGTGCCACCCAGGTGACATTTGCAGCCGGCGTTATCTGCAATGGGTTGGATCTTGGCAATGGCGGCATGCCACCACCACGATCGAGTGAAAGGCCCGATTAATGCGATTCGGAAAAGCAAGCAAATGGTACAGTGTGGATTTATGACATTAATCTTCGCCATATTTGAGCGGAAAGTGGTGCCAACTGGAGATAGATCTAGCCTAGAAAATGGGAATGGAAAAGTAAAGGTTTTTATATTGCTAAATATTGTCATGAGAGTTTGGAATGGGGTGGAATAGTTTAGCCATGTTTGGCCAAGCTAACTCGTGCCATATCGGAGGGAATCAATTTGTTTTAATGTCATTATCGATGATTTATAGTTTTTCTTCATTTGTGATCCGTATAAATGCAAGGTTTCAGAGGATTACTACAAGGACAGGAAGGTTCATAATTTGTTGAAAAAAAAAACATGAAACAAAATTTCGCAAATCTATTAAGAAATGACGGAGCAACCAGCCCTCAAAATTAGACAATTTTCGTGACGCGACAGATTTTCATTTTAGGGGAACTTATGGTAAAGTGGTGGTTGAAATTAAATAATATGGCAATGGGTTAAGGGCCTCCGCAGACTGCAGATTTTTCTTCGGCCGATAGTTTGGTCGGTTTGGGCTAGTGTAAACACCGTCCCAACTGAATCGGTGCAATGTGAGCTCATGCATACTGTGTGGCACCATAAGCTATAATAATAACCTGGCCGATATCGCCTATTATGCCTCACAGTAATATCCCACCTTTTATGCATATACTTGATGCACACACACACACACGCACGTTACCCACATCCAGAGTGATTCGGCTTCGCAGAGCGTGTTGGGTGATTCCTCCGTAATAGATGTCACACATTTTGGCGATCCTGCCAGACTGCTGAATTTTCATCCGAAATTCTGAGCTTTCATATCTTTACTGAGGAATTACCCACACCGCAAGTGAGTTTTCCAATAAAAGGTGAAATTTTGTTAAAAGGTGGAATCTGAAACATGATCCGGAAAGCTGATAAATCGCCATCGCTGACGTAAGCAAGGATGCAAGGTATTTTTTTAATGTCTTTCATATAGTGCGTAAAAAGTGTATACAAATATCTTCACAGTCATATCGAAGGAGACTGGTATTCGTAACTTACTTTTAAACAAGGTTTAGAATATTCAGTGTTTATTCTGACTGATATTGTTGTATGGCGCGTTTTATTTGACTTGCCTTGACTTGCCGTGCCTTGATTACACTAAGAGGAATAATTAGTAAATATAACCAATTTTTTGGTAAATATTACCAATTCGCTAATCATTTTCTACCCTACTAGTTATTAGTACATTCTACAAAACCAATTTGGTAGACACAAATTTCTAGCGAAATTACGATTTATAAGTCCAATGTTGGCTCAATTTCGGGGCAATATCAATGAAGATGTTGGCCCTCATTTGTAAAGGGATAATCACAGCAATAACGATATTTGTCGAATAATAAATTTCAATTCGAGAGCTGTTTTCAAATAATTTTATTTATATTAATATTCACACAAACCTTTGCAGTTTTTCATTTTCGTAGAAGTTTGTGGTGAGCGGCAGTTGGGCCATCAGGGACTTGAACAACACCGATGATCTGCGCAGGTGTTGCTGCTCCTCATCCAAGTCGATGTTGTCGGAATCGGCGCTGGTAGTCTAGTTCAGCTGATGATTGCTTAGTGCGGGACGGTGATTGTACGTCTCCACGCTGCTGGCGATACGATTGGCCAAATTAGCTTGAACAGAGTACAGGTTCCATTTTTGCAGGCTCATGATAATTTGCCTACTCGTTGATTTTCGTTCCCGTGATCCTGCTCCAAAATGTTGAACACACGTGTAAATGTCTTCTTTCACGTAAACAATTTGCTTTCTACCATTAGGAGCTGAAAAAAAGAAATATTTAGGTACAATGAATCAACAAAAACAAAATGTTTACCTCTGAATCGCTCCACTTCCACTAGAAAAATGGTGATGCACACACACAGCTGCTAAGCATTAAAATACTCAAAGTTACTCATGCTATGAAGTAAAATGTACGAATCGTTGGCAGGGGCGTACATTGCATTTGACATAAGTTTTACAAGAATTCGGTAATATGTACAAAAAATGTATACATTTTACCAATATTTTGGTAGCTGCATCTACTAATGTTTTTCTCCAGTGTAGGTTAACCTATTGTATATTATAAGTCCAATAATGTCACAATCATTCGAACTTTCGAGTGCAAATGAACTAATGTGATCTAGAGAAAATATGTATCCAGACCGCTGGATGTCACTTTGTTGTTGAATTCATTCTATATGCTTGTGGATTTTTACGACCGTGCTGTGTGAAAATGGAAGTAAAATTATTTGCGGATCAGGACGACCGCGCAGAAAAAGTACGGATCGGGACGACCGTAGAGAGAAAAAAATAATGATAAAAGTGCGGATCGGGACGACCGTGCTGTGTTAAAAATGGAAGTAAAATTATTTGCGGATCTGGACGAAAGCGCAGAACAAGTACGGCTTGGGACGACCGTATGGAGAACAGAACTTGACTCGATATTCTGTTAGTTAAACCTCACACATAAGTCTATATATCCCAAATGTGGTAGAAATATTTTATTAAACATATTAAATTTATCTACAACATACTGTCGTCAGCAGATCTTGATAGAATATATTTGTTGTTCTCATTCGGCAGCGGGCCGGAATGGTAACTCGAGGACGCAGGTGACTGCATTTTTTACTAAATCAACAGCGGATCGAATCGACCTTGCATGGTTAATAGCGGCTCGGGATGACAATGTAGAATTTTGTAGATAGCGGTTTGGGATGACCACGCAAGATTTTTTTCGATCGTGGATCAGGATGGCCGCATAGGATTCTGTCGATAGCGACTCGGAATGACTGCGCAGAATTCGATCGATAGCGTCTTGGAATGAGTGTGCGCAATTTTGTCGATAGCGGATTGGGATGATTGCGCAGAATCTTGTTGTGGCTCCAGATCAGAATCTTGTGTGGTTCCAGATCGGTCACGCTTTTGAAAACTGACAGTTTGACAGTGAATTACCGAACGATAGGTATAGCAATAGATTTTTTTTTAGAAATATTCTATGTGAAACCGATGAAAGGTTGAAAGGTTAGCCAAATGATCGTTTCGTTATTTTATGTTTTACTTTGCACTTCTTTTATATCTTTGGGATGGGGGAGGATGTATGGCACCATAAGCTATAATAATAACCTGGCCGATATCGCCTATTATGCCTCACAGTAATATCCCACCTTTTATGCATATACTTGATGCACACACACACGCACGTTACTCCCATCCAGTCTTACAGCAACTAACATCGAATAACCCCATAACGAAAGAGTGATTCGGCTTCGCAGAGCGTGTTGGGTGATTCCTTCGTAAAGACGCGTCCACATTACGCCAATCGGCCTTGGTCGCCCGGTAAAGCCGACTAAGGCTAGGCGCAAACTGAGAGGCGTATGGCGCGATATAGCGCCTGTCTTTGTGGCTAATGAAAACAGATGGAATGGCGCAAATTGGTCAGATGACGCGAGATGGAGGAGCGCTCGTGAGACACGACTCGCTCGACGCTGTGGCTGAGCCACAGTTTCTCGTGCTACTCATGCTGGTTGTGTTGGTTGTGTTGGTGAACAATCATATAGCGCCGTGAGTGACTGTATGGTTGTACCGGTCGGAAGGTTGTGTTAGTAAATAAATATATCGCACAACTCTGTGTGAATCAGACATTGTATGCGAGTGGCACGACATTTACACCAAACTGCGACTCAATATGCGCTCCACCACGCTACGTTTGTGGCACGTATGAGTCGTGTCGTGTTCGCTTACGAGCGCTATACGCTTCTCAATTTGCGCCTAGCCTAAATGTGGACGTACCGCCCGGGCTTGCCGACGTGCCGAAAACCGACTCGAATCAAACCGAACCCAACCCGAAACAAGTGGGTCCGGTTCGAGAAAGTCGAACCAAAACAAAACGAAGTAAATTAGCGTTGACGACACTGTGCTTCGTGTGTTCGTGACGGCTTCGTGCATTCGATGGGACTTCGGCTTCGTGCACCCGATGGGGCGTCTACATTACATAACGAACCGAATATGCCGCCTGGTGCTGGCCGATCGGCATCATTCGGCATAATGTGGACGCGCCTTAATATATGTCACACACATACCTTTCCATATTGATTCAGAAGCCGATCAAACTGTTGACCGATAAAAAATCTGTAGTCTACGGGACTTTACGGCCGTCGTTCCAGCTCAACCACGAATATCATTCGATGCATTCTAATGTGATATACGAAAAAATGAAAAGAAGTAAACTGATCTTGGTTTGCTTGGGTTTGCTTGGGGAAAGCTTGTGTTAGAAGTGTTTTTGAGGTTATTGGTGGTAGAGGACTTTGCGATCGACCGTCCGGTTTTCACGAATTCATGCATTGTTTCCGAATAAAAAATGGCGTCAAAGTACAACACATTACGAGCCGAGTGAGAAGTAGCCTCTCACCAAAGAGTTATTTCAATGCAGTTCAATATAACAGTAGGATTCATTTTAAAGTAATATTCGGAAGAATAATGAAAAGCAAATTGTTTTTTGACAATTTGTTTGCCGGGGAAGAGCTTTCGTTTCGAATTTGGGCTTACTGGTGGTTGATGGCCTTTTGATCGATCATTGCATATCTAGGGATTTGTGCCAGAAACAAAAGTTAGAAGTGGCGAGATGTATACTACTGAACTACTCGAATATTCGATATGTTATTGACAGTCCTTGCTGTAGTCCTACGTCTGTCGGGTTATGTACCCAACATCAACCAACCGTCTTTTTGACGTGAGACTACGTCTAACCGGAAGATATAGGGGGTGAAATGGAAATCTAGGCACTGAACAAGTAGGAAAAAATGCAAGATTTGGAACGCTTATAACTCGAGCATTTCTCAATAGATCGCAAAGGTTTTTGCATCAATTGATAGGAAATATATCTACGCATCTATCATAACGAATAAGATTTCATTTTTCTTGAGATAAATAATTGAATAATTGTGAAATATCAAGCATTGTCCAAATGCACAATGTGCCCATTTTTGATTGGTCCATTTTGTGCTCCTCAAATCGAACCGTCCAAAACGGGCAACCAGAGCAGCAGCGAAATAGAATGAAGCACGATTGGGAAGGAAAAAGTAAAAAAATTAACGAAACATTGGTCGCAGTCTCACACATGCGTAATTCTCGAGCCAGCCAGTCAGCTTAAAAATCCCCGCTCCGTAACGATCATTCTCATTCAAACTGTACACCACATCGGTTCGCAACACAACACATCAACAAACCAACCCAAGCAGTCATGTCTGGACATGGTAAAGGAGGAAAAGTGAAGTGAAAGGCAAAATCCCGCTCGAACCGTGTTGATCTGGAGTTCCCCGCAAGGGTAGCTAGGCCGAGCGCGTTAGTACCAGTGCACCCGTCCACCTAGCCGGCGTTATATAGTTTCGGCCGCCGAAGTGATCGAGTTAGCTGGCAAAGCTGCTCGCGACGATAAGAAAACCCGCATTCGGAACAGAACACATTCGGTTCGGTGGACATCAAGACAACAGGCAGTTGCAGCGAGTGGCGAGTGGCAAACGCAATCGCAGAAGAAAAAAGTTTGTTCTTTATACAAACTGCTTTGGTAGCAAATCCAGAACAAGGCGGCATCGAGGGCGTTCGAAATGGTTTTTTTTTCAAAACCACGAGTACAAAGTTTTCTAAATTGAAACCATTCCATAAAACAAGGCGCTTATCAGGGCCATTAAACCTTTCAAAAAAGAGTTTACGAAATACAGTTCAATGCTTTCTAAAATAATATCCAAAATAATAATAAAACACAAATTGATTTTTTCATAATTTGTTTGCCAGGATCTGATGAGTATGTGAATTTGGCAGTTGTTCTGAGCTTATTGATAGTTGGGGACTTTCCTGATTAGTCAATTTTCACCAATTCTTAAATTGTTTCCAGATTGAAAGTACAGTAATTTACAATTAGCTCGACATTTAGCTAATTGGACGGACATGTAATACGACATATTTAGTTGGACATTTTTGTAAACATAGAAATCCAAATTATGACCCCACATTGAAAGTCGACACTGTACCACTGTCATCGCAAATGTTCGATTACAGGTTAAAATCGCCTCCAATGCGACACTGAGTGGTGGTAATACGACGTGCCATTGAATGTAATTTACTGTACAATATGTCACAAACTGGATGGGAAGAAATTTTCCAACTGTGAAAGCTGTGGCGAGTGGCAAACGCAATCGCTAAATAGAAAGGTTTAGCCGAACAAGATGGGGATATCGAGTGATAACAAAACAATAAACTCTTTAGATTGAAGATAATTTTGTGATCCTGAAAAGGACCCTTTTCAGCCTGCATGTGAATCCAACGAGCGAACAAATCGTAATGAATGTATTTTTTTGCCATCGCTCCCTTTTAACACTCATTCGTTCGTCTCGTTGGACTCGCCCCTTTGGCTGAGTCTGCCGATTTGTCTCTATCCTGTGAGTGTGTACCGCTAGTGTATAAAACGCGCGGATCCCAAAAAAATATCTCATTTTCTTTCAAACCGTAAACCAGTGTGGTTGTACGGCATCGTTTAACATCGCATCGCATCAACGGATTGGTGCCGGAGCACCAGTATACCTAATAGCGGTTATAGAATTTTGGCCGCCGGAGTGCTCGAGTTGGCTTGCAAAGCTGCTCACGACAATAAGAAAACCCGCCTGCAGAACAGAGCCCACTTGGTTCGGTGGCATTAACTAGTTTCAGCGAGTGGCAAACGCAATCGCAAAACGGCAGCAGGTAGATGAAAGAAAAAGTTTGTTCATATAGACTGCTTTGGTGGCAAAACCAGCCACCGTAAAACACTGCGCTTTTCAGGGCCATTAAACCATTCAAAGAAGAGTTATTAGAAGTTTTTCACAATACCAATGCATTCTAAAGTGGCATAATATGACATATAATAAAAACTGATTTTTTTTTGTTTATGCTTGTTCTTGAACTTATTGGTGGTTGGGGTTTTTTAAATTGATCATTCAGTTTTCACAAACCCATGTATGGTTTCCGAATTAAAAGTGGCTTCAAATAACAACACATTGTATGCAGGATGGCATTAACGAATTTTCTCGGTAGCAAGGACTGCTTTCTTTAGTTGATAACTGATGTTGAAAATTGACTGACGTTACATCTGCATTGCATAGAGAAATAACTAAGGAGCAACACGATGAGCTATGTATTTCCTGCTGCTCTGTTCTTATTTTAAAGGACTTTAATCCGAAGGTCATCCGTCCCTGTATTTACTGTTGGTTTTTCAGAACGCTTATAGCTCGTTTATTTCTCGACAGATCGTAGAGTTCGTCTCAGTTCAACCTCAGTTCTTTTTCATTTTTATTTACTTTGTTTGCAGAGACTACACATCTTACAATTCATTCGTCTCCGAAACCACAGCTTAAGGTACGGTAATGTGCTCAATAGTGAAATATATGATAGTGAACGAGCTGATGACCACCTGTGCATTCCCTATCACAGCCATCATTTCGATTGTACGATATGTGTACACGCCGAAAGATGCCCGACGTTGAACATTTAATAAGTACAAAGCCTTCAGAAAAAAATCAAGAATCAAGTTTGTAAAAAAAACGCAAAAACACAACACCAAAGGTTCTTTTCAGAACCCCCAACATGTTCATAAAGAGTGTACAATAAACTAATCCTTTTTTCAGGTAGATAGGTAGGAATTCACGTAGGAGAAGAAAATAGAACAATATATTTAAAATATATATTTAGCAAAAGTTGTCCCCTTTGTATAGTCCTACGTCAGTCCGGTTATGTCACCGACATTACCCACCCGTCTTTTTGTTTGTTAATTTACAATTGCAATTTAGGAAAACATTTTTCGAATGATAAGAGATAAAAGAGATATACTGAATTAACAACCAATTCCAGCAACGGGATTATCAATCAACAGACTCAACAGACGAAAAATGCATGCTGCTCAATTCCCACCCAGGGGCACATATTCCAAAATCCAGAATCTGCGTAGAAATACGCTCTATTTCAACCGCGCCATACTTTTTTCTTCCATTTTCCTCCTGATTCCAAAAACCAAACTCTCCTCGCCATGGCTCCACACTCCGGTAGGTAGACTCACTGCAATAGTCAATTTTCCACTTGCCATTGACGATTTCCGTTTGAGCGGAAAGTTCTCGTCCTGTCGCCGGAACAAGCTTTTGGGAACGAAAGCGAATGGGAAAAAAACACCAATAAATCGAACGTTGTCAGTGATTTGTCTTCTCCATCTTTTCCTCGCAAATAGACAGAAGGATTGCCTGGGGAGGGGTTGAGTGAGCGTAAATGGGAAAACAAAAGGAAATGCACTTTTCTTCCGTATCGGGGAACCTTTCAGCTTTATTTTCCGTTCGCGAATTTGATATCCGAGGGCAGGGATCAACTTTCCCGCCGCGGTGGCGGTGGCAAGAGAAAACACGGAATATGTATTGATTGATGGCTGAATAGGTTGGAGCATGTTGGAAACTTCCCACCCGCAGGGGAAGCTACTTGAACTCGCGCTATTGAAAAGAAGCATATTTACCCTTTCATATCCAGCGCTTGAATGGCGAAGAGAGTGTAAAATATGCTTTTATTACGTTGAATCGGTGCGGAGGGAGCTATGCTTTGAGAGTGAGACAGCTTTGTATGATTCAATGCATTATGCGGTGATCGGTTTCTTCAATGGATCGGGTTCCCTAAGCGGGAAGAGTATTTCCCAGAGCAAATGCTTCAGAAAAGCATAATACCTTTCACGGAGAACATATAATCGAACCGTTAAAATAAACCTGTCCTCGTGGCAAAACCTGCGTCGAGAGCGAAAACGCGACTATGAATACGTAAAACTCATTTTGTTCTCCCCCATTTTTGTTTTATGTGTGCCAATACCTTACCACTTGCGACTGCTGAAAAGGGTTCTTATGTGGTGTGACGCTGGTCTCAAGTTCTTCGTGGGAGAATGGGTTTGAAGGACAGGTTTACTTTCAGAATAAATTCATGTTCAGGACCAAAATCCATTACAATACTTCAACAATTTGGATAACAGACTATTTGTTTAATATTATGCTGTCGCAATTTGTTTTACGGTTAGGAACAACTGATAATTGAAACGATGAGATACTCCCTTGCTGTCTGCATGGACTTTGTTTATTCCCTTCATGGTCAGTTCAATGAGAGCTTCAGGCAACATATTTGCGATAAGGGAATCCACGAATGTTTATTTTATATTCTTTTGAATTATAGGCCCATTCCATTAGGTCATGCATCGAAATACCAAATTTTAGATCAAATTAATTTATAATAAAATAGACCCATTCCGTGAGGTTATGCACCGGAGAACCAATTTTCAAATCTAGTTCTAGGAGGAAATTGAAAACTTTGTTTGAATAAGCACTAGTTATGTCATAAATTCTTTGAAACGAACTTGATTGTTATGCACCAACTTTCGAGAGAGGCGAGTTTAAAAAACTACTATTTAACTATTTAAAATATTTTATTTTTTCACTATTTTTATGTTTCCTGAGATATCTCTGCACTCGCTTAAACAAACTTTAATGTCTATATACCATTGGATGGATAATTAAATACTTGTTTGAAGAGCCATTGGTGGACCTAGGTTTCATTCTCTAATTTGTGAGAAACAAGGGTTTGAAAAACTGGTCCTTTGAAGCGTTGTCACGTCACCAAAATAGAATTTTTTTTAGTTTATCAGATGCTTCAAACATTTTCATACTTGGGTTTCTCTGAGAAAACAATGAGGGTCAACAACCCACAAAATTTGGTTAAGATCGGTCTACAAACTGGGGAGAAACAACTGTCTCCAGAAGTTGTTGTCACGTCACGCATAGTAAACGATTTCATTTCAGCGTGATGTGACAACGTTTTGACTCATTACAAGCACTTTTTTACGTTTCCATGTATACACCAGACAAACTTAAACAATGTTATAGTAAAATTGACAAACTTTCCTACAAGAATCATCAGTTGGAGAATATTTTGTAGTTAGATTGGCTTGTTGTCAGCCAAATGCTTTTTTGGGATGTCGCAACACCCGGCTTTTTGCTGTTTCCGACTATTGAACATTAATGTTACCTTTTCAGTTCCGTTTCAAAACGTACAAATGAACTTTTTCTATGTTTTATCAACAATAGATGAAAGTAGATTCCAGAAGATAGATTGCTTATAAATTATTTCGACTTCCGGTTTGCTGATAATAATATTGAATGACAAAAAAATATGGAAAGCCGATAAGATTTGGGTATTAGTTGCAGGTGTATCACCAGCGAAAGTCGAATATCATATTCCGATGCCATTTCAAATTCGAGGATTGTGACTTTCGGTTCATTAAAAAGGGATCTAAAAGACCGAAAGTGGCATGAAATCGCACAATACGATTGTGAATAGTAGCGTTGACATATATCCATGAGTACGCGAAGAAAAATTAAAAAAGAGAATAAATTTGATAGTGAATAGATAGGATTAAAGCGGAAATCAGAGTGGTAAGAACATACCCTTAGAGAGACCCGTGAGGATTTAGACAAAGAAAGTGCACATACAAATACACACGCAAACGTCAACGATTAACGATCAAAGTCAACGTCAAAATCAAAGTCATCTTCAACACGCAAACATAAACGCCCTTGCGCACATGCACACGGATGCATACGAAGAGTTGCTCAAAAGTATTTGATAGCAAAATCAGATGCGTTCCCCCGGTAGTGAGCGCCACTCGATGAACCAGGCGTATGCGAGCCATTGATGACAAGTGCCAGAGGGAACGTGTAAACAATCACGGTGTAAAAACTGGGGGTCGGTTTAGGACCACCCCGACTTCTCCCAAATAACGGCATGCCATGTACTACAGGTAACATATAGATTCATTTTTTATGGCTTATTTCGATGAATTAGAATTGCCTTATTTTGTAATGTTTCGCAATCTAAAAGAACATTGAACTCATTTTCTACAGATCAAAAATATTTCTTCTCTGTTTTTGAAGCTGCAAAATGGCGCTAAAACGCTAAAATGAAGAGAGTCAGAACAGGGTCACCATATTATCAAATTACCAGCGTTGTGACACCCTTCATTTGACACTACTAAAATTCGTTAGGAAGCATCGTTCTTGAGATACAAATGGGGGTAGGTTCAGGTCCACCGGTCGCGTTAGGACCACCTTCTCCTACAGGATGGACTTTTGGAAGGGGAAGGGAAGATCTCAAAGGAAAGTGAGGGGAATTCAGAATAATAAAAAAACACAAAAAATAGTATATAGCTTGCCACAATCCGATGAAATTCTTATTTAATACAACTTATTGATTGTGTGACGTAACAACGCTTCGTGGAGACTGTTTATTCGCACAGAGCGCGTTGTTACATCACAAATTCATGTCGATTTTTTCAAAGTTCTTGCGAGTTTTTTCAAAAACTGAATATACAGGAAACCACGTTCATCTTTTGTTGACAAATCATAGAGCAAAGCTAATTTGTATGTTTTGAAACGGAACTGGAAAAACAACATTAATGTTCAAAAGTCGGAAACCGCAAAAAGACAGGTGTTGTGACGTCACAAAAGTATTGGGCTGGCAACAAGCGACTGTTCAACTGTAAAATATTCTCCAACTGAAGATTCTTGTAGGAAATTTTCTCAATTTTACTTTTATGTCGTTTACTATTTGGATATCGTGTGATGATTTATACATGAAAACGAGGAAAAAACAGTTTTTATTGAGTTAAAACTTTGTCACGTCACATTGGAATGGGTCAATACTTGTTGGATGACCTAGGATTCATTTTGAAATTCACGAGAAAGAAGCATTTCAAAAACAAGTATTGTCACGTAACAAAAATAGAGCATTTTTGTTTCATCAGATGAATTTAAGTTCAAACATTTTTATACTTAGGTTTCTATTAGCAAACAATGAGAGTCAACAACCCACAAAATTTGGTTAAGATCGATCCACAAATAGATGAGTATCAACTGTCTCAAGAAGTTGTTGTCACGTCACGAAAAGAATACGATCGATTCCAGCGTAAAGAGACAACATTTTGACTCACTACAAAAACTTTTTTTTACATTTTCATTTATAAATCGCACAGAATTAAACGATGTTATTGTAAAATTGAGAAAATGTCATACAAGAACCATCACTTGGAGAATATTTTATAGTTTGATTGGCTTTTTTTTTATTAAATCGTTTATTTTTACAGGCTCAGTTACATAAGTTTAAAGGAGCCAAACTCCTATCTGTATTGTTACAAGTATATATAAACATGTTTCATTAATTCTAGTGTTAATGAAGTAGAGAACCGATTACTCGCGGTTTGCTCGAGTTTAGAAGGGTGACATTTTTTTCAGGAAAAGGAAGGGATATAAGGATATGTTGACAATGTTCACACTCACATTCGCACTCACATTCATCATACTCAATTCTTAAGCCTAACTTATATCTAATATGTATTTACATTTCACCTTATTCTATTGTTAGTAAGAAGGGATTTGATTTCTCGCGAAGGAAAAGGAAAAGGAGAATATAAGGATATAAGGACAATCACACACGAAGATCGATAGCTTTTAGGAAGACATATATTTGGGACATGTAATCAAGGTCTAACCGAGCCAACACATCCCTCACCGGCACATTGGGCTGTCTTCCTCTGACCCGAAGAGAGTTTTCTAAATTCGATCTGGCAACAAGATACACCTCGCACGACCAAACAACGTGTTCGATGTCGTGATAACCTTGGCCACAAGCACAGATATTGCCATCGGCAAGATTAAAACGAAAGAGTAGCGCGTCTAACGAATAGTGATTGGATATGAGTCGAGAGAAGGTGCGAATAAAGTCCCGACTCAAGTCCAGAATTTTGAACCATGGTTTGAGGCTAACCTTAGGGATAATCGAGTGAAGCCAACGACCCAATTCATCTTCGTTCCACTTACGTTGCCAGTTAGCGATGGTATTTTTACGGACTAAAGAATAAAATTCATTGAAGGCGATTTGACGCTGATAAATATCGCCTTCAATTGCACCTACCTTTGTCAATGAGTCAGCCCTCTCGTTACCCGGAATTGAGCAATGTGAAGGGACCCAGACAAAGGTAATGACATAACAGCGTCTGGTTAAAGCAATCAAAATTTCTCGTATTCTCTCAAGGAAGTACGGCGAGTGTTTTTCCGGCCTCACTGAACGGATAGCTTCGACAGAGCTAAGACTATCCGTTACAATGTAATAGTGTTCAACAGGTCGTGAGGCGACGCTGTCCAGCGCCCAGTGTATTGCTGCCAATTCAGCAATATACACTGAGCAAGGATTCTGAAGACTGTGGGAGGTGCTAAAAAATTCGTTGAACACTCCAAATCCTGTGGACTCATTCATAGAGGACCCATCAGTAAAGTACATATTATCACAATTGATACGCCCATACTTTGCATTGAAGATCGTAGGAACGATCGATGATAATCTGGAATTCCATGGATTTTCTCCTTCATGATCAACAGATCAAAATGTACAGAGGAATTGATGTAGTCAGGAAAACAAACACGGTTGGAAATATACGAAGAAGGATCAACCTGCATGGAGATGAATTCATGATATGAAGTCATGAATCCAGAAAGAAAATTTAGCCCGATCAGCTGCTCAAAATTTCCGATCACCAATGGGTTCATAACCTTACACCGGATGAGGAACCGAAGAGATAATAAATTGAAGCGATCTTTTAGTGGGAGTACGCCTGCCAAAACCTCGAGACTCATGGTATGCGTTGAGGGCATACATCCCAACGCAATACGGAGACAAAGATACTGAATTCGCTCGAGTTTAATGAGATGTGTTTTGGCAGCTGATTGAAAACAGAAACTGCCATACTCCATCACTGAAAGAATAGTTGTTCGATACAACATTATAAGATCTTCGGGATGGGCTCCCCACCATGTGCCGGTAATTGTACGGAGAAAGTTTATTCTTTGTTGGCATTTTTTACTCAGATACCTAATATGGGCCCCCCAAGTACATTTGGAGTCGAACCAGACCCCAAGATACTTGAATGACATAGCATGAGTGATCGGTTTACCCAAAAGTTGAAGCTTTGGTTTTGCTGGTCTATGCTTCCTAGAAAAAACCACCATCTCTGTTTTCTCCGTGGAGAATTCGATCCCTAGCCCAATGGCCCAGGTTGAAAAATTGTTCAAAGTATCTTGTAAGGGTTCTTGCAGGTCGGATTCGTTTGATCCTACGACAGACACCACTCCATCATCTGCAAGTTGTCTTAAGCTGCAATTTTGTGTAAGGCAATTGTCAATGTCGCTTACATAGAAGTTGTACAAAAGGGGGCTTAAACAGGAGCCCTGAGGGAGGCCCAACAATTTCCGTATACAAGACAGCATTGCTATTGGGCGGTACGAATTGAAGTCGGACGCGGGTTTTCCGGGTTTTTGAATAGCTATAATTCGCACTTGTCTCCAATCATCTGGAACAATATTATGCTCCAGAAACCGATTGAATAAATTCAACAAGCGATGTTTCGTCACATCAGGGAGGTGTTTCAACAAGTTGAACTTAATTCTATCCGTTCCTGGAGCCGAATTGTTACAAGAAAGGAGAGCAAGAGAGAATTCTACCATCGAAAACTCGGAATCAAGATCGCACCTATCTTGTGGTATATCTCGAACAATTTTTTGCACAGGAACGGAATCGGGACAAACTTTCCGAGCAAATTTAAAAAATCCATCGTTGTGAATATTCTTCGCTTTCATTCGATGAAGAGCGATTTCTCATGTTTCGAGCCACTTTCCATAATTTTTTCATTGACGTTTCTCGTGACAAACCTCCCACGAAAGTTCGCCAATAAGCACGTTTTTTCCCTTTGATCAAGTTTTTAAATTGATTTTCAAGGTCCAAATACGTTTGAAAATTCTCAATGGTTTCGTTTTCGTTTTCGAAAAGCTTTAAATGCGTTCGATTTATCCTGATAAAGCTTGGAACATTGGCTATCCATTTGATTGGCTTGTTATCAGTCAAATACTTTTGTGACTTGACAGAAACCGCCTTTTTGCTGTTTCAGAATGTTGAAAATCAATGATTGTGAAATCAAATCAAATTTTCAAAAAAGGGTTATAAAAGACACCTTTTTCTAGCAAGACAACTAATGTTGTGGCTCAATTTTCTCAGAAACAGGTGAACCGAGTTGGACGTGACAATTTTCATATGGAAGAACACCAGAACTCTTACGAGTTTTGTCGGAATCGGGCAACGAGTTCCGGAGATATGGCCGGAACAAGTTCAGGGGCTATTAATTCCAGAGTCTAAAACTACACAAAACCCACTATTTGGAGGATCAAACTAGTTTTTTTGTGATGCATTGAAGCCTATTTGACTTTATTGACTTAATTTAGTTGTGTTCCTGAACAGATATCCGAGTGACCACCATATGTATAACCAGAACCAAATTCCATCATGCGACATATCAAACTACATAGTTTGTCAAAACTAGCTCATAAGTAACTTAAAGGGGTTTTGGTCAAACTAGGGTAAACCTGAAAGGCTTCCGGATGACCTAAAGATCAAACTTAAGATCGAGGTATGGGAATAGCACGATGGTGGGTGGATTAACACTTTGCGATCGGAATTAATTTCGCTTGATTTTCTTTCCTTTCCAATAATATTTTGTTCACACCGAGCGCCGCTACCTATCATTCATAAAAACTAAGTATGCATTCGTGAAAAAGTTCACTAGACATTGAAATTTCATTCAAAAAACTGTGAACTATCACATTCTTGAATAAGTATTTTGTATTATCCTTTGTTGTGGTGGCTGATAGCAGACAAACGACCGCAAAGGTCGGTTAATCATCAGATTTAACAAAATTACACAAAAATTTTACCAAAAAACTTCAGAAGTATATACATTTTTTGAATATCGTGATCAATTTTCCCTCGGTTTACGGTGCATTACTTTGAAACGCTCTGCAGGTTCAAGTTGTTCGTAAACTATACAAAACAAATCTCTTTCATTAGGTATTCTAAAATTTCATCATATTAAGCCCAACAAAAAAAATTAATGAAGAAAAAGGTGATTTTTTGTAGAAAATCAGCTTGAAAAGTTTATTGCCGCAATATATGCAAACTGTTCGCTGTAGCGCAAATTGTCTTTTTAGTGAGAAAAGCGATAGTATTTTTAACTATATTTTTTAAAATTGACATTCTATCTAGTATTTAATTGAATAAAAACCATAATAATCCATTGATGAAAATTGTCGTTCAAAAGTTATAAAAACGAAAATGAAATTAATGATTTAAAGTCCTTGGAGATTATGATGAAAAGGCATTGTTTAATTCCCATCATTCCTCACAATGATTCATGGAAAATGCGTCCATTCCTTAACAAATGAAAAAAAGTTACAATATCAGAGCTTAACATGGTTGGATCCGTAGCTTTGAATGCAGGATCCATATTTCATATCGTCTGGGGCGAAAATCTGGGTTCGAAACACATGCCATGCCAGCCTAGCAATACCAATCAATGGAATTTTCACATTTAGGTTAAAAATATATAATAAGAAATAAGTTCCGAAATAACTGGAGTGGATTTAGAATTGATTGAACCACTTCGAAATGTTCTTAGAAATATTTCATGCTCCAAGTAGATAGATTCAAAAAAAAAAGATTACTGTATTGACACAGCAAAACGTTACGTTGATCTGTACTCTTGATACTATATGACTATTGCTTTGCACAGAATTTTACTTCACGGCCATAGAATTATTCAAAACGCAATATTATCTATAGAAAGAATGACCGAAGAGGCTTAAGAGAAGAGTTATAAAATAATTATAGCAGAATTTGTTTGATTTGAGCGATCGTCCATAAACTACGTAATCTTTCTTCAATAGGGACCCGCCCAGTCGGAATCATAAAATTATATAAAAATGTATGTAGAAAAATACTCCGTGGAAGTTACCATTAAATCCGCAAAAAAAGTAAAAATGTATGCCAGATTCGTGTTCAGCATCCAAAAATTATGTAAAAACCATCTCATGACATCATGACAGCAACATCTCAGATTGCAGTGAACGTTGTGGGTGTAAAGACATTGGTCATTTAAACAACTTTGCATACTAGAAATCATCGAAAAAAAAACTATTTTTTGAAGATGGCCAACATTTCAATGGATTTTTCATTGTCAAAAAAAAAACAAAAAAAAACAACAATTTCATGTTTTTATTTTTAAATTGCTGCTTATCCAAATTTTGTTTAACGTCAAGATAGTGATATAGCGTATTCGGAAAAGTTTTTCATTTGACAATAATGAAAATTCGGTTGGAAACACCGTTCCTGATATACCAACAGATCAGGACCACCTTCAGAAGGGGAATTCCTCAGAAGAAAGTGAGAAGTACTCAGAACAGAACTATTATAAAAAAATTGTTTATAGCTTGCTATAATACGGTGAAATTCATATTTAATACACTTCACTGATTTTGTGACGTGCAACGCTATGTGGAGACTGTTTTTTCGCACAGAGCGTGTTATCACGTCATACAATGCATGCCGATATTTTCAAGGTTCTTGTGAGTTTTTCGAAAAACTGAATATACAGCTATCTACGTTCATCTTTCGTTGACAAATCATAGAACAAAGTTGATTTGTATGTTTCCAAACGGAACTAAATATCCAACATTGATATCCAAAAGTCAGAAACCGCAAAAAGTCAGATGTTGTCACGAATTAAATTGTAAAATATTTTCCAACCAATGATTCTTGTAGTAAATTTACGTTTGCTTTTCGGAAATCTTGTGATATATACAGTAAAACCTATTTTTGTGCGGTTTTTTTTGTGCGATTTTTCTTGTGCGGTTTCTGTTCTTGTGCGTTTTTTTGTGCGAATTTTTTTTTTGTGCGGTGTATGAAATGTAGCATATTTGACGAAGTTATCGTCCATTTAGTTTTTTCGATGGTTTCTATGCATTTCAGTACGAAAAAAGCACACTTGCGTCCAAATTATCCACTCCTGAAATCATTCACATCCTTCCATCAAATGCTCTGTTTTTTCTAAGCTTTTGCATGACATGATTTCTAACAACAACAAGTTTCGACATGCAACTAAAGGCACAACTCAGCCACGGAAAACCGAAAAGGCAAACTGTCCCATCTCAAAGCAGAGAACAAAAGGAAATTAAATGGTGAACGGTGTGGCTTTGAGTTATTTTCTTCGGGGAAACTTCTTTTATGCGGTCCCTATCTACCGTACAAAAAAAAAATTCGAAATGTGTACCGAACACAATTTTTTAAAGCTACTGATGAAATTTTGCACGTTTTTTTATGCGATTTTTGTTGTGCGGTCCCTATCCCCCGCACAAAAAAAAGGTTTTCCTGTACATTAAAACGAAAAACGTCACGCAAAAATGGATCTATAACTCCTATTCTAGTATTTGTGTTGTATCGGGTCCTGTCATCGAATCCACAATTATATCCAATATTATTTCTTGGTGATGCTGTTGCTATTCATTCCGAGACAGCCAGAATTGGTTGTTACCATATTCACCGATGTTCATTCGGAAGCTTTCAGACTCTCTTTCTGGCTCCAATAGCTGTCGATTATTAGAGAATTCCTCGATGCCTCGATGGTTTAGGCAGGTTTGCACCACTAGAACTTAAGTGATACCAACCGTAGACAATGTTTCTACGTACAGTAATGTCCATTAGGGATGACAGGATTCACTACTCTACGACGATATCTCTCTAATAAAGTAAAATCAGTTCCAGATCTGCAACTAAAACTTTTCCCCACCCACGAAACAACTCCAATTACATCTATCAGCGGCAGCAGTGAACCCGCTAAATCTGCAAAATTTACAACCAGCAGGCAGTCAGCGAAACGTAGTAGAAACGAAAAAAAAGATGTTTAATTAGTTGTAATTGCTATTGCTATCCAATGTTCAACTGTCATTCGGTAAATAATTGCGATTAAATCAAGTGGAAAAAAGCGAGAAACGATACAACAAAATGCTTCAACTCAACGGCCAAATTGTGGGGCAACATGATTCCAGCCAAGTGGAAAACTCACCCACTCAACCTCGTTTCGTATAAGTTTTTTTTCATTCCTCTCTGTTTTTCGGAACTTGCTCGAGCAAGAAAAGCACCTTAACCGGAGCAGCAACATTGATATGGGGATGTATGTCCGTGTAGTTGAACTCCGCTAGTGGAGCAAGGAAAGCATTTAGCGACCCGGGAAGGAGAAAATTAAGTGGGAAATAAATTTCCGGCTCTGCTTCCTGTTCCGACAAGGCCCCGACTCCCGTCTCGAACGGTGCTGTTCCTCGATTGTGCTGAGTTAGACTCTATTTTGCTTCCCCCATCCCATTCATTGTTTTTCTATTAATTTCGAGAAGCCTCTCAACTGTTCGTCACTTTTGGCAAAAACATCCCCAATTTCCTCCTGCTCCCTAGCGAAACGGATGCCCAGCCAGCATTCCCAATGCAGCATCGCAGACTGCAACAAGAAACGAGGCCACTTGAGAGTGATGTCTAGCTGGAATTGAGTGTTCGAAAGGAAAACGCCTTGGCTCCTGCCATATTCCGGAGGAGGTCGGAAACGGTTCGGCAATTGTTTGAATTTAATTTTCGCATTTCACTTCAAGTTTAATTAGTTTCAATGCACTTGAAGACGATTTGCTGCCTGCTAGTTCGAGTGGATGAAAATCGTTCGCATGCGAACTTAATTAATTTTCAATCAAATCAAATCGGGGAGATCCGATTACTATGCCTCTTTGGAGCTGTGGCATCAAAGCTAGTGACATTGGAAAAACTTGTCTAATGTGATTTTGAGACTAGCAGTACGTGGCTAATTGATCGAATGGTCATTGAATTGTGTCCTTCTTCTCAGAGAGAGCCCAGCTAATCAGTAATGATTATCTGTAAGAAAAATACTAAATATGATTGTTCCAAAATAACATTGCAGCCGGAGTCTTTATTGTAACAAAGATTGTTTGCTCCGACGATAAACATCAGATCAGCAAAAAGTTTCGGCACAAGCGTTTTGTTGATTTCATCCAAAAATTAAACAGGATAAATTAAAACTGCTTGAAACTGAGATTTAAATTCTTGTCTCTCCCGTAGCGCATTGAGTTTTCCTCTTAAAAATGTTCCTCTGTGCCTCTGTCAATTTTTCGAGACGTATTTTGTGACCCATAAACTGATAAAATCTGGTATATAGGAGTGGGGGAGTTCGAGGTGCGATGCAGTAGTATCTTTCCACACTTCCAACGATAGCAAATGATCATCAGCGTGGCGGCTCTCGGGTTAATTGGGATTTTTCAAATTAAAAATTCATAATGGTTTGTGCTTAATTTGCATTTCGTTCCTTCCGGGCTTCTGCCGATGATTTCTCGCGCTCGCTATGGCCCATCCCAGTAATTTGATTCGATTACTGTATTATTATGATTTATAATGATCGCTGTTCATAATTCGCTGTTCAGATTTTCTGTTCAGAATCGGTTCGCTTGTATGGCTTGATTGTGTAAACTCGAGTAAAGTATAAGTGTATTTCAGACCATCTTTCCGCAATTTTCGATGTCATTTAAATAGTACTTCAAAATAATTGTATTTGCGTAAAATTTTAGACTTTATTTTGCATAGTTAGAACCGGGGAAAATTTCCATTAAGACGAATAACGAATAAATATTTCATCTTTTTTACCAATATTAACGAGCAAATAAATACCCTAGGGTAGTGGATCCATGTCATCTATGGTCCCATCGATTCATAGTCTATCGGGCTGCATTTTATACGACATTAGAACTAGTTCTCTAGGTAACCCGACTATGCGGCACCCTTCATAATTTATGAGATATTCCGTGACATCTGCATCCATCCAAGGCCGCCA
Organism: Toxorhynchites rutilus septentrionalis; assembly: GCF_029784135.1. Lineage (NCBI taxonomy): Eukaryota > Metazoa > Arthropoda > Insecta > Diptera > Culicidae > Toxorhynchites > Toxorhynchites rutilus. The sequence goes on from NC_073746.1 coordinate 16,736,545, forward strand.
AACTCGGTACCGTAACCTGCGCTTTATTCAAGATCAACCTAAATGTCATTCATGATCCAGATCCCAGCATCCTCTTTCACAACTGTTCTTGTACGACTAATTGACATTCGAGTACTCATAGGCAGTGGCGTAGTGAGGGTAGACAGCGCCCCCGGAAAACTATGAAAATGGCGCCCCAAAAAGTACCGCTTTTTTAGATTTTTGTCACTAGTTTTAAGATTGTGATATTTTGTGAAAACTGTTCACTTTGAGCAGTTTATTCGTATTAAGAAGGCTAGAAATATCATTACCAGCATTACCCCGGTCTGGAAGGTCGATAAATCGATTTTGTTTGGATTTTAGGGAAGCTTATGCCCTCAGAAATGTTGTACTAAGAAGATTTTTCGATATTCGATATTGTTGGAAAGTTACAGCCAAAAGTACGAGGTCACATCAGACATACACATATATATATATATATATATATATATATATATATATATATATATATATATATATATATATATATATATATATATATCTATAAAAATGGAGTGATGTCTGTCTGTCTGTCTGATTCTTATAGACTCGGAAACTACTGAACCGATCGACATGAAAATTGGTATGTAGGGGTTTTTGGGGCCGGGGAAGGTTTTCGTGATATTTTGAGAACCCTCCCCCCTCTCTAAGGGGGGGGGGGGCTGCCATACAAATGAAACACAAATTTCTGCATTACTCGGAAATTAATCAATCAAACGAAACCGAAACCAAAGACGGCATGTGAAAGTTTTAGGGAGCAATAAATGTTTCTATGATGGTTAGACAGTCCTTCCCCCACTCAAAGGGGGGGCTGCCATACAAATGAAACACAAATTTCTGCATTACTCGGAAATTAATCAATCAAACGAAACCAAAGTTGGCATGTGAAAGTTTTAGGGTGCAATAAATGTTTCTATGATGGTTAGACAGTCCTTCCCCCACTCAAAGGGGGGGCTGCCATACAAATGAAACACAAATTTCTGCATTACTCGAGAATTAATCAAGCAAATGAAACCAAATTTGGCATGTGGAGGTTTTAGGATGCAATAAATGTTTCTATGGTGTTAAGATACTCCTTCCCCCTCTCTTAGAGGGGGCTGCCGTACAAATGAAACACAAATTTTTGCATTACCCGAGAATTAATCAAGCAAATTAAACCAAATTAGGCATATGGAAACTTTAGGGTGCAATGAATGTTTCTATGGTGGTTAGATACCCCTCCCCCCTCTCTTAGGGGTGGCTGCCATACAAATAAAACACAAATTTCTGCATTACTCGAGAATTAATATATATATAAGTTAACACCCACATCCCCATGTACTACACGAACAGATCAACTAACCACCGAACAACAGCGGTGACCCACTTCCAATAGAGCTAACGCATCAGTTCTCCGGGCGACACATGAACAAACAGCGCATCATCATTGACGGCGCATCGACCTGAATATTTGCACCGTCAACATCATCGATACCAACGACCCATCGAAACATCGACCTATCGTTCGATACACAATCCTAAGGCTCAGCGCTTTGGCCAGGTCGAAGTCCACCACGATCGAGCTCACCGGAACCAAACTGGAGAATCAGCATAACCGTACGCCGCGTTAGGGAACTCAGCTCAGGCTAATTAGTAAGGAATAAAGTCAGTCATAATTCGATGTTCAAGTGAGGTAGTTCGTTTATAATTTTTTAAAAACCTTCCCAAAGGCCTAACATCTTTAACTGGCGCAGTCGGTAGGATGCGATTACCGCTCAAGTGTTTCGAAATAGATATGAAATAGTGATCGAATTGATTAAGTGCAGAACAATATCGGATTAACAGAAAATAGAAATAATCTAGTGCAAAGTGAAGTTTAACTGAATAACGAGAAAAAGAGGCCCAAATACAAAAGACAATACGTGTGCTTCGAAAAAGACTTGAACATTACTAATGTTTGTTTCAAAGAAGAAATTTATCAGATCAATCAATGAAGGTGCTATCGGGAAGAACCACTCTGCGAATATTAGTTTTATTCTCCATGTAAGTAATTCTCCACAATTATTATCTTATACCTTCTATATAACTAAAGTTAAAACACCCAATGTGGCAGAATTGATATCTGCATAAATATTAATAATATCATTATCAAAAGAAATTAAACGTATGTGCAAGTAGACCACCTCGCGTAGCGAGTAACTAGTGTGTAACAAACAGAGAGCATATCTGTAGTTCCACTAGTGCGGAAAGTTCTTATCAGACCATCCAACGGTGAAGTGCTAATCTCACACCGCGTAGGAGACTGATCGCATAGCAGAGTGAATATCTGTGGTAGATGCGATCGGTACAATAAGATTTCCCCCGGTCGAAAGCACAGTGTCTACACAGCAGAGAGAATATCTGCGCCGTGTGTAGCCAGCCGCGTTTAGATTGTAAGAAACAATCGCCATATAAAATATCGCGTTTAGATTTAAGAAAATTCTAAAGAAAAACTAATCAAATTTCTTCACCCCCGAGATATAGGATTTGATGGACCGTTTCCATCCCTATAATTTAAGAAATCGAGAACACTCAGTCAAACCGAAGAAAAGTACTCCACTATTGAGAAGGAGTTACTAGCTATTTATTGGGCAACCAAATATTTCCGACCGTACCTTTTCGGAAATAAATTCATTTTATACACAGATCACAAGCCGCTTACTTGCGCCGTGAACTTGAAAGATCCATCAAGTAAAATTGCCAGATGGATGATTGCTTTAATGGACTATTCCTACGATATAAGATATCGTGCCGGAAAACAAAATGTCGTTGCCGATGGCCTCTCTAGAATTCCCCAAAATTTAAATCTGAATGAAGAACAAAATGATTCTTCATCAGACGCTGCTACGCAACATTCGGCAGACACCGATGACTCGGAATTTATCGCATGTACCGAAAAACCGGTAAACACTTTTTCCAATCAGATCATTTTGAAAATAGATGGAACTGAGAGTGAGACCACCGGAGAACAAGTTTTTCCCAAAGTCCTAAGACACACGTTTACAAAAGTGAATTTTGGTGTACCAATATTACTAAGAATATTCAAAGAATTCATGGATCCTAAAAGAGTAAATTGCATTTACTGCCCAGAAAATCTCATCAACACCCTTCAAATTGTGTATAAAAACTATTTTTCTCGCGTCAAAACGTTTAAAGTAGTTATTTCACAAAAGTTCTTAATTGACTTAAAAACTGAAGAAGAACAGAATGAAGTCATAAATACAACACATACAAGAGCTCACAGAGGCATCGAAGAAAATCTGATGGCTATCAGCCAGAAATTCTACTTCCCGAACATGAAAAGGAAAGTTAGAACACACGTCACATTGTGCAATACGTGTAAAACTGCTAAATATGAGCGACATCCTTATAAATTGAACCTAGCCCAAACTCCAATACCTAAAAAGCCGCTAGACATAGTTCATGTTGATATATTCATATGTCAACCAAACACGTTCATATCCGTGGTAGACAAATTATCGAAGTTCGGAATGCTTTTTCCAATTAAATCGAGATCGATTCCTGACGTCCGTTCAGGACTGACAAAATTCTTCTCAACATATGGGATACCCAGACTTTTGGTCAGTGACAATGAACCAGCACTAAAGTCTGTTGAAGTAAGAGGCATGTTAGAAGAACTAGGAATTGAAACATATTTCACACCATCTAATAAAAGCGAAGTGAATGGAATCGTTGAACGATTTCACTCAACAATTGCAGAAATGTTTCGCTGTTGTAGATCGAAACATGAGGGATTAAGTAAGAAAGAGTTGTTTAGAGTCACTGTAGCACTTTATAACGACACTATTCACTCTTCAACCAAGATGCGACCCAAAGAAGTATTCTTTGGAATAAAAGAGGGAGAGGTGAGACCGAGTAACATTGAAGAAATTGTTAGGAAAAGGAATGAAATATACAATGAAGCAACATTAGCTCTCATTAAAAAACAAAAACAAGATTTACAGCACCACAACAAAAACAAGGAAGCTGACCCATCACTGGAAGTGGACGAAACTGTATACGTCGCGCGCCAAGGGGTCAAAAGTAAAACAAAGGATAAGTATAAACGATATCAAATCGCAAGAGATAACACAAAAACCTTCCAAGATCAGAATGGAAGAACGATACATAAAACAAAAATAAGACGTCAAAGAAAATGACGTCTCGAAACCCAAAGTAGTACTCACATATTTCTCTATTCCAGATTAGCCCTTGATGTTACAGCAGAAGTGACGATAACAGACCTCTCACGACATGATGGAATAATAGCATTTAGCGAGAGAGAAGCGAAGATTATCACATCTCAACATTTCCATCTCCACATCGTGGATTTGGAAAAGTTCGAAAGTAGTTTCACCAACCTCCAGTATACGTTACACCAGTTCGAACGACAAAATTTCACGAAACCATACCTTAAAACATTGGACATTAGGATGAAACAAATTTCCGACAATTACAAACAGTTGAAACCCATACACCGACAGAAACGAGGACTCTTAAACCCATTAGGAACGTTTATCAAATCATTGACCGGCAATTTAGACGACGACGATTTACAATTAATCCGACAAACGATAGAAAATTCAAAAACCAAAACCAACACACTTATTGACAACAACAACCGACAAATCAGAATCAATCAGGAATTCGAAGCTAAAATTAACAATTTAATTAGCCACGTAAATGAAAACCAAATTGAGGTTTTAAGAAGAATATCGAGAATTGCCAATAACGTAAACACAGAATATGAAAATCATTTAAAAGGAATAGTTCACGATCTATTTTTCAATCTAGATCTACTAAACAACCAACTAAGAGACATTTTTGAAATTGTACAACTATCGAAAATAGGGATTTTATCTAGGGCAATATTAAACAATAATGAAACAGAGTTTGTACTAGAAAAGTTAGAAGAACAAAATATTCACATTAACAATATTGACCAAATTTATGAATTTCTTAGTATAGAAACACATCATGAAAGTACAAAAATAATATTTGTGATCAAGATCCCAATATTTATGTCAGAAAAGTTCCAATATATTAGATTTGAAACATTACCAAGAAAAAACAGAATTATATCGACACCCTACAACTCAGCTGTTCTGAGTAAAACACTGACACTAGGAATAAATAACGAATGTACAATTGTTGAAAATTATAGAATTTGCCAAAGACAGGAGCTCACGAATTTAACAGGCGACGGTTGTATCGACAACGCATTAAGAGGAATCAACGCATCTTGCCCCTACGAGGAACATCGCATCGGAATGGACATTAAGCCTATCGACGACCACACGCTGATCGTGAGAAACGCTGATAAATCCGTTCTTCTGGATTCAAATTGCAACATCAAATCGAGACAGATAACGGGAACTCTACTGATCAAATATCCAAACTGCTCTGTTTCAATCAATGGAAGCAAATACGACGACAAGAGGACAATTAATCATCACGAGATCAGAACTATTTCAACAATTGGAGTGAACTTTCAGCCAACAGTAATCTTCAACCAACCTGATCTGCAACAAGTAAACCTGCTTAGAATTGAAAACCGAGACCACATCCATAAACTGCAAAGAGACCACATAACACTGCAACATACTACGATTGGATTCCTGATTCCACTCGCAGCCATGATCATAGGATTGGCAATCATGAGCCTGAAGAAACATATTGGAGTATACACCACACCACGAAATGTATCAACAGAGGTAAAACCCTATGCTAACACAAAAAGCATGACATCTTCCCTCTCCTCAGATCAAACCCAACAAGACAAATCACTAGAAAACCCAGCACAAACAACTTCAACGATACTCGCAGAAGTTCATCTATGCAACAATCAACAACAGCGGTTTCAATTCTAGCAGCCTCATCGAATTGTACCTCCGAAGAAAACAACTTAAGATTCGAGACGAATCTTCATTAGGGAGAGAGTAGTTAACACCCACATCCCCATGTACTACACGAACAGATCAACTAACCACCGAACAACAGCGGTGACCCACTTCCAATAGAGCTAACGCATCAGTTCTCCGGGCGACACATGAACAAACAGCGCATCATCATTGACGGCGCATCGACCTGAATATTTGCACCGTCAACATCATCGATACCAACGACCCATCGAAACATCGACCTATCGTTCGATACACAATCCTAAGGCTCAGCGCTTTGGCCAGGTCGAAGTCCACCACGATCGAGCTCACCGGAACCAAACTGGAGAATCAGCATAACCGTACGCCGCGTTAGGGAACTCAGCTCAGGCTAATTAGTAAGGAATAAAGTCAGTCATAATTCGATGTTCAAGTGAGGTAGTTCGTTTATAATTTTTTAAAAACCTTCCCAAAGGCCTAACATCTTTAACTTATATATATATATATATATATATATATATATATATATATATATATATATATATAGGTTGTAGTCGAACCATGACCACATAGTTGACGTAGGATTTTGTTACGAAATTTGTTGTATGTTGATTTAGAATATCTTTGAACAAGATGAGATTCTAGATTCGAACAACATTATCGTGAAATAATCAAGGGGCGACATTGTGTTACTTGTTATGTTTCAGGGGAGCGATACGTTATGGAGGAGGGAGGGCCAAAATCCATATTTTCGTTATGCAATTTGTGAACAGTTTCTTCCGAATTTCATTTATGTCGTCAACAGTTAGCTTCTGTGCATAAAAAAAAAATAATGCTACAACTGTTCCTGATAACGCGTATACATTCAACATCTCGAATATTCAGTCATTTCGTTATGAATTTACGAAATGGTCTGCAGTTAATTGCTCTAACCTCGTTTGTGCGAAGCTCCCGTTTTACCAGCATCCCAAGATCAGAAAAGTCGCAAATTACACTTTCTTATAGCTCACGCTAGTCGAATGTTCACAAATGCTACAGTAAGTGTATTTAATAGTTTCGATCACATGGTTGTCGAGCCGTATTTATTGGAATTTATCGACTGATTGTTTGTAAGAAGCTCATAACAGGAACGTCAGACCTCATGTCTCCTCGACAATCTGGCAAGCAATTTTTCAGTTTGACGGGGATGTGCCTGACATAGAAGATGACCTTTTGCGGGTGAGGGCTGGCTTTGGGAATAGATAACGGTTTATGTAGATAATCCCAAGAATTTTCCATTCAAAATTGTTGCAAATTATAAGACTTTCCATAGCCCATCACGATTTTTTACAAAAACGGCGTTTTTTAACGTTTATAGAACGAGTCGCAAATAAAGATGTGATTCATTGAGTTTATTCGGTCAAATAATGTGGAATCTTCTCGCCGTAGCAATTTGCTAGCTGCACCAGATGCTCAGGGACGGTGGTTTTTGGATATTGGTAGTAAATCTGTTAATTAATCTGTCGTGTATTATTCTTAATATATTATTCTTAATGGATTCTTCGATTTGATTGACATCAATGGCGGCACGAACTTTCCGGTCCAACCCATAGATGAGTATTTCACAAATTACCACATTTCAATAGAGGGCAGATACGAGCCGTGCACCTTTAAAAGAATTTGCATATCGATGGCTTGGATGTACAATATCGTCGAGAACTGATACGAACAGGTAAATTTAAACAAATCCAGATAATACAATTAGTACACAAAGTGGTTTATTTTTAGCTGTTTCTGCTGTCAGAAAGGCCAACGATTCTCATGCCTCGGGAAAACAAAACCGGAAGGCTCGCCGAACGGTCTTGATTGTCATAGAGCAAGAGTTGAATCAATTGAAAACATCCGTAACTTCCGCAGAATCGGTCCAGTTTTCTAATGGGAGGAAACATGACTATCCCGAGAGGGATTTTTCGTCAAAGGAAATCGGAAGCAGCACCATGAACATCTCTTTTAAGAAACCTAGCGATTCGGCCGGTTCTGATAGCTCAATCCAAGCACTGCGGCAAGAGGTATCGGAGAGCTACAGAAAGCTCCAGGAAGCACAATTTCCCCTAGGTTTTGATTAGAAAGTAAACCTATTTGTATTATCTTCAAGCTGCAATGAATAAATATATACATTAAGCAAAAAATACAATAGAAATAAACTAATTTAGACAAATTTATAATACCGTCCCATGATACTTGCAAACCTAACACATCACAGCCTCACTACTATTGATGCACTAGTTAGTCCAGACTACCTTCTCATTAACGTGCCCTGCGTTGCTATGTTAATAAACCACAAAATTTGGAGGAATTTAACGAAGAAATAACTCGGGTTTTCAACAGCATCGAAGTCGTAATGTTAGAGTTGTGCATGAAGAATTTTGTTCACCGTTTATTTTCGTTTTTTAAAAATAAAAATCGGTTCACTTTCGTTGAAGTTATTAAAATTTGTTGTGTGAGCGTTTAATCTGAAAGACCCTGTACAGCAAGGTTTTGACGAAGTATGAAGGATGTAAGTTGATGGATGACGAAACATACGTGAAGATGTACTTAGCAGCTCCCAGGCCTGAAATTCTTTTAGACCAGAGGACATGCTCCCTGCAAATTTAAGTTCATTTTCGCTGATAAATTTGCCAGGATGTTCCTTATTTGGCAAGGGATTTGCAGCTGGGGACAGAAAACCAAGGTTCTCGTCACAAACAAGACAATGGACTGGAAAATGTCTGCAGAAACATCTCCTTCCGTTCATTGAGGGCGGTGAAGTTTTGATTAGATTTGGCAAGCTGCCACTACAGTCGAGAAGTGGTGGAGCCAATTCCACTCAATCAAAGTGACTCGGTATGCTGTGGACATGAAGAGATCGTGGAATAAAATGGCCGCAGAGATTGACCAACAGCGAGTTCAAACTTTGATAGAGGGTTCCGAAAAAAAAGTACGATAATTTATCAAAACTGTAACGGAATGTTTTTTTCAGTATTTTTTCTTCTAAAAATAACAATAAATTATTTGCATTTAAATATAAAAACATTTTTTTACTTTAACATATTGAGTGCCACGGTTTTATAGCTACTCTATGTAAATTTTAAAACGTATTAGGGCCATCGTTTCTTATCGTAGTGAAAGGTATTTTTGTTCAAAAGGGAATGCTTATTAGCTTATATGCTTAGATTCCTTTAATATCATATGTTGTACTGTCAGTCACCGGTGACTGACGCAGCCTGAGCGGAAACTCGGTGTCAGTCACCGGTGACGTGGCAGTCAACGTGTTAAACAATCTGAGATACAACTGGCTTTGTGATTCTGAAGTCTAAATGATAACCAGGAAGCGGTGTAAAAACTGATTTAATGTGATAATGTAGTGTAGTGGTACGTATTTTGGACGTTTGAAATACGTTCAACCATATTCCGAAATCCGGTCGAAATCGACTGCTGCATTTTACTGTTCGTCCAAGATTGAAAATGGACATATTCAAAAATGACAACATTGCCATGATGCGAAGCAAACCTCGTAATAACTCATCCATATTCGTGAAGCTGGGCCTGATCATGAACATCACTGTCACAAACGCTTTCACGTCACTTACACTTCACTTAATCTTTTTGTGTCTATCATCATTATCTCGGACAGTTGCGTGTAAAAATAAACTCCGTGATGTGAAAGAGTCCGTTCCCGTTTATAAGAGACATGTCAGTTGCATAATTTCGGACGTTTGAACGTTATGTAGGTAAAATTATTAAGTGTATGAAATAATATTCCATTTAATTGAACTTATGTTTTACAATGACATGTTTGCGATTATACCTCGATGATTAGGTATTTCAATGCCAACGATTCGGACTCTTTCCATGAATCATTTGCTAAGAGCGTTAGTTTGCTGAATCAAACGCTGGTTCACAGATGAGGAGGAATACTTGGTTGCTCTTGAATAATGTAGTTGTTGAACATATGGGAATCTAATTTTATTTCCTCTTTCTATAAATTACTTTAGAGATCATACATGACTATCATTAGTTTAATAATCGATATCTCGCATACTCTTGTACTCAGCTCTGTCTTACTCGTTTGAATAGTGAGAAGTATTTAGTATAGGTCATTTTTTAAGAACCGTTTCTACAATTTTGATGAATAATAATATCTTCTATATCTCAGAATAAACCCGAATTTATCCTTCTCATGATCAGTATAATCTGAGCAACGCCCATATGGGATTCTGAAGTTTAATCCTCTTATCCTTCCCATTCTCGTGTAATTTTATATATGGGACATGAGGTTTGATATAATTATTTAAACAGAAGCTGGTCAGTTGCGTCGGTCAGAAGCACAATTTTCATATGAAACATCTGATGAGTTTCAAAGAATTTGCCAAAAGCAGAAAATGATTCAGATTTTCTTTAGACGGATATCATAATTATGGAAAAAGAACTAGAGAATAATTTAAAAATTTTTAATTTCAAAGCTTTGCAATGATAGATTCATTTTTTCCTTATTTGAAACTTAAATATTCTTTCATTCACGGTATGCCTTCAAAACAATATCGTTGAAAATATCTATTACGTAAAAACAAAAGATCAATGGCCTTATTCGATGTAACTATCGTCCTGATTCGGGTCATGTCCACCAATTGCGAATGTTTGAATTACAAAAACCAGCTCCGCAATGTTGGAAAAAGATTACAGTTGTTATTTTATGTTCAAAATATCAACAAATCAATATTATACATAATCAATTCCATTGCCATTTTATGGGGTTGCAACTCTCTGTTAGTGTAATCCTTAGAATAGAAACAAAAAACAATCTATTCATTTAGGACCATCGAAATTAGACATTTCGCCATGTTTCAATCGGTCTACGGGAGCTAGCATTTATCGAATCCAAATAAACAAATTTACGTCCTCTGGATACGTCAGGATTTCGTTCTAAAAATGCCACCAAGCGAGTAAATTGCTGTTTGTTTATCTTTTCTTTCTTAAAAAGCAAGACATGATTCAAAATGTTAGCAAAAAAGCTAAATAAATCCGAAATTGAACTTCCGCGTGACTAGCTTTCACCACCTAAAACACAAGTGACAAATATACTTGTTTTTCCCCGTGACGTGACAGTATCGTGGTATTCAAAATAACACCGAGTTCAGCAAAGTTGTCACGACGGATGAACTCCTCCGGATTCTACACACACGGTGGCAGCCGTAATAACGTTGTATACAATTCACTTCGATTTCACCGTGAAGTGACGTTCGTGATCAGGCCCGCTATTTACTCTCTTCCACATTAGCAGGCCGAATGCAGTTCTAAATTGTAGAAATTTGAATGAAAATTTGATTATTTGTTATTTAAATACTTTGAACTCGTAGTTCTTACCCTTACTTAACTATATATTTTTTTTATTTCTAGAACCTTTATCAATAATACAAAATTAATATTAGGCACAATTGTTGTTGCCACTTTTGCATATGTCGATTGGGTTCGAATCTCGGACAGATTAAAGCATTCAGAAGTCGATTTCGATTGGGTTACAAAAAGCGACATCGTGCTAATTTCAAATCCGATCGGGTTCCGCAATAATGGAATGACTTGTTCCTATACCTGCAAACCTTTTTCTGCTGAACAAACTTTGATTTTTAGGCAGTATAAAAAAATAAACAAGTTTTAGTGGATGGATTTTCCAAGTTGCGTGGAAGATAGCGAAAGATTGTGGGACCAAAAGGTTCATGTTTAATTGAAGAAATGTATGTCTACTTATGAAAATTACGCTTTCAATTTCGAAGACAGTACGTTCCCGAACAATTCAATAGATAAAAAAAACACTTAATGTAATTCTACAACAAAAATATAACGTAGTTCATTATAACAACGAGCTATCTCGCAAACGACGCCATACGGGAGGCAATAAACTTTCAGCTGCGAAAAAAATGCTAAAAGTAGAACTAAACATTCCGAAACAAATTAGCATATTCCCCAGAATTCCCCCAACTATCCGGGCGGTCTCAACCACACACTACATCTTCGTTTTCACACCAACCCGATGTTCGTTGTTCCTTCAAGTTACGAAAACATGTGTTCTTCTTCCCCTAGTTTCGCAACGCTCCGCAGCAACGGGGCCCTCAGGATCAGCAGGCAATACCCGAAAAGTTTCAAGCGCCGGGGAAGCGATATATTTCAGTTTGTTGGTTATAAAATTAGCATACAACCGATAATTCAAATAACTCGGGCTCTGAACTCCGCATTGAAATGCAAAACCAATTGGCAAAACAAACGGAACAACAGAAGGTGGCAAAAAGGTATCGTAAATTTAATGGGTGACAAATCTTAAGCAAACGCCAGCAGCAAACGTCATCTGGAGAGTGATGAGTCGATGGTGGGAAAACCCATCCCCAAACCAATAAATCATCCATCGCTCGCCAATTGTTACTTAGCGCCCTTAACGATGCGTTCGTGTGGGTAAGCTGAAGAAGCTTAAGGTCGTCTCAGGAGAAAGAGAAAGCGCTTTAGTCGCGCATACCAAGCCAACCAACTCTGACGTCACACAGGTGGACACAGAAGACACAGAGACTAACTGACCAGTTTGTGTTTGTTTGTTTGTTTGTTTGTTTGTTTGTTTTACCTTTAGCGGGACAGTTCACGGTTGATGGATTTGTTATTCGAAGAAAATAGCTAGCGATTGTGGTACACACAGTTCTTTTTACGTAGTTGAAGACTACATAACTTGAACGAGTAACTGAATGTCGTTTGTTTTGAACAGAAAAAAATATGAGGCGAACACGTTCTCAGACTATTTTGGCAAAACACACATTGCTCTTATGATCGTGCGCAATGAATCATCAGTATCGGGTTTCAAAAAACTCAAGCACAAAACACAAAGCGGAACCTCACTAGCGCTGATGGGACCCACGATCCTTCACAGGGAAAAAAATCGCACAATCTGGTGACTTATTGACAGCGGTAGGGTGTTACGACACATTGCACGACCGCGTACTTAGTTTCTGCTCGATCCAAAGCAAATTACCGACATCTGATGTTATAATTACGCTATCTGATGTAATATTACCTCGATGATTATTACCGACATTTTTCTGCGGTTAGAGCACTGCTTCCAGTCGCCGCCAATTGGCGGCAACCTCGTGGAGTGTTATTATGTTAATTGCCATCGGTGTGGCACCCTTTTCCCTTAGGAAATTGCAAACCTCAGCTGCCTCAGCTGCTGACGCCAAATGATCGATAGATTCCGCGTTCAACCGCTGAATGCCGATACGAGCGAATATGAAAAGGGTGATTTGTGAGGAGGTTCGTTTTCCGTTTTCAAATATTCGTCAAATTCTACACCACTTTCACAAGTATCTCGGCTGGTATCTCATCAATGATCCGTGTAATATTGTCACAAAAACTACTTTTAGTACACCAGGTCCAATGTTAGCAAAGTGATATAATTGTGCGAAACACAATTTTCACAGAGCAAAAATTCAATGGGTATGTATTTCCATGCATTTTTTTACATTGACATATGACACGAATCTCGAGTGATCTGTCAGAAACTAATGTTTGAAGAAAGATCCTCCAAAGTAATCACCCTGTGTATTCAAACTACTCAGACAACCGGCAACAATTCGCCACACGCGAAGGGCGAGATTCATTAGTGACATGGGCCACTCGCCAAGTTGTTGCAGGTCGAAGCGGCGACATAATGCTATGCTCCGTCATCCCTCATCCGTCTATGCTGATTTGGCACACTCTATGATGAGAAAACGTAATCGTGTCGAGTCGATTCGGATCTGCAGTGCGCAGAAGGAACACATCGTGATTCAGATCACGCGCGGTGGATTCGTTGGAAAGTTATGATATCAAGCAAGGCGCGTGTTAACCGGAGCTATGGTTGTTGTAGTTGGGAAGGTCGTTCCGTTCGTCGTGGCGACATCGAGCAGCGGTAGTATTGCATAATTGTACACTTGTATATGGTTATGAATGGCATGGCTGGCAAACCCTCCGTGACGCTGATAGTTAGCGGCTAGAAAGGCGAGCATTGAATTGAAATAATTTTTATAAAGTGGCACTTTGCAAATATAAGGTACACATATATCTATTTGTGAATAATGTCAATAAAAACCATTAACTTTCTTTAAAAATGAATAGTTGCAACCGATATTACAAACTTTTGACGAATTTCATGCCAACTCGACTGGCAGCACCAGCAGTGAAACGTTGTGGGTGTAAACACATGGGTCACTTGAGCATCAAAACAAAATTAGACTACCTTTTGAAAAGGGCAAAAAAAAATTCTTGATTTTTTACCAAAAAAGAATAACTCAAAAAAGCTAATATGTACCTACAAAATTCTGGTCAAAGGATTAACCCTTTGCGGTCGTATTAAACTTCAGCATGGGTGTGGAACTGGTCGGAATTCTTTTTCCTTGAAAAAGCAGTGATACATGTAAGATAATGAATGATATTTTTTTGTGAACTATATATATGTATTAACTATACAATGTATTTTAATGTGATATTTTCATATAAAAAATTCTTTGTCGCTAAAGACACTTATGCGATTATTCAACTAACATGAGACATTTATGCAAACAGTAGTTCTGATACTTATGAACAATCTCTTCCATCACACCAAAGTATTACAATGGCTAAATTCTGCTGTTATAATTTTTGTCCTACATTCCTAAGCACTGTGCGTTGTCCTGTGTGGGTGACTACTTTGTTTGATACTGAATACCGTTATCTATTACTCATAGGAGTACCGTATTGATTCGTGAACAGGTTCACGACATCAAGCTTCGTTTGGGAAAAGCATTAACTGATACTTGGTTGAGTAAAATATACGATTAGCATGGCTTCTTGCTGTGGTGGCTGAGAACAGACAAACGACCACAAAGATTGAAATTTCAGGAATTGTTTACGTTATCATATAAATATCAAATTTAAAGAAAATCAATGAAAAAAAAAATTATTTTAAAAACTAAAGTTTATTTTTCTCAAAAATATTTCCTTGGGCATTTTTTACAGGTTTTAGAGGAAAAAATCCTAACTAATCCTAACTTTATTTAAAGCCAAGATAGCAATTTAATGTATTCGACAAAATTTTGGATCTTATTAAAATATGAACTTTCGTCGAAGACGTCAACTTTCTATGTTTTATAGTTTCTGGGATATAAGGCATTTTTGTATGGAGACTCCTGAAAAAAAAATGTTTCACTCGTAACATTTTTGTGTGTAAATTCTCGCTTTTGACATGTTCTTGACATGTATCTAAATTGAAAAAAAAATTGCAGAGCATATAAATCGCGATAATTCATTCATAAAAATGTTCCGAATTAAACATTAATTGTAATTTTTGGAAGAAAACACAAGAAAAAGTTGTTGTTCGAAAAACTTTTTCCCTGTAAAAGTGCCTACCTTCCGATGTATGGGTAACTTGTTGATGGTTGCATGGGCTATTCGTATTATTTTTTTTAGAATTTAAAAAAACCATTTCGAGACTAGCAGCTATATGGATAGCGTGGTCGTGTGATATAGCTTTGCATTCCAGTCGACCTTGGTTCGATCCCCATTGACATCGTATGGACTTTTTTTTTGGCACAATCTCAAATGAAATGGGAAAAGAAAACGGAAAGAGAAGTTTGCTTGCATACATACAAACCATTTTTAAGCTTTTAAAACAGCTCATTATTTGCGCATTTGACTCTCCAGCACACGAAATGGCATCATTTCTGACAAAGATGAACACCTGAATGGCGTACAGGCAGAGCACCAAGATGACGATGGAAACGATTACGTTGCGATTACTGCAGTGAATAATAAAGATGTACCACCCCAACCAAGGATGGAAAACAAAGGAGCATGATGTGATTTACGATTAATCGCAAACTGCACAGATCGTAATCTGTGCAAACTGCGACTAACTATTAATCCTCACCCATCATAACCAAATGATTTTCTCTTGGTAACTCTGAGTTGACCAAAGCATTGCTAGACTGAAACTAGTTCGAATAATTGAGTTACTCTCCTTCCTCGTTTTGTTTTCAACTCCTAACAAGAATTTGCTCCATGGGAATGAGTGTCTCTATGACGTACGATTCTCGCTCTCTCATCCGGGCGTTCAATTTTCCTTTCCGAGCGCGTTTACTTCGATGAAACTGGGTAAAATAAAAAAAATGCGCTACAGCAGATAGGACGACTTTAATGTTTTCATGTTTCACGGAGGATTTCTCAGATGGTGTTTAAATTAATCAAGAGACTACAAACAATAATCCCTCTCAAATCACTAATTTTATGAGTTAATGTAAATGCGTTATTGGCCAAGGCTTTTACGACATCGAACACGTGGTCTTGCGAGATATATTTTTCCGCCTGCCCAAATACAGACCACTTTTTTCGGGGCCGAGTAAACTGGTGTCTAGAAAAGACCTTGATTACCTTGAATTAATCAAAAAACATAAATTAGCGCAAATATGTCAACATGTGTTTTTTGTTTAAGCATGTAAATATTTGCTCATAATTTTTTTGGATTGTGGCACTCTACATAATGTGTATGCAGATAGACTATCCACAGTTTGTGGGGGGATGGAATACTCATACACCTCAAATGGATAATGATTATCTGCTATCACAAAGCTGAGAAATTTTTTGACGTTTTGTTTTACTATTGATTCATTCAAAAAAAAAGCTTTATTTTTAAATGTTTTCTTATCCTGAGACTGGCTCACCATATTGCACTGCTACTAAAACCGTAGGCTAACTTCAAGGATATTTTTTATTCATTTTCGGCGAATAATCAATAGAGTGCCGTGTTATGAAACATCAGAATAATAGCAAAAACAATATAACGATCATAAGGTGTTGGACAGGTTATTCCAGACGACATTGGAATATATTCCATCTGATCATCTTTAGAAAGGTTAATGTCCTTCAAAGGATAAATTTATCTTGGGCACATTGAATTGATGTTCATGACTTCCAGTCGGACGTTTATTCGCTCTGATAATAATTGTGTGGTCCTCACAAAGCATATATTCCAATGCCGTCAGTTCACTGAAATTATTCGCATACCGTTTGATGATAAGGTAGGATGTTGATAATCATTTGCTGCGATACCTATTGTTCCAACAGTATTCATTCGACAATATGAAGACTGAATACCTGAAATTAACCAGATTCTACCATGCAAATCTGCGGTCAAAGCAGTATGTACACTTGAGAGATGCAACAAGTTTGAAGGGATATAAAAAAACATTAGTCGTTCGACAAATCTACTGCCACATATGTCGGAAGTCCACGATACATGAATATCATACGTCCATACTATTTCATTACATTTATTCGCAACGAAGAACGTAACCACACAGAATTGAATTAATCAAATATGTGATCCGTTTTATCTACAAAATAAAAAAGGGTCTGAAATTCAATCGAATTCGAAAGGTGTTTCGTGAAGTCACTAATTGAATTACTGTTGGAAAAATTATTTGGAGAGAAATGTGAATGTTCAGAATTATTGGAATCTAAAAACGATTTTGGGCGGGATGAGATTCGCCCAAATCTGCTGGTAATAAAATTAATCAATTGCATCCATTACCCATCTGCTGTTTATCGGGCGGGAGACGACAGCAAAATAAAATCGACACGAGACTGAGTCAGCCACTCACTGCGGACAGTGCAATAGAGAATTAAAAATCCCTCGATGAGTGTCGTAAGATTTCAGTTGATCGTCTCTTGTTACACTTTCCGATCAAGAACTCATCATCCGCTCTATGGAATGGGATTAATCGTTTGTGGCTTGCACTCACGATAAAACCTGAGTAGTAGAAGTAATGCTTCGAGAGTGCAAGCAGTTGGGATTCCGCTCTCATATTGCTTTTTTGAGATCTTGGTAGCTCACCGTTCCAAGTATTCTCTCTGTGTACATATGAAGAATAAAAGAGCCTCGCCTGCTGGGGGTGATTTAAAAACATCCGACTAGAGGGATATACTTATTCATTGATCGTTGAATGTGATTTTTTACCATCCCTGACCCCAACAATAGGTGAAGTTAGGAATGTCATCAAAGAGCTTAAGAACAACAAATATTTGCAAGGATGGCATCGGATCGGAACTTATCAAAATGGGCCCTCGGTCTCACAGGCCTATGCGCGAGTATAGGCGTTTTAATCAATAAAACAATTCCTATTTGCATTGTCGTTCCTCAACTGGGAACAACTCTATTTTGGTTGCGCGTAGCAGTTACGCGACATCTGACCCGGAGTGAACAAGGTAAATCATTGTATTGGGCATTGGCTGAAATTAAATTGAAGATTTTTTTTTCTCAAGGTGGGGTTTGAAGTGGAAGCATTTGCTATAACTTCGCGGAGCGTTATTTGAAAAGTCTGTCTTAAAGCATTGAATGGTTAGAATCCACCGAATTCAATGCGAATATCATACTCCAGAAAGCTTTTCTATACGAGAATGCGCTGAGTCACAATTCACTGCGTAAATGTTTAACTCCAAATTGAGTCTATATCCCAAATCATCCGCCGTAATTATCTGATTTATCACCCTCTGACTTTTCTCTTTTTCTCAAAATCAAGGCAAAATATATTATAGAAGCGAGAGGAAACAACAGTGGAGTCCGGACGTCATAAAAAGCAATTTCTGATAAAATTACGGTTTATTATAACCAGACATATTTTAATAAAAATGGGCCATAATAAGCGACATGTCACTGTAAAGTCATTATATACGGCTTTTTACAAATAATTTTAAATGAAACCAAACTTCGTTGTGTAATTACGTCATAATAAGCGGTTGGTCAATATAAACGGATAATAAGCGGATTCTATTGTACTCTGAATAACAAAATCAACGAATATTTAAATATCTTGTTAAAAAGTACATTGGTCCCAAAAACATACTGTTTATACCAGAATCTTTAGAATCTGCTTATCAACAGATTACAAATTCTATCAATATTTTTTTTAATTCGTTCAACACTTTCGTCGGCCCGTCACCCAGATATGGGTGACACTTTCCTCGTTCAAATTGAATACGATTTTTAAAAGGAATTGTATAGAATAGGCACCTAAATATAACTACAGGATATTTAGAAAAATATTAACATCATAACAATATTATTGTAATGTTTATACTATACTTTTTATTAATTTATAGTATGGATGGTTTGTACTGCAGTTTTACGCGAAACCCATATAATATGACTTTGGCATTTAGTATTTTATCCACAAGTTGGGCCCAACAAGAAACTCAAAAACGTCGCGTTGGGTGACGAACGTATTAATTCTGTATGCTCAGTTACATAAGTTAAAAGAAGTCAAACTCTTCACTATATTTTTACTAATATATCAGCTGACCCGGCAAACGTTGTTCTGCCATATAAATTATTTCTAGTGAGTGTTTTTGATCTATATATCTATAAAATTAATCGAATACAATCAATTAAAATAGAACGAATGAAACGATTTGAACGAAAGTGTGTTTGATGCTTATGCCATTCGATAAACAAACGTGAAACGCTCTTCTATTGAGAAGAAAAATGTTGCAGCGTTATATCGTTATCGGAGCAATTCAGAAATATCAGTGTAATCAAGCATTTCATAGGGTATCTTTCCGAGTATGAGTACCGCCCATTCTTTTAAAAATATCACACGAATATGTGGGGATGGGATCTATCACATACTGAGGAATGGAGTGCTATAGACAATGACCACCGACGAAAATAAAAATAAACAAACCATTCATTGTCTTAATTCAATGTATGAAAAAAAAATGTGAAAGGTGAAATGCTAAAGATGTGTAAATATTTAAAAGGCATAGTCCTTACCTTGACTCAACTATTTTTCTAACCAAACTCGCATTTCCGCCGAAACTTTATCTATCATGATATAAAATTATTATCAGATACATCTTTCGTTCAAAACTGCTTCCCAATTGCAGATGATGTGTTACTCTGTTACATAGAACACATATTTAATACGGGAGAGCATGTTTCTTACATCCAATATTCTATTATCATTCGCTTCAAAGAAATGGAACAAGAAGCTGAATGTCGTCTATGACGAATTGTGTGGCAAAATTGCTATATTTGCACAACTCGGCTGAACTTGAGTGGGACGGATCTTGAATTCCCGATGAAATTACATTATTGATTTCCTCTGGACGCATTTTGTCAACTAATCAAACTAAAAATGGGTGTATGAGGCAATTCTCGCTTTTACCTTTCAGCCGAATACATCCTACAACGTGTGGGATCGAATACTTGTAATGTTGTAATGAGGCTCATTGAAGACATAATTTTTTGTTTGAACACATGAGATCTCGTTGTTTTATGTCCACGCAATATCTGTCTTGTCTGTTCAGAACGGCCGGGGAATTTTTCATCAAAACATTTCTTTCTCCGGATTATTGTTTCTCCTTTCGAATCACAAATTCTCGCGTCGTTCTGCAATTGCGTACCATGATTCCAGAAACGTCTTCAACAGCATGCGCATCCAATCAATAGCTTGATTTTAATTTTGCAATCCGAGCATGTGTGATTTGAAGAATTTTTAACAATTCACTGTACTCATCCAAAAAGGCTTTCAGCTCGCCGGCGATGCACCTGGCTTTAGGCGAATTGAAGATGAAATGTGTGGATAAAAGTTTGAAGAAGCCGATGTGGCGCCATCTGTCATTTAACAACGTATATAAATTCGTTCTGGTTGAAAATCAAACGACGATTAAATTATTTGGACATTTTTCATACATGAAAAAAGGAATCACGATTAAAAATAGGGGATCGAGGTGAGAATTTCGGGTTATTTGCATTTCAAAAAAATTGTTCAGAATTTTTTGGTCTGCATAGAACCACCCTAATCAGAGTCAAATATAAAGTAATCGGTACCCTAGTTGTATCATATATAGTTTACGACCTATCCTCATGTCTACCAAGTTTTTTGTGCATAATTTCATAGAAAACGGTCGAACCGTTTCGGAGGAATTCGACCACGAACATCGTGACACGGGATTTTTATTTATAGAGATATAAAATTTTTTCCTCAATTCTAAGGACAATAAGGTAGGGAACCAATTACTCGCGGTCGACTCGAGTTAAGAAGGGTGACATATTTTTTTTTGGAAAAGAATGGGATATAAGAATGCTGTAATAATGTTGACCACTCAATTGTTAATTACTCAATTGTTAAAACTATTCTTATATCTATTATGTATTTACATTTCAACGTATTCTATTGTGAGTAATAAAGGGACCGATTGTGTACACCGTGTCGGACAAAATATTAGGACCAGAGAAAAAATTATCCAATACAGTATTTCAATCCATTTATAATAATTTATTCAATTAAATTTACAACAACTGTAGTTAAAACAATAGTCATTCATTAAAAATGCGTTATAAGCATACTTCACAACTAAAATGACATGACAAAATTCAGGACCAGTTCTTCGTTTCGGCTTTTTTTTTTTTTTTATCTGTATTATAGTGACTTTCAACTCATTTGGCTGGTTCGTCACTTTTACTTCCATTTTTGGAAGAATGTTGGGAGTGAGAATTGAACTCGTGACCTTTAGCGTGAGAGGCATGGATGTTACCACTACGCCAGATCGCCTCCTTCGTTTCGGCTGTTCCGACCGATTTTTTAAGAAAATTGATGGTATTTTGGTGTTTTTCGGATCATGGTAAATGCAAACAAGAAAAAATGAACAAGAAGAATGTAAGGTTTTAATTCTCCGATTCTAGTTGCAGTTAACGAAAAATGGGTCGCGCGCATTATTGCATTATTGCACGGAAACACATCCGCAATCCGCAAAATGTCGAAGAGAAGTCGAAGAATGAGCAGCAACTGTGGGATAGGATCCAAGCTTGTTGGTACGTCATCCCGATCACCACGGTAGCTGGTGGAATCCATGCCAAACCGGGTGCGTGAAGTGGTGCGTAACAAAGATTACACGACCAAGTATTAACCCTAGAAGCTTTTCACGGTATGAATTTTCTTGTTTTTGACGTGGGACTACGTCTAACCGAAATATATGGGGGGTAAAATGAAAACCTAAACACAGAACATGCAGAAAAAAATGAAAGATTTCGAATGTTTATAACTCGAACATTTTTTAATAAATCCGAAAGATGTTTGCATCAATTGATAGAAAATATTTCTACGCATCTATCACAACAAATAAAATATTATTTTTCTTGAGACAAACAATTTAATAACTGTAAAATGCTAAGGGTGCCCTAACTATCTCGTTTGATTGGCCCGATTTACGGTATCCCCAACACAGACTTCAAAATCAATGTACCTGTGGGAATCCACTTCGCAAATATACAACTAATCATGGATAAAATGGTAGATCAATTGGTTTGAACTCGAGGATGTGTTCAAGGACCTGGAACATCTGATATTTTTAGAAATTCAAAGACAGCGTTGCACGTTGATGCTTGGGTAGGCTGTTGAAAAAGATAAAAGATAAGCGATAGCGGTATAGACATTATTAGTAATTAGCACCAATTATTTGATAACATTCCACAAATTGTGAGTTTATTTTGAATCACACATATAAAAAACTGGATAGAAGTAGACAACATTAAAAAAAAACGGGAAGAATTTAGGATTTGACTGTTTGACTGGATCGAGAACAAAAAACTGGAAGAATCCAGTTTAAACTGGAACATTGGCAACGCTGATTCCGCTTTGCAAATGTATGCAAGCATGGTAACTTGTCTTTGTGCAGACCGGAATATTTTTCCCTAAAACGTTCTTCTAAACTGAGAAGTCTGGGAAAAACGTCATTTCAGAAACTAGAGGTGAATGAACTTTCGTGGTTCGAAAAATACGTAAACATGAGATATGCAATAATTTCAGAGGGTGACATACAATACATACAATAATCATTTTGACACTTCTTCCGTTCACATATTTTGGTAGTCTCAGACATCATATCAAACGTAGAAAAGTGGTCATCAAATTTACTTGTAACGAAGAACATAATCTATTAAAATGCGTGAATTGATCTTACATGGCAACTGTTCAAACTTTATACTTGCAAAGCAAATATGTTGGATTCAATTGAATAAGAAAATTGTATAATTTAATCGTTAATTAATTCAATACAATACAAATGCATACTAAGACAACGATAGTCCCACATCAACCTTGCATATCATATATCACCTTATATCATAGTATGTATAACCCATCCATTTTTAATTTTTACCACGAATTTTTAAACCGGTCTTAATATTTGTCGCGTCATTTTAGTTGTTGCATAACAATGACTATTATTTTAACTTCAGATGTTATAAATTTCTTCGAACAGTACCAATAAATTATTATAAATGAATTGAAGAACTGGATTGGATTATTTTTCCTCAATGTTTTGTCAGTTTCTTTTGACGTGGGACTACGTCTAACCGGAGTATATGGGGGTGAAATGAAAACCTAAACACCGAACATGCAGGAAAAAATGAAAGACTCTGATTGTCTATAACTCGAACATTTCTTAATAAATCGGAAAGATGTTTGCATCAATTGGTTACAGATATTTCTACACGTCTATCACAATATAGAAAATTATTATTTTTTTCAAATAAACAATTGAATAATTGTAAAATGTCAGGCATTATCCAAACGCTTTATGTCCCCGGTTTTGATTGGTCCAAATTGTGCTCCTCAAATGGTACCGACCGAAACAGGCAACTAGAGTATAGAGTACAGAATAGGGTGATATAATAATAATAAATAATAAATAAGAAACGCGAGACACTTGCCAAACGCCAAAATTATGAACCAATCACATGAAAGGAAACCATAGCCAGGGTATAAAAGCGCGAGCCATTCGGCAGAGCTTGCATTCTAACAACGGACATGACGCGGACATGAGCTAGTGCGAAATACCGGCAGCAACGGCAGCAGCGAAATCGAAGCAAACCTAAAGGCGCGTCCACATTATGCCGAATGATGCCGATCGGCCTGTACGAGGCGGCATATTCGGTTCGTTATGTAATGTGGACGCCACATAGGGTGCACGAAGCCGAAGCCCCATCGGATGTACGAAGCCGTCACGAACACACGAAGCACAAT
Organism: Toxorhynchites rutilus septentrionalis; assembly: GCF_029784135.1. Lineage (NCBI taxonomy): Eukaryota > Metazoa > Arthropoda > Insecta > Diptera > Culicidae > Toxorhynchites > Toxorhynchites rutilus. The sequence goes on from NC_073746.1 coordinate 16,760,549, forward strand.
GTCGTCAATACTAATTTGCTTCGTTTTGTTTTGGTTCGACTTTCTCGAACCGGACCCACTTGTTTCGGGTTGGGTTCGGTTTGTTTCGAGTCGGCTTTCGGCACGTCGGCAAGCTCGGGCTGTACGTCCACATTTAGTCGGTTTTACCGGGCGGCCAAGGCCGCTCGGCGTAATGTGGACGCGTCTTAAGCAGCCTGTAATCGAGCTGGACGTCGCATCGGCCTGCTTCAATAGCAGCAGCAGCATCGGACAGAGAAGTTAACCCAAGCAACCATTGAGCTGAGGGTCGCATCGGTCTGCTTCGGTAGTAGCGAACATCGAAGCTAAGCCGAGCAACCCGCAATCGAGCTTGGCGTCGGTCTGCTGCAATAGCAGCAACAGCAGCGGCAGCGAACATCGCAATTAATCCGATGCGATTCTCTTGCCAACCAACATGGATACAATGCGCACTCCACTCTGAAACAATCATCATTTGGCATTAGTGAGTCAAACGAGAAGGATCGTCCGATTCCGCTTTGTAAAGAGTTTATTACAAAGTTTTCCGTTATATTATACTGATTGCTATCGAAGGGCCTTTATCAGGGCTAATTATATGTACTAATCAATTTCAATTTTCAGATTCAGCAGAAAAATGAATTATCCATCTTTTTTCATCGGTGCTTTCCGTGCATCTGTAAAAAAGACGCGCTCCATAGCGTCCCCGACGCTACTTTTCATCAGTTGGCGAATAATTCTCACTGCATCGGTCTAAGTTGTGTTAAGTGCTTGCAGTGCTCTCTACTTTTCCCGAGTGCAGTAGAATCAAAGATCGCTAATCGATAATTTTTGGGATGTTTGCCAGTGTTTTTTATGTTTCCAGGTGAAATATACGTGAAGGAAGTGAAATAAAACGTGGCGGCTATGGGCTTTCATGTTTTCGTTCAGTATTGTTTGAGTGTTTTACCCGACCAGTGTGTTTCTAATGATTCCCGGTCGTATAGAAGGAGTGAAAAATATTCAAGAGTGCTGTGGAAATATTCGCATCGAAAGCGAAAATCGAAAAATGCGCAATTTTTTAAGCGTTTTGCACCGATTGGTGAGTTTTTTCATAGGTGGGCTCTACAACAAGTGTTAGCGAATTCCAGGAATATATCCCAAAAGTGAAAAGCCTCAAACAGGAAGCTTTGGCGAGGAAAGCGATCATATAGCATCACCATCGAGACAGCACTCAAGTTATGATCCAGCAACACAAGAGCCAATGGCAACACCAAAGGATCTTTTCAGAACCATCAAAAGTTTCTTAAAGAGTAAATTCTTCGAGCCAACTAATCCATTCCCCGAGTAACTTCACGTGCACGTAACTTTATCTTAGTAAATTTAAATTGACAGCCGTTGGGTTAGTCCCACGTCATTCCGGTTATGTCCCCGACATTACCCCCCATCTTTTTGACGTAGGATTACGTCTTTCGGGAACATATTGGGGTACAAATTGAAAAACGAATATCGATCGCATCGTGAAAAATGTCCAATTTCAAACGCTTATTGCTCCGTCATTTCATGACAGATTGATGAGATTTTTACATCAAAACATTGCGGCACTCTATAACAATTTTTCACCTTGAATAAAATATTATATATCATGTAATTAACTATCGAACGAAAATCTCAACCCCTATCCAAACGGTACTGATTGGTCGAAATTGACGTCATTTCTTTTTCGCCTGCTTCACTTCTTTCGTTCCCCGATAAGTCAAATATTTGCATGTCGAGCGAGTGGGGGGGCGCCTATTTCTCACATACCAACTGGTATAAAAGGACGGTAGCATTTTTCGATTTCTCCTTTTCTTTATGTGGACACCGACTGGACAACATCGTTGCTGGACGGGCTGGACGGCGAGGGATCGAGTGCCTTTCTCAAGGCAAGAGGGCGGAGGTGGTAACGCTGGAGTAAAGTAGAGTAGAGTTTTCAAAGGGCCTTTCTCAAGGCTAGAGACGAATGAACTGCAAAAGTTTAAAGTCTCTATAATACAATACCTTTCAGTCCTTCCTTCGATTTCTCCATTCTTTGTGTGGACACCGACTGGATAACATCGTTGCTGGACGAGCTGGACGGCGAGGGATCGAGTGCCTTTCTCAAGGCAAGAGGGTGGAGGTGGTAGCGCTGGAGTAGAATAGAGTAGAGTTTTCAAAGGGCCTTTCCCAAGGCTAGAGACGAATGAACTGAAAAAGTTTAAAGTCTCTATAATACAATACCTTCCTTCCTTCGATTTCTCCATTCTTTGTGTGGACACCGACTGGATAACATCGTTGCTGGACGAGCTGGACGGCGAAGGATCGAGTGCCTTTCTCAAGGCAAGAGGGTGGAGGTGGTAGCGCTGGAGTAGAATAGAGTAGAGTTTTCAAAGGGCCTTTCTCAAGGCTAGAGATGAATGAACTGAAAAAGTTTTAAGTCTCTATAATACAATACCTTCCTTCCTTCGATTTCTCATTCTCGTTCAACGCTCAGATCGGCAACCATCTGGGCTTCTAGTGTGCAGTGCTCTACAAATCAACCAACACCATACGGTGCGGCAAAGGAAAGGAAGCCATCGGCAACCAACGATGGATGCGGTGCGGCAAAGGGAGCAAAGAAGAGGAAGCAGCGGAGAGCATCGAATTCAATCTAGTGTGCATTGCTGGTGCGCTCCTCTTCACATCAACAATTGGATGCGGCAAAGGAGGCAGAGGAGCGAAGTGCATTTCATCGCATTGTATCACACCCGCTATCCGTCGTTTAGCTCGTCCTAGTGGTGCCAATCAAACCCTCGCAAATCGACACACAGAAGCCGATTGCGCCAAAGTCAAGGAAAGCATCAGCGAATCCGTAAAAGCTACCGTTTCCAAAACTAAACTGCTACTTCCGACTGAAACGCAGCAGATTCCGTACAACCCATTAAACCATTCCAGTCCTTCTCAGGACTATCAATTTGTTTTGAAACAAAAGAGTTTATTTTACTGTTTTCCACTTACCACAAAAACTATATAAAACCGATCAATAATACTGTTTTTGACGTAGGATTACGTCTTTCGGGAACATATTGGGGTACAAATTGAAAATCGAAAAACGAGCACATCGTGAAAATTGTCCATTTATAAACGCTTATTGCTCAGTCATTTCACGATGGATAGATGAAATTTTTGCGTCAATCGATTTCGGCACTCCATAAAAAAAATTTATATTGAATAAAATAATATATGTCATGATATATGTCATCGAATAATTGAACAATCTCAACCCCTACCCTAACGGAAATATCCACATCTAATTGGACGAAATTGTCGACAAATGCGGGGGTTCCCTAACAGAGACATCAAAACCAAGCTGCCCGAGGGAAATCGGCATTGCAAATATATGCAAGTCGGGGGCATTTTTATATTGTACGTAGGGTGAGTGGAGCGATAAATTCTAGCAAATAAAATTTAAATTTGAAACTTTAATGTTGGTTGCTTCGTAAAATTTCATATCAATGACCGATCGTGTATTATGAAACATTTAGCACAAGTGTAAGTGTAAAATTGTATATGGTAGCAGATGTGTTAAAAATTACATGATATATGAAACGATTTATTTCAATTTTCATTAATAAAAACCAAGGTGTCTGCTCGAGAACGGACTGTTCCTTTTTTTTTTTCTTATTTCATCCATGCATAATACATGAGGCATCTCGTCTAAGGTCACGGAGGGCGGTTTTCGTCATATCTCATTTCACTTCAGCATCTTTTATCTGATACGCACCATCCAACGACTGTTTACGATACTTCTGTCATCATCACTTGGTAAACACTAGTGGAGTGCATAAACAATACCCAACAACCAAACAAAGTTGCCCTTTTCAGGACCACCAAATTACTATCAAAGAGTTTAACAATGTAATTCTTCGAAATTCCAAAATCAACATATAGCCTAACGGAATCCTACGTGAACTATGCGGTCGTGTCTCGGACACAACCCTCCTGTGACTTTTTTTTTTTTGCTTGAGCAGTGGTCCTAATGTTTTGTGCGACACTGTACATAACCTGAATCTCGATTTCCAATTCTTATTCCAGAATCCTGGTTAATGTTTCCAAACTCATATTGAGAAGACGAAGTTCTTTTCGGAACACTAGTGTCAAATATGAAGTATGATTTTTTTTTCTTTCTCGTATAAGAAACGACTATTCAAAATTCAAACATGAACCAAAAATGTCCCAGTAACAATCATTCAAATTTACATATTACAAATTAACATATTCTCTTATATTTTATTACAGTTTTCATGCACAAAAAGAAACTAAAATTATTCCTTACCATTACAACTACGACTGCATTTAGCTCATTTGGTATTTGCTTTTAATTTGAACCGTACACAAAAATGTTAGCTTGATTAGGCGTTCATCCGGATATTCGTTTTATTGGGATAATTTAGCTGCTCAGCTCACCACCACAATGCGAAATCTGGTGGCTCATGATGGATAAACCCTCCCTTCAAAAGCCTCCATCGTACGATTGTACAGAATCCATCGGGATCGCATCTTCCGAGAACACTATCAGAAGCTTACGGTATACAGAGAGGATTATTGCGGTGATGTTCTGCGAAGGCCCTCAAGAACACCTAGTAGAACCCCGGCTAAAGGGTTTACGACGTTTTTGCACACAATACTCATTAAAAGAAATTGTACATAAGTAATTGCCGAAACGTGATTTTTTTTCCACCGGAAAAAAATTGAACCACTGCGGCAATCCATCTGCCAGAGGATGATGATACTTCAGGGAAAAAGAGCAGAGAGAAAAACAAACAGTTTTTACCTGTCCCACCATGGACTCAACAAAGCTCGCCGTTTTTCGGATTTCAGTAAAAAGCATACAAATAGATATAGGAACGAAAATCCATATTTAGCGACGGGGCAGTGGAAGAAGCGGAAAAAATCTTAAACCGCTTTCTCTATCCGTGAGTATCTTTTGTGACCTCTTCCGATCATCCCTCGAGAAGAGCAAAGCATAGCAGGGCCAGCAAGAAACCCAACAACAAATGCATACGAGAATGATAATAATAACAGTCATAAAAACATAAAAAGGCGCTTGCACTCATCCTCCTCATCGGGTGAGCGGAGTGAGTGTTGTGCAGTTTTCCCCCTTTTTGCAGCCTTGCCGTGTTTCTCTTTCTTTCTCCGGTCGGATCGGTCCGAGATCCCCGGACCCGGCACAACACAGCAGCAGCAGCAGCGTGCAAATTCGGCGAAGGAAGAATAAAAACACACAACATAACACACATGTGAAGTCTATGCACAGCACCCACACACAGAGCTCTACATCAAAGCACTTTGATTTGAGGATTTCGAGCATAGATTAGGAGCGCTGAATATGTGTGTGCATGAGAGTGAGAGGATCTCAACATAGAATAACTCGAACGGAGACCAAGGGGAATTTGCACTGGAAAAATTCATTACATGACACAGGGAGTTCATTCGTGGGTTGCTTCAATTCGAGCAGTTATCGTTTGGAAGTAAATTATTTGCGTGAACTTTTTGAACGTCGTAAGAATAAGTTCGAATTAAAATGTATTCAAAATATTTATAATACAAAAATTATGTAGATTAATTTTTTTTTAATATTTTGAGTTGTCCAGAAGGTTCCTGCCGATTTGACGGAAACAATCAAAAGCATAATGTTCAAATGTAGAAATACATTTATTCAATAGCATGGTGCCCAGGTTGAACACGATGTCTCTTATCTTGGCAAATGCTGAACGTTTATCCTAGATCGATGATTTTAATTCTACGTAACTTCACCAAATACTCGAGAAAGGAGAATTCAGATACAAGTCGGATTATATACATTTTTGGTCTTGATTATATACAGTTTGAAAAAAAATTATTTTATTTAAATATTATTTCGGGAATAATTTCCCGACTCCGACTCCCCGCTATTATTAGAACCGAAACTAGGGTTTTCATTAGACCGATTAGTACTTAGCCTCATCGCTCGATGGTGTCAGTATCGCAAGAGAGATTACTTATCGTGTAGTACATTCTCGTAAACGGCTACTGTCAAAATTTCAGTCGAATCGGATTCGTAGTTTAGTTGGATTTTAGAAAAGTGGAAAACATGGAAATTCGGCCGTCGTCATGGCTAAATTGCTTGAATTGCACTACGAACTGCTGCCCCATCCACCGTATTTTCAAGATTTGGCCCGTGCGATTTTTTTTCGTTTCCAAACTTGAAAGATTCACTCGCCGGGCAGAAAATTGAGTCGAATGAGGAGGTCATCGCCGCCACGGAGGCCTACTTTGCGGACCTCGAGAAAACGTATTTTTCAGATGGATTAAGGAAGTTGGAGCTTCGCTGGAGACTATGTTGAGAAATAAATCGCCATTTTTCCAAAATTTTTGTTTTTTTTGTAGGCTAAGTACTTATCGGACTGCTCTCGTAAATGAACGTCAAAATTAAGAATATTCTTCAAAAAAAATTGCTTCAGCCAAATCTTCCTTCATCAATCTCTGGCAAAGAAACTTGAATTTCACTTCGAAAGATGTTCATCCGAAGGTTTTCCTCCATCTCCTCTTTTCCGAGGCGACTTCGTTTTGCTTTTTTGTTATTCAGGAAAGCCTCTAAATCTGTGCTCTCTGATGAAGTTAAAAACTCAGGATTATCATCATACTCCTTCGTTAACAACAAACCTTTAATCTGTACCGATATTTTACTCTTTATGCTCTTCGGATCGATGTGAATAGTTGAAAACATTATTTGGGTAGTGCATCGTTAGAGTGGAAAACTTTGCCGTTCCAGGTGTTTTGGCAAAGTAATATTCCCGTTTAGCACGCATTAATAACCAAGATGGTAATCAACAAAATTAGCACCAAAGTTTCCATGAAATAAGATGTTGTTTTATGAGCTAAATAGTTTGATTCTATTAGGCCAATCAACAGGATGTCGGATTCGTAGTTGGTAATTTTTTTGCCGACTACGACTCCGACTCTTAATACGATGACATTCTCTCCGGTTCCGACTCCGACTCCATAGCCCTGGAGACAACTACAGGAAAAATAAAAAAACAGTGCAAACAACAAAGCAACAACAATACATAAGAGAACTGAGTGCCCGTGCGAACCATAGAATTGGATGAGGTTGCGTCACTTACTGTGTAGGAATTGTATTACGTAAGGGGTCCAAAATCCGGATTTTGAGCATTATGTAATGTGTGTACCACGTCTATATAAACAAAAATAAAATAACTTGACGTTCTTAAGAGATCAGCACCAATGACGCTTATTGAATGCTCCCAACAGAATTGACGTTTTCTGTTAGCCCTAAGTAAACATTAGTAATGCTTATAAAAAGCAATACTATTTTAAGAACCCTAAATGTATTCTTTTTTGCATTATATTCGCCCTATATTATGATATATAGCTTGAGCTTGAGCTTGGGTAGACTGTACACTTCGTAGTTGCTCTCCGTGATTGACCTGAACCAACCAAATTGCACAAAGAACACACAGAATGACGCTTGGAACTAGCAAATCATTCTCGTTGTGAAATTTTCGGTGATTCGAGCTATAAATGGTCAATAACGACGCCGGCCACGTCCTAACAGTCACCAGGGGAAGGGAAGGAATGTTAGTATGATATTCGCCGCCCGAAGGCCAGAAGGGTCGCCTCTATAGCGTTGTTCCCTAGCGTTTATCATGGGAGCGTTTATCAGTGGGAAGGGTTAAACGCCCTATATTATGATATAGAGCATTATAACTATTTATGCAATGTTCTACATGCGGATATAGTGCTGATTATGGACCATTCCATAATGCTTACTTGTCACCTGAATTGGTACAAAAGAGATGAAATAGATCGAATCGGATAATCCAAATTTCTGTGCCGTCCAACGAATAATTTACACGAAGAAAGGAAAATGACATTTGTCTGCCATCTTAGCACCAGGGATACCAGGTGATTTTTTCAAAGGTCTTACAATGGTACAAAAAATGTCTTCACAATCATATCGGAGGAAACTTAAACTCATAACTTACTTTTGAATAAAGAAAAAATTCTAGAAAGATGTCTTATTTTGTAAAATATCCGAAAACAAACCATATATATTTTTATTTTATTTTTTTTTTTTTGACTGTCAGTCCCAGTTAGTCAGCGCTTTCCTACCAAAAAACTCAACGTCGGCTTCTAGGAATTGACGCGAGGCTCAACGTGATAATTAAAGTGAACCAAGAATATATTGCTCAGCTGCGAACTAAATTTTATGAGTATAGAAATAATAATTTGCTTGATAAACCATTGATTGAGTGAATATAGCCATAGTTCTTCCACAAAAACGGAACTGTGATAACTCAATTTGTTTATTTCAGCTTTGAAGTTTTGGTTATAACTCAAAACATATCCATAAAACTTATTATTGGAACTGTATGTAACCGGAAAACCTTTGATTTGTGAAGTGGTAACATAATAAAAAATTGTAAGGATTTGTATCTAGGACGCGACCGCATATTTTCGACGTAGAACTACGCAATTATATTATGCAATCCACTCGCTTACCACTTCGAATATTATTTTAGAATGCATCGAATTTTTTGTAATAGATTATGTTCTTCGTTACAAATAAATTTGATGAACGTCCTTTTAAGTTTGATATGATGCCTAGGACTACCAAAATATTTGAACGGAAAAATTGTCAAACGATTATTGTGTTTTACATTTCCCTCTGAAATTATTGCAAATCTCATGTTTACGTGGTTCTCGTATTTTCTCAGGCTTATCAGTTTAAAAGTACGTTTTAGGGAAACATATTCCGGTCTGTACAACGACAAGCGAGTACAAAAGTACTCAACACCAAAAATTACCCAGGACTTGCATGTATTTGCAAAGCGGATTCCCCCAAGCACATTAATTTTGAAGTCCGTGTTAGGGAAACACAGCTCACTGGGAAAAATATACCCCCGACTTGCATGTTTTGACGAAGCGGAATCCCCCAGGCACATTAATTTTGAAGTGTTAGGGAAACACAGCTCGGTGGGAACAAAAATACCCCGACTTGCATGTAAATTTGCAAAGCGGATTTCCACAGGTACATCGATTTTAAAGTCTGTTTTGGGGAAACCGTAAATCGGGCCAATCAAAACTTGGCAGTCAGGGCGTTTAGATAAAGCTTGACATTTTACAGTTATTCAATTGTTTATCTCATGAAAAACAACATTTTATTAATTGTGATAGACGCGTAAAAATATTTCCTATCAATTGATGCAAAAATCTTTCCGATCTGTTAAGAAATGTTCAAGTTATAAGCATTCGAAATACGGGTAGGGTTAGCACATAAATCGGTTCAAAAAATGTATGGGGGAAAAGCAAGTTCTTCCAGTTTTCATGAATTTAAACCGTTTAATGATCAGCGAATTGCAATGTATATATATATATATATATATATATATATATATATATATATATATATATATATATATATATATATATATATATATATCAAACAAATCTTAGAGAATCTCCGATTCTATTGGTATGGAAATCATGAGAATTCGTTCACAGTGAAAATAGTTATTAACGTTAACTTTATTTCATAAAAACGTGACCTGTTTTCTGATTTGCCACCTTTCCTGAAAGACGTATTTCTATGTCAAAAAAAAAATCACAATCATTCGAATTGTCGGGCGCGAATAAACTAATGTCTTCTAGAGACAATATGTATTCAAACCTCTGAAAGTTCCTCAGAAATTTGAAGTAAAAGTCGCATTGTTGTTGAATTGTGGAGTATTTGTTGGAAAATTTTCAAAACATGACAGTGACAGTGAGACAAAAGCCCTACTTCTTTTGACGATATTTTCGGCTAAAGTTCCAATCGGCCAATAGTTCCGGTCCAATAATTACATGGAAATAATATGTCTCAAAAACCCATTTACGCTATCTTAGTGAAATGTCTTCACATATTTCATAATGTCTTCACATTTAGTCAAATCTGAAGACTCTTTAAAATGAAGACATGTCTTCAAACCTGGTATCTCTGCTTAAGCCAGCCCTACACGATCCTACGAACACCCTCGAATGCTGGACGCTCGATGATTCGACGCATCGTGTAGTCGACTAACGAGCTACGAACCTCCAATGTCGAGTGTCGAATATTCGCGTTGGAAGGTAATCCGTTCGTTGTGGATTACCTTCCAACGCGAGTGGCACGAGTCAAAGGATTTTTGTCATTCGTTGATTCGGCACTCGATGACATTCGATACACCGCTACACGATTCGTCCGAATTTATCTTTGACAGATTGGTTTGTTTACAAGTTTTAGATGAAGGAACTATGAAATTGATTCATAAAATTTTTAATAATGTAGATTTCAAGCATTTTTAATTTACAGCCCGATATCAGTACAATTGCTACGGCAGAAATTTCAATGCTCGCATCGTCATCCAGTTTCCTAACGTTTTTGATGGTAAATAAAAATAATAAACATTCGATCCAAATACTCGCCGAATGTTTGGACCGAGTGCATTGAATCGATCATTCACTTCACCGTGTAGCAGCACATTCGTCACAACATTTGTCGATTTATCGAGCCAAATGTTTGAGTCCAACATTCGTGTGAAACCGTTGGACGAATCGTGTAGCGCCCGCATTAGCACTATCTAGATACTGGATAGAACGTGAGGAATTGTAGAGTTTTGTGACTTAAATTTTAAAAAATGAGGTTTTCTAGGTTCAATATTTTCTCCGATTATCCTGAAAAAAGGAATCAATAAGATGCTGGGAGAAATTTTTGCTAGTTCGCAAACAAAATTTAAACTGAACGTTTGAATTTTCTATTCAACATTCTTGATTCTTGACCAATTAGATTCTATAAAGAACATCGCTCAGAATTATTTTGCGAATCATACAATAACGGTTACAAAATCGTATGTTCACTGTCTTGTGCGGAACATGCAGAATCCAGCTACCAGTAACAACACACAATTGCCAACTCGAATCATTCTTCACTGCCTCATCTTGGCAAACCGAAGTTCATCAGGAGCACAAACACACAGCACCTCCACTCACATCGGCCATCACCACTCTCTTTCTCTGTATCTCATACTCAGATGCCTCTCCGGCGTATCGATGAATCCTGGCTGCTCGAAATCCGCACTCTTACGTGCAGCAACAGCAGCAGCAGCTCCTCGAGCACTACACGGCGCTCGGTTAGTATACGTGAAACAGCTCGGCTCGGCTGATGTTGACGACGGTTTGCTCGCGATAATTTCTCGAAATTGGACGTGTTTTAGCCGTTTTTCGCAGTGAAAGTGTACCGCATGTGAAGCCCAATCGCAACCGCAATCGATTGAAGTGAAGCGCTACGGAGTTTGGATAGCATTTCGGCGAAGAATTTGCGGATTCGAATTACATCCCATCGGATTCTTTTCCGTGACGAGTTCCTTTCGCGAGAGTGACGTTTCTCGTTTCTGCTGCTACTGCTGCTGTTGGTGCTGTTGCTGGAATGAGGGGTGATTTTGGTGGTGTGCGTAGTGTGTGATTGCATGGGATAGATCACACACCAATACAGTAAATAGTGGTGAAGAGTGAAGTTCACACAGCATATTTTTTGGTGAATGTGTTCGTATGTGTGGGAGAGGAAGAAAAGCTCGAACGATAATTTCGAGTGAGAAGTAGAATAATCACTGCCAAGGTGTTTGAGGTGCGGCTGCTCGAATTTTGCGTGTTTTTTTTCGGCTGCTGTAAGTGAATAGATCGCAAAGAGAAGGTGATGAGAAGGATTATTCTCACCGAAGAGTGAAACGTGAAAGTGAAGGCAAGAAAAAAAGTTGTGTTTTGTTTTTGTAGGATGCTGCCAATGTACTGGTGGTAATATGTAACGTGAATTTAAAATGGCTACAGTGAATAACCGTCGGCGCGGTGAAGGCGGTGGCGAGGGCGCCTTATCAAAGATTTCTTGCTCCCGGTATTGTTGTGGCGATTTGTTTGGATACTTGCTGCGGCTTCGAGTCAGTCCCGAGGAACTTGAGCAGCGCTACAAATCTCGCGAGATCGACAAGTTTTTGGAGAAAGATAAGCATGCGTTCAGAAGACAGGTATGTGGAAGGATGTGATGTTTTTTATACAAACTTTTATTTTCCTTTTGACTGAGCACAGTGCTGCCAGAAAAACTTGTGGGCAGAGATTCTCTGCGTATATTCTATATTTCACAACACATTATATGTATGACATTGATGATTTGATGATTTAAACAAAAACATGTTTGATTTGTAATACTTTCACTCAAATTGTATAATTTTGGAAAAATATTCTGTAATTTCATTTAACCGTTTACAAGCATACCTTTACATCGATTTGATAGCGATCCAAATTTACACCAGTGTGTAAGCGACTTTTTCCATGTTTTTTTGAACTTCCGATTATTTGTTCTACCAGGAAATTCGAGACGGATTATCCGATTCAGGAGGGGTCGTGACGGGGCCGGAGGGCGGGTGTGTTTGTCTTGTGACTCTGTTTTCAGTCGCTATAATGGATAGATGATTTCACCACAAAGAGCCATCCATCGACATATTAACATTCCACGCGCTTCATCGGTTCCGGATGTTAAAACGACTCGATCGCGGTTAACCCGTGTGAATGCTTCAGGGAGCACATTTCTAGGGACACATGGGCGAAGTACAATAGAAAATGTGAAATGACTAAGAGTTTCAATTGAGCCGTCACCAGGTTTGAAGTGATGTCGTCAGGGGATTTAAGCGTTTGTGACTCCTCTCGGACTATCCTAAGAAATAGATTTTTAAACATGATTCTTGAAGAGCTCAAACAAAGCTTCTAAAAATCTTTTTGTGTATATATTCTTTGTTATTGAGTTTTTGAGTAAATTTAGCAGAGCGCAAGGTTGTAAATCTAGATTAGGCAATAAGCAGCAGACATGTATTGAATGCAATACTAAGATCAGTGAGAAACTAACTTCAATAGCATAAAAATTGCTTTGGAAACAGGCTATTGAATCATAGCAATCTAGCTGATTGATAATGATTGCTTTTGTGGTAATCAGAATGGATTCCCGAACATGGACGCAAAATTAAGACACCTGGAGAAACCGTCATCGCGAATACATGCAGGCTGTGATTTCCTTTACTAGCTTGCAAATGCGCTCAAGTAAAGGAAGATTTGAGCATTCGGTGATGCAATCGTATCCAAGAGCATCAGTTTCTGTTCTGCTTTCGCATGGAATGTTCATGAGGGAGTTTTTGCTTGTAATTGCGGTCAAACGAAGAAAGATTTGCGTATTCGGTTTCAGTGATGCAATCGTAGCCAAGAGCATCAGTTACTATTCTGCTTCCGCGTAAACTGTCATGTATTCTCACGAGAACAAAATAGGAGAGTGTATCAAACTTCATCAATTGCTTTTGCAAAACCACGCAAACCCAACGGTTCTTTTCTGGACCACCAACAAGTTCGAAATAGTTGAATTTCATGTTAATAACAATTTCGTACTCATATTCATTCAGTTTTAATTTATTCTATAGAACGATCCCAGTAACATATTTAACAGAGATTGGATGAAAATATATCCCTTCCACCTTTGATTCTGAATATTCCAGAAAATATTTATAGCACAGAAAGTTTTATACAATGTACAAGGCCAGATTATTATTTCAAAACGAAAATTGTTTAAATTCTCCACAAGTTTTTTAAAATAATGCTCTCGGTTATATACAATTCTGGACTCAATTATATACAGTTTGGAAAAAAATATTGTTTTTTATATTTCAACCTTTCAACGTTAAGGTGAAGTTGAGGTGGCTATTACATGTACAGTGGGGTAAAATACGTGATTTTGGAAGATTTTGCTTGAATTTTCACCAGGAATTGTTTATATCGATATTGCAGCCAAATCAAGAAAGATAGCAGTTGGGCGTCATAGAACAATTTGTAGAGCGGTTAAAGAACTTTAATTTAATTGATAGAAACAATATAGTTTAATATAGATTTTTAGGATAAAATCAATAATAACACATTCAAATTATTACTTTTAAGTTCTTCACTTCCAAAATGTTAGTAAAATCCACTAAAAATCCGAAACAAAAAAATTCTATAACTCTGTCATTGTTGAAATTCGAACATATTCGTAGGGTTTTTTTTTTCATCAAATATGATCGTCTATCACCTCCTGAGAGAATCTCGATAAATGTAATTTTGCATGTGAGGAAGTTGTTTTCTGACTTTAAGGTGATGAATCAAAAATCAAATTCCTTTTTTATTTTTCAAAAAACCAAAAATACATGCAAAAATAACAAATAAAAAAGTTTTTTTTTTGATAGATTATATACAGTGAAAAGAAATCAAAAACTGTATACAATCGAGTCCACGCTGTACTTTAAATGTTTTTGTAGAGCTATAGAAAATCTACTTTAATTTCATAAAATTTGCAGCAAGTTAGTAAATTAGGAAGTAATTTTTTAGCCTAATTTCAGTACACTTGTGCCACAATTGCTTTTGAATTTGGAATGTCCTTCCATTTTTTTATGGTGACCCCAAACCGAATTAACTTTTCGCCAGCACTTAACATCCGCGCGACTACCAGAGTGTACCAGTGTCGCCTATAGACGACACCGTGCGATGACTTGTGAGTACGAGCGTCGTCTATAGACGACATCAGGGTGATACACCAGCGCGATATGCACACTTTTCGGCACAGTGCTCCGTTCAGCGGTGTCACTCCGACGGAACACATTGCCTTAGCGAAAGGGTTTAGTCTAATTGTATGAATATATACTACTGTCACAGAAGAGGAATGTTTACGTAGTTACGTAGTTACGGGTACTAGAATCTCACTTTCCATTACCACAGTTTACGTTACCCAGTTTACTTACTGGGGTCTATTCCAAGAGTCGGTTCACGACGTGACAGTCAATTGGCGCACGTGTTTGTATTCTGAGAATCGGTGTAATTAAAAAATTGCCAGGTACAATGAGCTTTTTTTATTTCTCATTGTACTTCCGAGTCGCCCGACTCTTAGAATATGGTGAGAATTGTCATATAACTCTGAAGGAAAAAATCTCACTTATACCGACTTGACTCTCAGAATAACCCCAACTGTAACAGGATGTAATCTATTATAAGTTTTTAACATTGTTCTATATCCATACAAAGGCTATGGATTCGATATCTTAATTTTCTTGTAGTAGTAGAATTTCAGTTAGAATATAGTGAAATCTTTTAAAATT
This sequence comes from Toxorhynchites rutilus septentrionalis, assembly GCF_029784135.1. Lineage (NCBI taxonomy): Eukaryota > Metazoa > Arthropoda > Insecta > Diptera > Culicidae > Toxorhynchites > Toxorhynchites rutilus. The sequence continues at coordinate 16,775,755 of NC_073746.1, forward strand.
TCATTGGAGGCTGTTCACATACATCGTGAACAGAAAGCACGTTTCAGACTTCCCTTCACCATTCGTGAACATGTCTGGACATTGACCTATTGTTCACGTGGACATTCTTCGATGTTTTTTGTTTAAAAAAATCAGAGAATAGGGAATTGCGCTCAAATTCAATTTTATGTTTCTGGAAAACAAACTTTTTATTATGTCTCTATTTAAATTTCATGACGCCAAACGTACTCGTTCTTTAGTGGCGACTATTGATGTTGGATCCATTTCCAGATAATTCATGAAAAGCAACATTTTTTATTCAAGTCTGGTGAGGAACCTTCGACGATCTTCGCGTTTTTTTTTGCGTATTAATAATACGGTTAAGGTGTGTTATAGGCATATAAATCTCAACCGAGTGCTAATGAAACAATGACTCAATACTCACTTAAGGTGTGTTATAGGCATATAAATCTCAACCGAGTGCAAATGAAACAATGAATCAATACTACGTTAGGAACTGTGTAACAGTTAGGAACAGTGGCGTCTAGTGAAGCTTTCACACCCGGGGCGGAAGAACCGATTTGCATCCCCACCCCCCCGTCAGAAATCATTTATCCAATTTCTTCAAATAAATTCTGTTCATTCTGCACCCCTGAAATCGTGCGGTCCACCCCCTCCACACTCTCCAGTCGACGCCACTGATAATGAAGGTTTTGTTACTCACTTAATTTGCCTGTGTTCTATTCGAAGCATGATGAGTTTGAAACAAATATCAGGACGTTTTTATTGAGAAGTACGGAACATTCAAGGTGAGTGAAAGGTTTAAAAATTATTGAAAATACAGACCAGATTAGTTTTTATTTTTGAATATAGATGTTGGTATTTTTATAACAGTTTTACTCCTCCGTGGATATTCTCTATATCCCACGCCTTCACCGTGATATACGTGAGTATTTTCATATCCCCTACCCTCGCTGAAGTTGTCCGCGTGGTAACTGGATTGTACCTTACATGCCTCATTTTCTGTCCCTTACATGTCTCATTTTCTAGTGACATTTCAATACTCTGCAATAAAACATCAATATATACTGAACGGCAGAGTTTCTGCCTAACTTTTGAGAAGAATTTATCTTTCAATTTTTTTTGTTATTCCGTCCTTTCGATCCATTCGAAGGGTCGTTCAACGAAAAGCTTTAGAAGAGCTGTATTGATTTTTGTATTGATGCCTTCGAAACGTGACACATATTCTACTATGTTATTTAGAGTTAATTCGTCTTCTGAATCACTCAGACAAAGTTATGATTGATAGACGACGTACGTTTCATTGTTGTGTTATCATTGGCATGAATACTGCTTTTGTTGCGAAACGGCAAACCATGTGTTGATAGAAACTAAAACCCGACTGTGGAAAGATCTCTATCGTTGATAGTGACAATGTGACCGCGCAAAAAAACAAAAACAGATCGCAATGATCCCGCTTTCCAACCTTCCTGGCCACACTGCTCCTTGATTCGCGAATGCGATGCTTCTGTTTGTTTATACAAACACATACCTCCGCCGCTCGCGAAGCGAAGGTCTCACTCTTTCTCTCCCTAGCACATTCATTCTCATTCACGCTCGCGCTCACACCACACCACGATTCATCCACTCACTGCGCGCGGTTTGCGGTGAGGTGAGGTGAGCGCAACACGCAAAACATAAACTCTCTGACAAGACAACCACTAGCACTGGCAGCGGCGACAGAGTGGAATCTGTGGCGAGATGAATGTTTGTTATGAGATGAAATATGTGTATTGAAAGTGAACTCGATCTTTCACCGCAACCCACAACACACACACACGCTCGTATACCGCACCGCCTCAAGTCGTGCAAAATTGTTCCGAACATGTTTATAATGGACTATAATTGCCATTTAGCAAAAGGCAAACCTCTATCCATTTTCTTTATGAAAAGTTGCTGGCCTATGCTTAGCCGCTGCCGAGTTGTTGCCGCAAGCACACGAGCAGCGAGTGTGGCTGAGAGAGGGAGAGAGGAGGCTGGAAACTTTCCTTTATTACTTGGTTGAATAACTTCATTTCTGTCGATGTCTACGAAATAGCTGATTACTGTTTGGTTGACTAACTAATTAAAAATACTCGCCGATACGACAGCGCAGCAGCGGATGACGTCGATTCGTTCGCTGTTGGTCCGTTCGCTCGCTCGCTAGGCTCTGCTTTGTTATTATTATGTATGTCGTACGATCATGTGTCCGCGTGAATATGCGTGTGATGCAAGATCGAACAGGAACTGGGCGGCGGCAGCGAGATATGCGATGTAAACAAGTTTACTAGGTCACAGTGACCGATTGGTGGGAAGAGGATCGGTTGGGGTTTTCCTCTTTTTTCTTCTCCATAAGATAACATTTTGTAAGGTAGCGGGTAGTAATGATGCGGTGATGCAATGCTGCTTCGAAAGGACGCTCCGCGATCTCTAGGTTTGATGGTGTGTATAAGACATTACTAATCAAAGACAAAGACTCGCGAGTGACTAATGGTTTTTATTCCATCGCGTTATGAAATTGGGGAATTTTGGTTTCACGTCACGGAACACACGCATCCCATTGGACCGATTCGAGCAGAGAGCCGAAGCAAAGTCTTGTTCCCGAAAAAAGTGAATCAAGTTCATTAACCTGTGTTACTGTGTCTCGCGTGATGAATTTTCCCGTGATTCAATTCAATTCAGTGGAAAATAATTTCCCTTTCATCAATTCGCGTGCCTTTATATGCCACGAAAAGTTTGTTGAATCTTTGTTGAATCATAATAATATTTATATATAGAGTAATTTTTAAATGTACCAACAAGCTGTTTGTGCTTTTTCTTAACTTGGGCTTTTTATCCAAGTTTATTCACAATTCTAGCACAATCTGCCTCTAGGGAGGGATCCCGGTCTGGTCGATGTTAGATTTAGTTGGAATGCTACAGCCAAAGGTATGAGGTCAAGGGATATAGTATTGCTGTTTAAATTTTTAAACGCATTTTTCTCGAAACCAAGTACTAGCACTTTGGCTGTGGACACTAAAACATTTAGTTTTGATTACTAGTCTACATCTGGAGTTTTTCTGAAAAAATCAGAGAACATCATTATTTAACATACTTAAAATGATCTGATTGAGAATAAGTATGCACTGTTTTACTCGACAACTTGCTATCATAATTATTCCATTTTTAACGGTTATGATGTGCCGATATCAGAGACCTGGATTCGCATCATTATTGTCCATCATTCCAATTTTGTGAACCTTACTCGATCATTGTCATGTTGATAATGTAATGTTATTACTGATGTTCGTGTAAGAATCGTTTATTGAAATCTGCTGATGGATACAAAAAATCTCAACGAAACAGCCAGTATGATTAAAATATGACGTTTGACAAAGTTATTGGAAAACTAATAAGCTATCTAATTTTATTTATCCGATATATATCCGATTAATATTTTAATCGGACATCAGGATTTAAAGTTACGATTTTTTGAAAGAAAAATCAATGATTTTGAATATGCACTTTCCATAAATCAGTCGTAATTTAAATTGATCATATTACAAAAAAAAATGAAAATGGAAAATGTAAATTGTGATTTTGGGTAGCTTTCATCAAAAGTACGAAGTTCTAAAAACAACGAAAAGAGTCGGGTCAAAATTTGCTGTTTTTTTGCCGATTTGGCGTGGAATTGCTCAACAAGTCTCAAAAGTATTAGTCTCATGTATTCTTGTTCTATGACAATCTACAACAGAGGAAATAATGAACCCATCTCGTTATGCAAACTTGTAGAGAGTTTGCATGTATATTGAAAAACCAGGATTTTTTCGAAAAAAAATCTGCCATGAAGACCAGAAAAGAGCATGAGCCTCACTGACAAATTTTGGGAAGGTCTATAGATTTACTATGGTACATACATGCTGTCGCGAATAATCCACACCGCGGATCGTCCGCTCGCGGATAATCGGGGATGAGATACATCCAAAACAAAACAAAATCAACGCATACCGATGGGATATACATAATTTCAAAGCTACAACTTTCAGGTATTAGAATATTTACGTACATATCTTTACCTTGATGTTTGGAGGTGTAGTAGACAACAATTTCGAAAAGAAAAAAAAAACATTTTTTTCTGTTTTTTTAAAAGATTTTGTGGACTAACACAGTTTATTGTTAACCAACTCAACAGCAAATTCAATTAACCTTATCAACCAGCTTTTATTTGGTTTCTAGAACGTTCTTGTAGGACATACAAGGACATTTCAGTTTGAATGAAAAATTACCCCTTCTTCATTGATGATGAATAATTCAATAAATAATCAATGCATTGCGAATCGAAAGGCAGTTTTGAAAACTCCAATAAAATCTGCACAAGGATAATTTGTTGCTTTGATGAAAAAAAAAATTTTTTTGCATCGATTTCACAAAAAATTGCCTAAAACAAGATTTTTATAGTGCTTTACAAAATCTGCTGTAATTCTGCAAAATTGCAGTAACATCTAAACATCTGTGAACGTTTAGCGGTTTTTTCTAGCCGATTTTTCAAAGTTTGTAGCAAATTAAAGGAGCACTTCATCGCAAGTTGTACCAGAAATACAGAATGCTCTGCGTACTCTCTGAATGAACGGTTCGTAACTTTCGTCTTTATCAATTTATAACAAACGAATTGAGAAAAAACAACTTCGTAGAAATAGATTTTTCTGGAAAACCCGTGCAAGTTCCAAATCTCGAAATCTGCGTGAAAAACGGCGTGAATTCCGCGCAAATCTCGAAATCCGCTTGTGAAAACCGCGTAATTTCCGCGTAATCCGTATAAAAATGAACCGCTTAAAAAGCGACTTCAGTGTCTTCCCCCTATGGGTGATTATTCGGTTTTCGAAAAACTCATTCTTTGACGGCTGTGCGACACTAGCAAATGAAGTCCGATTGAGCTGATATTTGGCATAGGGTAGGGTTTTTTGTGGGAATCAAAATTTTTGAGAAAGTCCCGTTTGAAAATTAGAGATGACCATTTTCATTGGCACTCTAATGTACGTATTTGTTTAGTTTTCCCGAAAATACCGATTCGTACGCAACATCCTGGGACTAATTTTTTTTCACAAAAGTACATAAAATCACAATTTTCATTATAATATGACCAATTGAGGTTACGACTGATTTTTGAAAAGGACGTGTTAAAAATCATTCAAACTATCTTTCTATCTTTCAAACAATCGTAACTCAAAAACCAGAAGGCTAATTGAGATATGATGTTTGACAAAGTCGTTGGAAAATCAATTGGCTATTTAGGAAAAATAACATTTAGAATACACTGTTAAAAAATCTTGCTCAAAAATTGTATTTAATATTAAAAACTTTTATATCTCAAAACATCCTCCCTTCGATATTTTTGTATATTTTTATTGGAAAGCCTTTCTCATTTAGCAAAGTTTGACGTATAGTGATGCCGTGTCGGATTCCCCAAAATGGAGATATAAATTTTTGAAAATTTCTGAAATTTCAATTCATTGTGAAATTGTAGCCATTTAAGAAAAGTATTACGAATAATAGAATCTACACGTGATTCAACATGAAAAACTACACATAAAGTTTGATCCTAAATGTTATTTTTCCTAAATATATTTTCCAATAATTTTGTCGAACATCATCTTTTAATCAGACATCTGGGTTTTGAGTTATGGTTTTTTGAAAGAAAGATCAACTATTTTGAATACGCCCTTTCCAAATATCAGTCGTAATTTCAATCGATCATAGGTAGTTTCCATCATAAGTACCATGTTTCAAAAAAATCGGACAGGGTCGGGAATTTGGCATGGAACTGATATAATATGTTTTGTCGTTTATCAATGTTTGCAACACAAAATTTCACACTATATCTTTGAACAATAGAAGCATCCATATCCAAAATCGCCGAACAAAAAAAAGGAAACTTATTCCCATTGACGCTGTAAACAAACTAAATGACAGATCGCGCTCAAAATTGACAATAAGACCACTGACAGTAGTACCAACTTGAAACAAATTAGAAAATGTTCAACGTGGAGATTTACAATTACAAACTCCAAGGTAATATACCGGTAGTATCAAAAAGTTCCCGGAATCACCACCGTGTGGTGCTCTCAGACACCCGTTTTTATATAATTTTTTTTTTGTAAGTTGGCACATCTCTCTTTGACAGTCTATAAAATTTGTAGTGTGATAATTTTACATTTCTAATGTAAAATGTACTCAATACAGCGTAGCCTCGAATTTGTACAATTAGCAAAATTTGCTTAATCAATCGTTATTTCTGAACATTTGGCTAAAAACGAAACGAATACCATTCAACAACCACTGAATTCGTCCTAAAGAATACCCTGAAGGCTCCAAAGGCCCATTCATTGTGTACTTTAGACGAAAATCCAAACCTCTCAATGTCATTCGTATCTCGAAGGAACTAACTCAACATTTTTCTGACGTTACCGAAATTACACGGATGGGGCCAGACAAACTACGAGTTGTCGGCTCAAGCAGGACCCAAGCGAACAAAATAACGCGCTGCGACCTCTTTGCGATTGAGTATCGTGTATACGTACCCTGTTGCAACGTCGAAATAGACGGCGTAATAACCGAAAAGGGTTTGACCCGAAAAGAGATAATCGATGGTGTCGGTCGCTTCAAGAACTCCACACTAAAAACTGTGAAGATTCTTGCATGCGATCGACTGAAATCTGTGTCACATAAAAATGACAAAAGAATTCTCAATCGGACAAACTCTTTTCGTGTGACTTTTGAGGGTTCCGCCCTTCCAAATTACGTTGCAATAGGGGCACTTCGTTTACCTGTTCGATTGTTTGTACCCCGGGTAATGAAATGCAACAAATGTATGCAACTCGGTCACACGGCCGCCTATTGTTGCAATCAAAAACGTTGCGTAGATTGTGGAGAGAGCCATGATGAGAATCCTTGCGCGAAAGAGCACAAGTGTCTTCATTGCGGCGGGACTCCTCATGATCTTATTCAATGCCCGGTGTACAAACAACGAGGGTAAAAACTCAAGCGTTCCTTAAAAAAACGTTCCAAGCGGACTTTTGCAGAAATGCTTAAGAGTTCCGTGCCAACGACACAGGACAATCCCTACTTCATTCTGCAGAACGACGAGCCTGTTGCTGACGCTCCCAATGCCGGATGTTCCGGTACATCGCAGGGTGCCATCAGGAAAAGAAAAATTACTTCTTTTCCATCACTCCCCAGAAAGAATACCGAAACTTCCCAAGTTGGAATGAAGCCTCGAACTGAACGTGCTGAGAATAGGCCGAAGCAAGTACCTCCCGGTTTACGTGGTCATGCTACCAACCAGGGGTCCTCAGCACTTCCCGGAACAACAACGAACACGTCGGTTCCATTTTCGCAGTCGAAGCAACAGCCACTACCTGGCCTGCTTGCGCTTTCAGACCTTGTGGATAACATTTTAAACGCTTTAAATATAAATGATCCTCTTAAAAGCATAGTATTATGTTTGCTTCCGGTTGTGAGAACATTTTTGAAAGAAAAATGTGGCTTTTTAGCAGCGTTCATTTCCCTCGATGCCTAATTCAGCGCAAGAGGTCAAGGATTTGACCACTGTCATACAGTGGAATTGCAGAAGCATCATCCCTAAACTAGACCAATTTAAATTTTTAGTTCACAGTTCTAACTGTGATGTATTTTCTCTCTGTGAAACATGGCTTTGTTCAGCCGACGAGCTGAATTTTCACGATTTCAACATTATTCGCCTAGATCGTAACTACTCGTTTGGTGGCGTACTATTGGGGATCAAAAAACGTCACTCCTTCTATAGAGTCACTATCCCATCGATTACAGGCATTGAAGTTGTCGCTTGCCAGATACAAATCAATGGCAAAGAACTCTGCATTGCTTCGATATATATTCCTCCCAGGACTACGGTAGGCCGCCATCAGTTCTTTGATATTATCGAGGCATTGCCGGAGCCGCGGTTAATCTTAGGTGACTTCAACTCCCATAGAACAGCATGGGGGTCACTCTACGATGACAACCGTGCCACGTTGATTTATGATCTGTGCGATAACTTCAACATGACAGTTTTAAATACAGGGGAAGCAACTAGGATAGCCAACCCTCCTGCACGGGCAAGCATGCTAGACATATCTCTCTGCTCTTCTTCATTATCCCTGGATTGCACATGGAAGGTAATCCAAGATCCCCACGGTAGTGATCACCTACCAATAATTTTATCGATCGCCAATGAATCAAAATCTAGTGAGTCAGTCGATATTGCGTATGACCTCACGAAAAATATTGACTGGAGAAAATTTGCAGAATTAATATCTGAAGCAATTGTTTCAATGCATGAACTTCCTCCACTCGAAGAGTATAATTTTATATCAAGTTTGATTTACGATAGCGCACTTCAAGCTCAAAAGAAACGTGTACCGGCTACCACTTTCCGACGTCGTCCTCCATCACTTTGGTGGGACAAGGAATGTTCAAATGTCTACCTTGAAAAATCATCCGCTTTCAAAAAATTCAGGAAAACTGGATTAGTGGAATGGTTTCGAAAGTACCAAGCTCTAGAAGCCAAACTAAAAGGTCTGATTAAAGCAAAAAAGCGTGGATATTGGCGGAAGTTCGTCAATGGTTTGTCAAGGGAGACCGCTATGAGTACTCTTTGGAATACGGCTAGGAGAATGCGTGGCAGGAACCATACCAATGAAAGTGAGGAATACTCTGACCGTTGGATTTTCAAATTTGCAAGGAAGGTTTGTCCCGATTCTGTTCCTGCACAAAGCGTCGTACGCGATATTCCGCTCCAATGCGATTATGAGAATTTTTCGATGGTAGAATTCTCAATTGCCCTCCTCTCATGTAACAATTCAGCTCCGGGGTCGGACAAGATTAAATTCAACTTGTTGAAGAATCTTCCCGACTTGGCAAAACAGCGTTTGCTGAACTTGTTCAACAAGTTTCTGGAGCTGAATATTGTCCCGCATGACTGGAGACAAGTGAGAGTGATAGCCATACGGAAACCCAACAAGCCGGCTTGCGATCACAACTCGTATAGGCCGATTGCAATGTTATCCTGTATTCGCAAATTGTTAGAGAAAATGATTCTACTTCGTTTAGACAAGTGGGTCGAAACGAACAATTTGCTGTCAAATACGCAGTTTGGCTTCCGCCGAGGTAAAGGGACGAATGATTGTCTCGCGCTGCTATCTTCTGAAATCCAAATCGCATTTGCTCGCAAAGAACAAATGGCTTCCGTTTTTCTCGATATCAAAGGGGCATTTGATTCAGTTTCCATGGAAATTCTCTCAGAGAAGCTTCATAATCGTGGACTTTCACCAATTCTCAACAATTTCCCGTACAATTTACTGTCAGAAAAGCACATGATTTTCCCTCAAGGCAGCTCGAAATCTTCTCGTTACAGTTTTCTGGGCCTACCACAAGGCTCCTGCCTAAGCGCCCTCTTGTACAGTTTTTACGTCAATGATATGGATGATTGTCTAACTAGAGACTGCACGCTGAGACAACTTGCAGACGATGGAGTTATTTCCATCACGGGTACTAATCCCGTCGCTCTGCAAAAGTCGTTGCAAGATACCATGAACAATCTGTTCACGTGGGCCCTCAAGCTGGGTATCGAATTCTCTACGGAGAAAACTGAAATGGTCGTTTTTTCTAGGAAGCACGAAGCCGCCCAATTCCAGCTTTACCTATCCGGCAAAACGATCCAACACTCTATGTTTTTCAAGTACCTGGGTGTATATTCTGATTCTAAATGTACCTGGGGGAGACACATTGCGTATTTGAAACAGAAATGCCAGCAAAGATTCAATTTTCTCCAAACAATAACCGGAACATGGTGGGGTGCCCATCCAGGAGACCTCATTCAGTTGTACAAAACAACGATATTGTCAGTGTTAGAATATGGCAGTTTTTGCTTCCGATCAGCTGCCAGGATTCATATTCTCAAGCTGGAGAGGATACAATATCGTTGCTTGCGTATAGCCATGGGGTGTTTGCATTCGACACATACGATGAGTCTCGAAGTTTTGGCAGGAGTACCCCCGCTTACTCTTCGGTTCACAGAATTATCCTACAGATTTCTCATCCGTTGCAAGATCATGAATCCATTGGTGATTGATAACTTCGAAAATCTACTCCAACTGACTCCTCAGTCAAGTTTTATGTCTTTATACCATGAGTACCTTACCCACGACGTGCACCCTTCACCAGGCATCTGCAACCAAGTTTGCTTCCCATACTTTTGCAATTCCTCTGTCATTTTTGATCTGTCCATGCGACAAAAAATCCATGGAATACCAGATCACCTACGCTCCAATGTTATTCCGTCGATATTTTCGGAAAAATATGGGAAAGTTGGATCTGATAAAATGTTCTTTACTGACGGTTCATACATAAACGGGTCCACTGGCTTCGGCATCTTCAATGAAAATTCCAGTGCCTCTTTCAAACTCAAAGATCCTTGTTCCGTGTATGTCGCAGAAATGGGTGCGATATACTATGCTCTAGGGATCATTGAAACACTGCCCATCGACCATTATTTTATTTTTTCAGACAGTCTCAGCTCAATAGAGGCAATCCGCTCAATGAAAGTTGATAAACGCTCATCTTATTTCCTAACAAGAATAAGACATCTATTGAGTGTTTTGGTCGAAAAATTATTCAAGATTACCTTAGCATGGGTTCCCTCTCATTGCTCGATTCCGGGGAATGAGAAAGCGGACTCGCTAGCTAAGGTGGGCGCTTCAGAAGGCACACTTTTTGAAAGGCAAATTGCCTATAATGAATTTTTTCACATTCCTCGTCAGGACACACTCGTTAGTTGGCAGCGCATGTGGAGTGAAGATGAGTTCGGTCGTTGGTTACACACGATTATCCCTAAGGTCTCGACGAGTGCATGGTTCAAGGGATTGAATGTAGGTCGTGATTTCATTCGCGTGATATCTCGGCTTATGTCCAATCACTACAACCTAAACGCGCATCTCTATCGCATTGGGCTCGCAGCAAACAATCTTTGTGATTGTGGCGATGGCTACCACGACATCGATCATGTTGTCTGGTCGTGTATCCGGTTCCATGCTGCTCGCTCTCAGCTCTCTAGAGCACTGAGAGCAAAAGGCAGACAATCGGATATCCCCGTCCGGGATATCTTAGGTAGCCGGGATCCTGATCTTCTGCTTCATCTATACCTGTTCCTCAGAAACGCCGATGTCAACGTTTAATGATGTTTCCTTCGTTGTGTCCCCGTTTCATATCCCTCCTATCCGATCGATAAACTTTTACTTAGTCGCGGCAATACATACACACACTCTTTACAGATGCACGGGCCGAAGGTTGTACAGTCCACTGATCATTCAACAAGAGCCAAAGGTTGTACCGCTCATGACAACTCTACACGAACTGATGATTGCGCCGGCTAGTGACCATTCTATCCTGGATTCCTCGAGTCGAGAAAGACGCACCACGCTAGATATGGGGTACAGACTAGGGGGCGTTGCTGATTAATGGTCAGCTGCATCCCAATAGGAGTAGCCCGTGTCGGGCACACGTATAGAGCATCGAAGACTGCAACATACCAATTATGAGAACACTTGTAATACTAACCTCGAGCCAACCGCGAGTAATCGGTTACATATTACTAACATAGTTGTAAGACAAAAATTGTCAAAATATTGGACTCCCGGCCTCGTCAGGCTAACGCCACATGTGCCTTAATAAAAAATATATTTTGGAAAAAAAAACCCACTGAATTCGCCTGATTTGGCTCCTTGTGATTTTTTCCTATTCCTAATGGGAAAATCGAAGATGGTGCTGATAGCCATACCACAAATCGAATATAAAATGTTTCGAAGGTTGGATCAAGCGCTGGCATAAGTGCGTTGCAGTCGATCGGGGGTACTTTGAAGCTTTTCATTTCCTGAAAAGTTTCGGGATCTTTTTGATTAAGGTGGTATATTTGACAGAATGTACATTCAGTTCAACTGCACTTCATTCGTTCGTATGTGACAAGCGTTCCTAAATTTCAATGTTTAACCCTTTCTCTACGAGCGACGTCTATAGGCGACATCCGCGCGACGACCTGTGTGTACGAGTGTCGTCTTTGGACGTCATCAGGGCGACACTGCACATCGTTCATACCAGCGCGATGTGCATACTTTCCGGCGCAATGCTCCGTTCAGCGGTAAAACTCCGACGGAGCACACTGCCGTAGAGAGAGGGTTAAGCTAACTAAATTTACTACAGCTAAAGTAGCTAAAGTACTAGTAGAGAATTTTAATACTAGTCTACATCTGGAATTTTTCTAAAAAAAATACTGGAAAATCAGGGAATATCAGGGATTTTTTTTTTCGTGTTTTGAGTCGACACCCTGGAAAAGTACTGTAAAATTATGGAATATCAGGAAATTTTGTTTCGGTCGTTGGGCCGACACCCTGAATTCACACCCCGCAACAGAAATCAAAGACGTCGTCCTACGTCAAAAAATTGGAATTCTAATGCATGTGTATAGTTTTAAAAACTAGAAGGGGGTTATAACGGTTTCTAAAGATTGCTGAAAGTTTTCTTTGTTAGTGTATGAATGGATGAGTATGAGTATGGAATTATTATTAACATGAAACTCAACTATTTCGAACTTGTTGGTGGTCCATAAAAGAACCGTTGGGTTTGCGTGGTTTTGCAAAAACAACTGTTGAAGTTTGATACATAATTCTATTTTGTTCTCGTCAGAATAATACACGAGAGTTTTCATGACCGCTCCACGCGGAAGCAGAATAGAGACTGATACTCTTGGATACGATTGCGATCATTCCCTCATGACCATTCCATGCGAAAGCAAAACAGAAACTGATGCTCTTGGATACGATTGCATCACGGGAACCGAATGCGCAAATCTTTCTCAGCTCAAGCGCATTTGCAAGCGAGTAAAAGAAATCACAGCCTGCATGTATTCCCGATGACGGTTTATCCAGGTGCCTTAATTTTACATCCATGTTCGGGAACACATTCCGATCACCACAAAAACAATCATCATCAATAAGCTAGATTGTTATGATTTCAATAGCCTGCTTTCAAAGCAATTTTCATGTAACAATCATATAACTCTCTGACATTTTATCTTTCGAATGAAGTGATTATTATACCACTCCATTCAGTCGGTAAAGGGGTACACTAGGGTGCCAATGAAAATGGTAATCTCTAATTTCAAAAAGTTACCACATAAAAAATGTTCACCACCTCGAAACAACACCCTATGCCAACTATCAGCTCAATCGGACTTAAGGGAGAGTGGCGCAAAGTGGTCAAAGTTTGAGTTTTATAAAAATCGAAAAATTTCCCCCCTCGGGGTTTTCGAAAAAAAAATTTTTTTTGATGCCAAATGCCAAATTGCATGAAACGTCGAGATCTAGTGTCATCTTGAAAAATTTTTTTTGTCAAAAATCGACACTCTGGGACTCATTCGAAACTTGCTGCGAAATGTTGATTTGCACGATAATATACCCTATGCAAAATATTAGCTCATTCGAACTTCATTTATTAGTGTCACAGACGTTAAAATTTGAGTTTTTTTGAAAAACCGAGATCACCGAAAACCGAGGGTTTCAAAAAAATTGTTTGGTACCAAATGTCTAATAATTGCATTACTCGTCAAGATTTAATGTTATCTCGAAAAAAAATTTTTGGAGATAACTGTAAATCTCGACGTGTCATGCAATTCTAAGACATTTGGCACCAAAACAGAATTTTGAAAACTTCGATTTCCGGCGATTTTTTGGTTTTCAAAAAACTGCAACGCTAATAAATGAAGTTCGAATGAGCTAATATTTTGCATATGGTATATTATCGTGCAAATCAACAAGTTCCGATTGAAAAATCGAGATAACTATTTTTATTGACACTTAAAACCATACGTTTCGTCTCGTGTTCCGGAAAAAAAAACTATGTCCCAGAGTGTCGATTTTTGACAAAAAAAAATTTTGAAATGACACTAGATCTCGACGTTTCATCGATTTTAAGACATTTGGCATAAATTTTTTTTTCGAAAACCCCGATTTCCTTTACTCTCCCTCTGGCTGATTTTTCGATTTTCAAAAAACTCTAACTTTGACCGCTTTACGCCACTCTCCCTTAAGTCCGATTGAGCTGAATGAATGTTTTTTCGAGGTGGTGAACATTTTGTATAGGGTAACTTTTTGAAATTTAAGGGTCGTTTTTTTCCCATACATTCATTGGCACCCTAGGGTACACGCTGTCCAACTTCTATAATACCAGGTCTTGATGCTTTGTGTCATTATAAATAAACAATGCTTAAACTTATACTCTAGTGTGTAGGTATTGGTGACTACCATACCCTGCATGATTTTCATATGTGTGTGTGCAAGCGCTGAACGTAAACCAAAGGTTTTTTTATTTTCCAAGTGTCAAGTTTCTATAACACCAGTTACATTTTCCCGTTGTTTTAGTTGTTTTGATTAATTAATCTGGAAAATGCCGGGGAAAAAGGAAAAGTGTTCACAGAGAGAAAAGAAAGACAAATCGATGCATTTCACCAAGGAAATGTTGGTATCAGAGAAATTTCTCATCGGATTGGACGATTCCATCAAGCAGTGCTCAATTATTTGACGAATCCTCAAGGATACGGTAAGAAGGAGAGAGCTTCACGTAAATCGAAGCTCACTGACCTGGATAAGCGGGAAATAGCTAGAACAGATTCAAATACCTCAAAATCGCTTATGCAAATAAAGCAATATTTCAATTTAAATGTTACTCGGATAACAAAAAGTTCTTCAATGTATAGATTATCTTCACTGACGAAAAATGTTCAATTAGGATGGTCTTGATGGTTTCAACCGGTACTGGCGTGATTTACGGAAGAAGGAACAGTATTTTTCAACCAGGAATTTTTGTGGAGGCTTTCATATCATTTAAGGATTACATACATGTTCTGGAATTCTCTCTCCTACCGTTGTTGCGTGGATAACGTCACAAAAAAAAAATAGTGGGTTATATCTATGATATAACCGCAAGGTTCACGTGGAACTACCTTAGCTTAGCAATCATTCGTTTGTATTGATTAAATTCTTGATTGAATGAAACAGTTTCCAAATTCAATTGAGTTCAATATATTTGCTCTGTGAGTGAAAAAAATTAACAAATGCCGTGTAAAGTCAATTCATTTATTGTGATTGATTGTTCTTCGTTACAAGTAAATTTAATGACGGACCTTTTACGTTTGGTATGATGACTAGAACAAAATATATGTACGGAAGAATTATCAAACGTTTGATGAACCAGCCTAAGGCTGAAAATCTTTCCAATAAAGACAAAAAAAAATTATCAAACGATTATTTTATTTTACATTTCCCTCTGAAGTTTACATCCCAAAAGTGTACATACTTCTCGAATCTCGAATTTGCTTGAAACTGGGAAGTTCATTCGCTTCTAGTGTCTGCACGATTTTCCCAGGTTCCTAAGTTTAGAAGATCATGTTAGGACAGACATATTCCACTCTGCACAAAGGCAAGCGAGGACAAAAGTACTCGCAGTTTGCATTTATTTGCAGAGCCGATTTCCCCAGAAACCTCGGTTTTGAAGTCTGTGTTAGGGAAACACATTTCAATCGGAACAAAAATACCCCCGATTTGTATGAATTCGCAATGCCGATTTCCCCACGCTTCATGGATTTGAAGTCTGTGTTAGGGAAACACATTCCAGTCGGAACAAAAATACCCCCGACTTGCATGAATTTGAAATACCGATTTCTCCAGGCACCTTGGTTTAGAAATCTCTATTAGGGAACACATTTCGGTGGGAACAAAAGCTCCCCCTACTTTCGTGTGTTCTTTTTCTTCTTTTTGGCTTTAAGAGGGTTTAAACTTTTCAGTTCACTCGCCTCTGGGCTCTTTCGTGTGTTTGCAATGCCGATTTCGCTGCTTGGTTTTAAAGTCTGTGTTAGGGAACATTTTTCGATGAGAACAAAAGTCCCCCTACTTTCATGTATTTGCAATGCCGATTTCCCCAAGGCTGCTTGGTTCTGATGGCTGTGTTAGGGAAACCATAAATCGGGCCAATCAAAACGATGCAGTTAGGGCGTTTAGATAACGCCTAATATTTTACAGTTATTCAATTGTTTATCTAATGAAAAACAACATTTTGTTAGTTGCGATAGATGCGTAGAAATATTCCCTATCAAGTGATGCAAACATCTCTCCTATCCAGTACGAAATGTTCGAGCTATAAGCATTCGAAATCTTTCATTTTTTCTTGCATGTTCTGTGTTTAGGTTTTCATTTTACCCTCCATATATTCCGGTTAGACGTAGTCCCACGTCAAAATCACATTCCAGCATGTTCTACTATTCATATCAGCATGGAAACTAAGCAATGAATAAGGACCAAAACTTTTTTTTTTGGACTGGTCAGCTCACTCTCCAGATTTGAATCTTAGTGGGATCCTTGTACGCAGAATCTACACTGAGAGAAAACGGTACACCACGATTGAAGAGCTCAAGGTCGCAATTCCGGAAACATGGACAAATATCGAGAAATTCGTTCAGTAGCATTTGGTACATAGTATTCCAACACGAATTTTCCAGGTTATTAGCGTAAATGGCAAGGTTGCCAATTATTGACATGCAAATCAGCCGATCGTTGTGAATTTTGCATTGATAATCCTCATACCTCATCCTCATCCATAATCATTGATAATTATAGAAACTGGACAGCTGAAATTATCATATTTAAACACAATAAATAAACAAACAACTCTTTTGAACGAAATTGACGTTTAATATACTTTATTCTAAGCATTCAACAATGTATGAATCTATCTTGTTGAAATTCTAACTGTTTGTGTTGCAACGAAATAGAATCAGGGTGGTCTTATAGAAGTTGGACAGAGTGTATTAACCCTTTCAATAAGGCAGTGTGCTCCGCCGGAGTACGGAGCACTGTGCCCAGAGATGCCTACCTTCTTGATTTTTCAGGATTTCCCAGACTTTTTAGCGCGTTCCATGATATCCTGACGAACACTCAATCTATCCTGATTTTTGTACTCTTTACATTATCTCTATATATATATATATATATATATATATATATATATATATATATATATATATATATATATATATATATATATATATATATATATATATATATATATATATATATATATATATATATACTTCGATATAACGTACATTTCACTTTCAGAATTGTACGTTGTATCGAAGCATAATAGAGTACTCACAAACGTAGTCTATAATACATAATTGTGTTGCTGTTTTAGTAAAGTTAATGATTAACTTCAATCAGAAGACGAAGCCAGCCTTTCTCATAATGTTTCCCTTCGTACTGTTGATTAAAGCTTGATTCATTTAGAATCCGGAATCACAAAACCAGGTGTATTTCGGGTTTGATTGAAGGTACAAAACTTGTTTTAGCATCACAATACAGATATTTCATTGTTCTATCAGAAAAAAAATGATTTTTTTTTTCTTTTACACTTTGAAAATGTGTACGTTATATCGGGGTAAAATGTACGTTGTATCGAGTCACGTTATATCGGGGGTACGTTATAAAGAGGGTACGTTACATCGAAGTTTCCCTGTATATATATATATATATATATATATATATATATATATATATATATATATATATATATATATATATATATATATATATATATATAAATTTTCTGTTCGTTTGTGTGCGCATTAAAAACTCGAAAAGTATGGAACCGATTGAGCTCAAACTATGATACAATATACAAAACAACCAAACACAACTACGATTGTTGTTACAACATAAAAAAATTAAAAATTCAACTCAACCATGCAACCACAATGTGCCACAGCAAAGCGTGGCAGGGTACAGCTAGTTTGTAATAAATATACTGGTTTCCATGTCAAAGTTTTCTGTCATGATAGTTCTCCGGTTTACACTTGTATATATCTAACATTAAGTTAAATTCTCTAGACGCAAAGCTGTATTTAGTTTTTTCTATCTCTCCCTCAATTGTTTCGTGGCTTTCCAAAACTTGCTAGGAAATTTCATGACTTTGTCTGACGAATTTATGAAATTACAACGAGATTAAGTTTAAAGAACAGTATTTCCGCTTATGCGAGGATTTATACCATGCTTAGTAATTCTTTTACATATCCGGTCTTCGCCCGAAGAATGATATACTCTGTTTCTGGTGGGATTTGGAATGGATACTGTATTATGAGCTACTACCTAGCTTTCTGTTTCTCACATGTATGGCTCGCAGCAGTTTTCGACGAGGAAGCAAACATTTTCTGTGAGGATAGAATATTTAAGCTGCGTAAAAGAAGGCGAAAGATTGGGAAACAGAACTATGGATATAAAATTCAATTATAATGCTTTGATTGAAAATTATGTTTGTGTTTTCCCGAAAATCGACATTATCTTTTCGGACAGCCCATTACGAGGTATCCTGATTTATCCTGATTTTTATTTTCATTCTTCTTGATTTTTAAAAATTATGGTTGGCAACCCCGACTGTGCCTAAAAGTATGCACATCGCGGTGGTGCGATCGATGTGCAGTATCACTCTCATGTCGTCTAAAGACGACGCTCGTACACACAGCTCATCGCGCGGATGTCGTCTATAGACGACGCTCGTAGCGAAAGGGTTTTTTTTTGGCAGACTTATCTCACTTCTTAACTAGGCGAACCTAGCCAGAATTTTCACCTGCCCCCGGGCTTCTGAATGCCAAAGGGGGACTAGGCACTGCGGAATGCACGTATCTGCATGCTCGTGCTGTTTTAGTCCTGACCGAGGAATTGTCGGACAATCGCGCAGGTGCTAAGGATGACCGACTTTTGGATGCCGGCCAATTCCTTCTCGATGTTCAACACCTTTAGCGCTTCCAGAAGTGTCTTCGGGATAATTCCAGTTCCAGAGAGAACGACTGGAACAATTCTTGGGACCTCCCTTAGCCCCCACAGTTCCTTGAGCTCCACGGCCAATGGTCGGTACTTGCAGATTTTGCGACCGTGGGTCTCCTCCAGATTCTGGTTCAGTGGAATAGCGACATCGATGATGGTGACTTTGCGGTCGCTCTTGTCGTAAACCATTATATCTGGGCGGTTGTGGTGGATCGAGAGGTCGGTCAGAACAGTGCGATCCCAGTACAGCTTGAAACGGTCATTTTCCAGGACAGGTGCAGGCAGGTACCGGTAGTTTGGTACGTTGTCTTCCAGTAGAGCACATTGGAGCGCCAGTTGTCGATGAACAATACGGGCCACGTTGTTGTGGCGCTCGGTGTAGGCTGCGTTGGCCAAAACGGGACAGCCTCCCATAATGTGTTCTATGTTTTCACCTGGTTGATGGCACATCCGGCAAATGTCATCAACGTCTTGATGCCAGACGTACCGCCTGCAGTTTCTCGTCGGCATTATCCTGTCCTGGATGGCTATCATGTCGGCTTCTACTACTGAAGAGAGTTCACCACGCGTTAGCCACAGATTAGATGCGGCCTTGTCGACGTGTGGCCGGTCCAGTTGATGGGGGTGGGCACCATGCACTGCCTTCTGCTTCCAAGCTGCAATCTTCTCCTCCACTGTCTGCAGATTGCAGTTTAGTTGGTACTCCGCTTGCGCCAAGTGCAGAGCGCTGTATCCTCTGTCAGCGGCGCAGACAGCCCGGTATAGCGCGTTTTGGTTGGCGCGTTCTGCGAAGTACTCGCGCAGTTGTCGTACCTGGGCAACACACAGTGCAGAAATGTCGACGATTCCAAGTCCCCCTTCTTTGCGTGGTAGTGAAACTCTCTCCAGTGCCGATTGAGGATGGTGCATTCCGGCCTCTTTGAATGCTTTCCTCATCCTCCTCTCAAGGTCCTCTAGGTCAGTTTTGCTCCATTTGACTACACCAAAACTGAAGGTCAGCAGGGGAACCGCGAATGTGTTGATCGCGCGTACCTTGTTCCCCGCGTTGAGGAAAGTCCTCAGGACACAGTTCACTCGACTCAAGAACTTGTCTCGCAGCTCCGTCTTGATGTCGGAGTGGCGAATCCCGGTGAGCTGTCGGAATCCAAGATATTTATAGGATTCGCCACGAACCATGTCTCTTATAAACTCGCCGTCATAGACCTCGTAGCCTCCGGATTCGGTAAGTTGTCCTTTCAGCAGGTGGACACAGCGACACTTGTCGAGGCCGAACTCCATACAGATGTCCCTGCTTATGTCTTCGACAACCCGGATAGCTACACCTAGACGCTGACGTGAATCAGCGTAGACCTTGAGATCGTCCATGTAAAAGGTATGGGTCACTTCTTCGTGGGCGCCGTCGCCATACCTTATTTTATAGCCATGACCGTTTCTATTGAGCGTCCTACTGAGGGGGTTCAATGCCAGACAAAACCAAAGCGGGCTGAAAGAGTCGCCTTGGAATATCCCCCTCTTTATCTGCAGCGTTCTAGACTGCAACACATTTTCCCCATCACTAAGGTGCAGAGACGTGCTCCACTGCCTCATCGCATGCTGCAGGAACCTAACGACGACGGGATCAATTTTGTAGAGCTCCAATACCCGGACGAGAAACGAGTGAGGTATGGAGTCATAAGCCTTCCTGTAATCGATATAGGCCATGCTTAGGTTCCGCTGATTATAAACCGCCTGGCCGACTATGGTTGCGTCGATGATGGCCTGGTCTTAGCAGCCATGCGTATTTTTTCTGCATCCTTTCTGCTCTTCTGCGATGATATGGTGTTGTTCGCAGTGGGCAGAAACTTTGGCGGTTATGATGCTGCTTAATATCTTGTACAGACTCGATAGGCACGTTATCGGCCTGTACTTTGATGGGTTCAATGTGTTGCTGTCTTTCGGGAGGAGGAATGTGACGCCACGGGTGGCGAATTCAGGGAGGTTGTGTGGGTCACGTAGCATCTTATTGAAGCACTCAGCTATCTTTTGATGTGCGACGGTCAGCTTCTTGTGCCAGAAGTTCTGAACACCATCGGGGCCCGGTGCTGCCCAGTTCCTCAGGTACCGCGAGGCTTCGCGGACATCGTTCTCTTCGACGATGATAGCTGGCATCTCTCCAATTTCACCACAACTCTCCTCCTCCCGTCTTAACCACATTTGCCCGTCGCGATGTTGTACTGGGGTCTCCCAAATACCAGCCCAGAAGTTCGTCACATCGCTAATATCTGGCAAACCTTCGCGGTAGTCGGGCTTCTCGTCGCTAATGTGGTCGTAGAACGCTTTTTCGTTATCTCTGAACATCCGATTTTGTTCCTGGCGCTTTGCAGAGTCAGAGTAACGTTTCAGCCGTTTAGTTAGGACGCTCAATTGCTGTACCAGTGTGTCGAGTTTTTCCGTCAGCAGGTGAGCTCCCAGCTGGCGAAGTTCAGTAGGCCGCACGATCACAGCAACTTGGCGACATAATTTCGCCGATCTGCTGCCTCTTTTGTACGCCATCAGTCTTCCAATTGCGGCTCGCTTGTTTAGGATCCGTTGCTCCAATCTCCTTCGCCATGGAGGCTCACGCCTTTCACGGAGATGTTGGAGCAGTCCGCCTCTTGGCCTAATACGGTATCCTAAACTTTTGGCGGTCGCCACAGCAGCACAGTAAACTTTCAGTTGCAGCTCCTCCATGTTCTCAGCATCAACCAAGTGCAGCGGAAGAACGTACTCGTTCATGAGCTTTACTGCACTTGTCAGCCTGCGGGAATGCTGCAACTTCGGGATCCTGGGGCGCGACAATGGGTCTGTGTCGCGGAACTGTGAGATCGCCTCGTCGTAGTGGAAGACCAGATCGCGTAGTAGTTGTTGATCTGGCTGTGGGTCTTCCGGCTCAGGGGGTTGTTGTACTGTGGCCTCTACTGGTGCTGATTCGCGTGCCCCACTCGCGAATGAATTGCTCAGCCGTACTGAACTTCGTCTCGACACATCGCTTGCTCTGTTGTTCCTGGAGCTTATTTCTCTCTGCACCTGCTGCTTGATCTCGTCGATTTGCGTTTGGGAGAGCATGTTGTTGCGTACTATCGCTCTACGCCTCGCGTTCATCGCGTTCTGATCAAGCCTCCCGACGAACTCTGGATACGCTTCCTCGAACATTGTTAGTATTCGAGGG
The DNA here is from genome assembly GCF_029784135.1 of Toxorhynchites rutilus septentrionalis. Classification (NCBI taxonomy): domain Eukaryota; kingdom Metazoa; phylum Arthropoda; class Insecta; order Diptera; family Culicidae; genus Toxorhynchites; species Toxorhynchites rutilus. The sequence continues at coordinate 16,797,877 of NC_073746.1, forward strand.
CGACCGCTCATGTCCGTCTCCAAAGCAGTGCAGATGTAATAGGCGCGGATCACGAATTCATTCATTTCGTGTGTCCACATGATCCGGCGCCTAGTGGTACCCACAAGTGTGGACGACTGTCGTCTGGCAGTCGCAACACGTCTCGTAGGCGCAGCGTTTCTTGGGTGATGTCGATGGCTGCTGTTTCCGTGTGGCGGTAGCTCTTCGGGTTGAACCCGGCTGGTGGCCCGCTCTTGCACATCGCCCTCCAGCCGCTGGCCGCTCGCTCTTACGCCCGTTCCAGGACCAGCTCCAGTTCGGGGACCCTCCTCGGGTGATCGCATTCTAATTACTCTTCGTGAACGTAGCTCCATTTTCTGGGTGTATCTCCTTTGCCCGGGAGACAGCGGGTTGGCAAGGCTTCCATGACCCGGGAGGCCTTCCCCGGGAGAGATATAGCGCTCTGACTCGCTCGCACCCCCTCACTTAGCCACTTTCGACACCCGTTCTCGGAGCCAAGACCAGGTGTGTGTTTCCAGTTCACGCCCGATCTAAAAATGTCGTCATATGATCTTCGTGGAGGCGTGAGATAGGAACATTTGAGACCAACTGGCAGGCTCCTACCCTATGTTGATGAGATTTTTTTTTTTTTTATCCCATTTATTTATTTTGGCTCATTAGCATTTTAGCTGTAACAGAGCCGAATTTTAATCGTGTACATGTCACATGGTTATCATATCTATAATTAGCACATTACACAGTTGCCATTCGCCAGTATTCCTTCTATACCATTACATATGGTACATTCACACAGTAGCCATTTAGGCGTAAGGGTGTTCTTTCTGTTCTTCCATTATCCAGTTGGACCACCGGACAGCGGAGACAGTTGTTTGATCATTGTTGAGTTATTTATAGAACAGTAGCCCGATGTGTCTGGCAGAGCAGAGCAGTTGTATGGATGAATCGATCTTATTTCGACCGTGGATCGACCTCCATCGCTGATGATTGTTGCGTGGACGTAGCTATTCTGTAACAACACAAAGATGGTCAATGAGGGCCCTGAGTTTTGAACTCACGATCGATCGCTTACTAAGCGAACGCGCAACCAATGTGGCTACGGAGACCCCCTAGCGAAAGGGTTAACGTTCAAAACCTTGCACTCCGACGTCACACTATCGTTTTCGAAACATTGAAAAATCCTGGTACATAAATGAAAGACGTAGTCCTACGTCAAAAGTCGATCAGAAACGGCAGCTTCGAGTGGAATTGCTCTATGACTTCTTTTAGGATGCAGATAGATTTCTAGTGACGGTCCGGGTTCTGATATTTGTGTAGTAGTTGGTACTACATATGTGTTGAAAAATATCATAATACGTTGATTTTACATTTTTGCATCATCATTAATGATGGTAGCTTTCTCCTCCAGTAAATCCCAAAACGCAGATCTGTTTAATTTCAATTACTTCCATTCCGAAGAAGACTCATGCCAAATAATTGCCTTCGGAATACTCTTCCACTGGGTCAACCTCTCACAATCCGCCATAATTATCGGCCGAAGAATGACCGCTTTACAAATAGCGAGAGACGCGACAAAAGTGCGTCCATCGAGGTCGTTACAGTTGAACAAACCTTTGCCGCCAGATCCGGCTGGCAAAAGTTTCGAGAAGCACTAATCATCACCACCATCGATGGAGGCAGCAGCAGCAGCAGCAGCAACTGCTGCACGGGTCAGTAGTAAACGAGGCGCGGAAAGCAATCGGAAAGATGATAAATGGGGTGCTAATGGAACACTAATGAACCAATTGCGCGTAACGAAAGTCGGTCAACCAATGTGTGACACTGTGTGAACTGAAACGGGAATAGTGCACCGTAAGTGCGCAATGTTTGCAATATTATTCAAACGTTTGAGATCTATCCCCGAACTAATCTAATCTAGCTGTCATTCCGCACGCTGCCTAAGGAAACACATCCAAGAATCAGCATGCAAAACAAAAACAGACCCATCGAACTTCATCGCACGGTCCATTTGGACGCCATATCCGGTATCCGGTTCAGGCGGTTCGGCGCAAGCAAACCTAACGTTGTCTGTCCCGCCCTCGGATTCGACACATCGACTCAGACAAGAGACGGACTTGGACGGATTGCCACACTCTTCCCCGCCCAAGCTGCTGGCTGCTGTTGTTTATTTTGTTTTCAGTGGATATTTTTATTCCCAGGCCAGGAATTTTGTTGTTTCGTGTGTTCTTTCGTTCGCCAATTTCAAGTTCAGCTGAACTTGTCACGGTGTGATCTTTTGGGGAAGGTATCATTTCTCGAATGAAACGAACGACAAAACGAAAATACAAAAAGACAGAAATTGCAATGTGGTTGCATCGCACGAATGAATGAATGAATAAATGAAAAATCGAAGGGAAATCCATCTTTTTGCTGGGTTCTCCTATAGTGAAAGGGATTGTTTTGTGGTGAAAAAAAAAAAGAAAAATTGCTTCGGCCAGCCGGTTTCATGTTTCCGGATATATATAACATGGGATCCGGATGAGTGTGCAGTAAAAGTTCGAAATTAAAGGTCGAACGCGACCGGTGGAAGGTCTGCCATCCCCGGCGGAGGTCATTTGTGCGAGCCATAATCGATAAAAAAAGAACGGGAAATTAGTGAAAATGTGGCAAATGTATTATAATTAATGTACATAAAATCGGACCGAAGGGTCGTTTGGTTTTTGTCTCATTGGTTGGTTGTTTTTACTTCCGGACAAAGGTGTAGTGTGGTGGGATTTTGTTGGAGAAATTGATTTCAAACAAAAAAAACTTCAATTTTAGTAATTCATACGCGGGTTGAGATTTTTGCATATGGTTGTTTCCTTTCAATCTGGTTTTTTCATGGATTTCATCACCCCTCACAATAATAATTCTTCCCGTTTCTACTGACTAATCTAAAGCGTTCGAAACATCTCAATCTCCATCGATTAAAATGGGTCGTAAAACTTAACGATTTACAACCGGAAAGCCTTTAATTTGCAATCCTAATATCATATTTCATAGAAGGATTAATAGTTTATTACGATCTGATGACTAGGTATGATATTCCCGTCGTCGAAACCCGTGGGTGATACAATAGAAAAGCTTTGCCTTGTATTTCGCTAAGAAACATATTTATGATAGTTATTTGTGGACATTCAGAATATTTTGGGGAATCATTCTTTTAACGGAAACCAGTTAGTGGACGATAACCTCTAAAGAATAAATGTCGTGCTGTGATTTTGCGCTTTGCGCCATCTGAGCTTGAGGCAGTTTGGCGAATCTCCGATTCCCATTGCATGAATTTCATTTTCTTTCTCCCGACATACCAACCTCCATTCTTCTATGGAAGCTCCAAAGTGGAGGATTCCTCCGTCCAAGATAATGACCAGCTGCCGACATTCGTCACATTCTAGTACACGGGTCAAAATTGCACCGGCGGCGACATTTGGATCTTTCACCAGATTCGTTCAACTTTCAATAAGATTTCCACCACCTGTCCGTATATCCCACTTGATGCAATTAACATTGTTTACAAGGTTTATCTCCCGTTTGAAGAGGAGATGCATCTCTTCACGGCGCATCGCGCGTTGTGTCCTATGGGTTCCAACGGCGAGAAAGTAGTCAGAGAGAAAAGGGGAGAAAGAAACAGAAGAAGAAAAAAAGCGCCTGTAGGTCAATGTCAGTCGCCGCTGGCGCTGTTGGGATGAAGCTACGCGGAATGATCTCTCGCGGCGTTGTTCGGATGGGAGTGTGCGCGCGTACGGGAGACCTTGGATCGGCCCATTAATCATCTGGTAATTTGGCACATGTCGCTCGGGACACATCGATCGTGCGCGCGGTCGCATGTGTTCATCTGTTCGGGTGTGTTCTTTTTCTTCTCTCTGTTGTGCGAGTATTGTGACCCCGGAGGGTTAGCTTTAGACTATTCGATGCTCAATTGGCGCTGATAAGGAAGTTGTTAATTTAGGATGCTACACCGGAGTAAGCATCTGCTAGCAGGGATTAGTTTCAGAACTTGCAAAATTCGTTGAACAAATTGTATCTGTAGTTGTAATTGTATTGTATCTTTATCCATTAAGCTATTATGTCTCAGCGTATGCAATTTAATTTCAAACGCTGAAACTTAATTTCAGCATTGATATATCACTATAAGAAAAATAACACTTCAAACCGAAGTGTGAGTAAGATCAAACGTCAGTTTCAAACGGCAAACATATGAATTTCGTAAATTTTATCTGTAAGAATTTTTACATCCTGCGATGAAACGCTACGTGACAATTGTGAAATACAGTCAACTCTCCCAAACTCGATATACAAAGGGACCATCGAGTTAGGGAGGTATCGAGATACAGAACATTTTTTCATATTTTTTTTATGTCATAAATTGTCATATATTAGGGTAAGTGTCCCAATTATGGTATGAATTTGAATTTTTGATTCATTCCCTTAAAGTGAAAAAACATCTTTCTCATATAAAGAAAATATGTTTTCCAGAATCGCTCAGGAGGTGATCCTTCTACGCATATGTTCGAATTTCAACGATAACAGAGTTATAGAACTTTTTCTTTGTTTCGGACTCTGTTGGCTCAAACTGGCTCTACATTGAAAAGTAAGCTACGTAATCCGATTCTGTTGCTTTCATTTGAAAGATGAGATATTTAGTACAGGATATAGTAGTGGAACATCTAAATTAGTGGATTAAAATAACATTTTGGTACTCGCTTGCATTTTTTACAAACCGGAATCTGTTTTTCCCAATACAGCTTCCGAAACCAAGAAGTTGGGAAAATCGGCATTGCAGATACATTCAAGTCGGAAATACTTTCATACCCCCAAGCTTTTTTACACTCCGGAATTCGTTTTGCTATCATGGTCTACAAAAGCGGGTACAAATGCAGCGCTTTGGCTCGATTATTCAAGACTGCATGGAAGATATCTCTTCGTGTCGCCAGCTCACTGAACTCTTACGCATACCGTTTGATGATAAGGCAAAATGTTGATAACTATTTGCTCCGATAACTACTACCATAATGCATGAATTGACTTAAATTGGGAATTGTTTGCAATTGAATTCGTAAATAGTTTCATTCATTCACTAATATAATCAATAATTTGATCAATACACACAAAAGATAGCTCTGTGCAGCGGCGATATCGTACCCGATAAGGAACATTCCAGGTGGGTTTATTGCTAATTGGAGAAATACAATTGATTACTAAGCCAACGGCAGTCCTATGTCAACCTTGCATTTATATCATAGGTATAACCCATCCCTAGTTTTCTGAAAAACGAGAAATCACCCAAGGGGGGAGTAAAGGAAATCGGGGTTTTCGAAAAAAAAAATTATGCCAAATGTCTTCAAATTACATAAAACTTCGAGATCTACTGTCATCTCGAAATTTTTTTGTTGTCAAAAATCGACGCTCTGGGAGTCGTTTTTTTCGAAATACGAGACAAAACGTATGTTTTAGGGTGCCAATGGAAATCGTCATATCGATTTTTCATGCGGAACTCCCAACGAAATGTTGATTTTCACGATAAAATACCCTCTGCAAAATATTGGGTCATTTTCGAAGGCTGCGGCAGGGGATTTTCGTCAAAAATCGACAAAAACGAGCAAGTGTCGAAAAGTCGATTTTTGACAAAAAAAAATTTGTTCGAGATAACAGTAAATCGCGCCGTTTCATGCAATTCTAAGACATTTGGCATCAATTTTTTTTTTCGAAAACTCCGATTTCTTTTCTCCTCCCTTGGGTGATTTTTCGGTTTTCAATAAAATGCTGCTATATCTTCTGTCTATATGAATAAAAATGAAAGGCCAAAAAGAATATTCGCATGCAGCAGCATCACTTCAGTCGCGCCGATATTTTTGAAGCTCTTCGTTCGGTTGAAGCATCGAAAGGATCAGGTCCGGACTATACTCCATCATCCTTCGTCAAGAACTGTGCAGCATCGTTAGCCGTCCCCATAATGCTTATATTGAACCACTTCCTTACGGATGACAGTTTTCCGGATGTCTGGAAGCTTGCATCAATTGACGCCGCCGATCTTCAAGGCTGGTAATATGCACAATGTAGAAAATTTTCAACCCATCTCGATCTTCAGCTGGTTGACCAAGGTACTAGAAAGACTTTTGCATGACAGATTGTATTTAGCTGTTCGACCAATGATCTGGGATTCTCAATGAATTCATAAAAAAACGCTCGACAACCTCAAACTTGATGACCTTCACCAGCACAGTTATTCGCAACATCGAGAAGCGTCAGCAATAGACGCCGTGTACATAGACTTCTAGAAGGCTTTCGATAAAGTATCTCACAATCTTGCCGTTTCGAAACTGAATCGCTTAGGCCTTCCTCCGTGGATTGCTCGCTGACTGAATTCTTATTTGTCATGTAGGAAGGGTTCGTTAGGGTCCCTGATGCCAAATCTGAGATCTTGAAAATACCGTCAGGTGTCCGGCAAGGTAGTCACTTGGAACCTCTGATCTTCGTTTTATTCATCAACGACGTGTGCGACCACTTAACGTGAGTACATATTTCGATTTTGATGTTAACAGAGTAGTTTTTAAGAATAGTATTAAGTGGCCGTATCCAATCTGTGTGATTTTGTGTCAACGATGTCGGTGAATAAATAATACAAAACAAAGTAGCCTGGAGAAATCGGCATTGCAAATACATGCAAGCTGCGAATACTTGTGTAATCGCTTGCGTTTGTGCAAATCGGAATATGTTTCCCCAACATGGACTTCTAAATCGAGCAGCCAGGGAAAATGGTCAACACAGATACGAAAGGCGAATGTTCTTTCAAGTTTGAAGCCTCTTTAGTATAAAAAATTAAATTGAAGTTATTCATTCATACAAGCCGGGGTACTTTTGTATCTGCATGCATTTCTGTACTCCGGTTTCCCAACACGGACCACAAAAGCGGATAGTCCTACGTCAACCTTGCGATTATATCATAGATATAGCCCATTCTTTCTTGAAGCTGAGATTTTTTTTCCAAAATATATATTTTATTAAGGCACATGTGTCGTTAGCCTGACGGGGCCGGGAGTCCAATATTTTGACAATTTTTGTCTTACAACTATGTTAGTAATATGTAACCGATTACTCGCGGTTGGCTCGAGGTTAGTATTACAAGTGTTCTCATAATTGGTATGTTGCAGTCTTCGATGCTCTGTACGTGTGCCCGACACGGGATACTTCCTATTGGGCTGCAGCTGACCATTAATCAGCAACGCCCCCCTAGTCTGTACCTCATATCTAGCGTGGTGCGTCTTTCTCGACTCGAGGAATCCAGGATAGAATGGTCACTAGCCGGCGCAATCATCAGCTCGTGTAGAGTTGTCATGAGCGGTACAACCTTTGGCTCTTGTTGAATGATCAGTGGACTGTACAACCTTCGGCCCGTGCATCTGTAAAGAGTGTGTGTATGTATTGCCGCGACTAAGTAAAAGTTTATCGATCGGATAGGAGGGATATGAAACGGAGACACAACGAAGGAAACATCATTAAACGTTGACATCGGCGTTTCTGAGGAACAGGTATAGATGAAGCAGAAGATCAGGATCCCGGCTACCTAAGATATCCCGGACGGGGATATCCGATTGTCTGCCTTTTGCTCTCAGTGCTCTAGAGAGCTGAGAGCGAGCAGCATGGAACCGGATACACGACCAGACAACATGATCGATGTCGTGGTAGCCATCGCCACAATCACAAAGATTGTTTGCTGCGAGCCCAATGCGATAGAGATGCGCGTTTAGGTTGTAGTGATTGGACATAAGCCGAGATATCACGCGAATGAAATCACGACCTACATTCAATCCCTTGAACCATGCACTCGTCGAGACCTTAGGGATAATCGTGTGTAACCAACGACCGAACTGTGATTCGATAGCACATGATAGCACCGAACTCATCACCACTCCACATGCGCTGCCAACTTACGAGTGTATACTGACGAGGAATGTGGAAAAATTCATTATAAGCAATTTGCCTTTCAAAAAGTGTGCCTCCTAAAGCGCCCACCTTAGCTAGCGAGTCCGCTTTCTCATTCCCCGGAATCGAGCAATGAGAGGGAACCCATGCTAAGGTAATCTTGAATAATTTTTCGACCAAAACACTCAATAGATGTCTTATTCTTGTTAGGAAATAAGATGAGCGTTTATCAACTTTCATTGAGCGGATTGCCTCTATTGAGCTGAGACTGTCTGAAAAAATAAAATAGTGGTCGATGGGCAATGTTTCAATGATCCCTAATGCGTAATATATCACACCCAGTTCAGCGACATACACGGAACAAGGATCTTTGAGTTTGAAAGAGGCACTGGAATTTACATTGAAGATGCCGAAGCCAGTGGACCCGTTTATGAATGAACCGTCAGTAAAGAACATTTTATCAGATCTAACTTTATTCTGCCGAAAATATCGGCGGAATAGAATCGGAGCGTAGGTGATCTGGGATTCCATGGATGTTTTGTGGACAGATCAAAAATGACAGAGGAATTGCAGAAGTATGGGAAGCAAACTTGGTTGGAGATGCCTGGTGAAGGGTGCACTTCATGGGTAAGGTACTCATGGTATAAAGACATAAAACTTGACTGAGGAGTCAGTTGGAGTAGATTTTCGAAGTTATCAATCACCAATGGATTCATGATCTTGCAACGGATGAGAAATCTGTAGGATAATTCTCCCCCAGGTACACTTAGGATCAAAATATACACCCAGGTATTTGAAAAACATAGAGTGTTGGATCGTTTTGCCGGATAGGTGAAGCTGGAATTGGGCGGGTTCGTGCTTCCTAGAAAAAACGACCATTTCAGTTTTCTCCGTAGAGAATTCGATACCCAGCTTGAGGGCCCACGTGAACAGATTGTACATGGTATCTTGCAACGACTCTTGCAGAGCGACGGGATTAGTACCCGTGATGGAAATAACTCCATCGTCTGCAAGTTGTCTCAGCGTGCAGTCTCTAGTTATACAATCATCCATATCATTGACGTAAAAACTGTACAAGAGGGGGCTTAGGCAGGAGCCTTGTGGTAGGCCCATAAAACTGTAACGAGAAGATTTCGAGCTGCCATGAGAGAAAATCATGTGCTTTTCTGACAGTAAATTGTACAGGAAATTGTTAAGAATTGGTGAAAGTCCACGATTATGAAGCTTCTCTGAGAGAATTTCCATGGAAACTGAATCAAATGCCCCTTTGATATCGAGAAAAACGGAAGCCATTTGATGTTTGCGAGCAAATGCGATTTGGATTTCAGAAGATAGCAGCGCGAGACAATCATTTGTCCCTTTACCTCGGCGGAAGCCAAACTGCGTATTTGACAGCAAATTGTTCGTTTCGACCCACTTGTCCAAACGAAGTAGAATCATTTTCTCTAACAATTTACGAATACAGGATAACATTGCAATCGGCCTATACGAGTTGTGATCGCAAGCCGGCTTGTTGGGTCTCCGTATGGCTATCACTCTCACTTGTCTCCAGTCATGCGGGACAATATTCAGCTCCAGAAACTTGTTGAACAAGTTCAGCAAACGCTGTTTTGCCAAGTCGGGAAGATTCTTCAACAAGTTGAATTTAATCTTGTCCGACCCCGGAGCTGAATTGTTACATGAGAGGAGGGCAATTGAGAATTCTACCATCGATAAATTCTCATAATCGCATTGGAGCGGAATATCGCGTACGACGCTTTGTGCAGGAACAGAATCGGGACAAACCTTCCTTGCAAATTTGAAAATCCAACGGTCAGAGTATTCCTCACTTTCATTGGTATGGTTCCAGCCACGCATTCTCCTAGCCGTATTCCAAAGAGTACTCATAGCGGTCTCCCTTGACAAACCATTGACGAACTTCCGCCAATATCCACGCTTTTTTGCTTTAATCAGACCTTTTAGTTTGGCTTCTAGAGCTTGGTACTTTCGAAACCATTCCACTAATCCAGTTTTCCTGATTTTTTTGAAAGCGGATGATTTTTCAAGGTAGACCTTTGAACATTCCTTGTCCCACCAAAGTGATGGAGGACGACGTCGGAAAGTGGTAGCCGGTACACGTTTCTTTTGAGCTTGAAGTGCGCTTTCGTAAATCAAACTCGATATAAAGTTATACTCTTCGAGTGGAGGAAGTTCATGCATTGAAACAATTGCTTCAGATATTATTTCCGCAAATGTTCTCCAGTCAATATTCTTCGTGAGGTCATACGAAATATTGACTGACTCACGAGAGCTTGATTCATTAGCGATCGATAAAATTATTGGTAGGTGATCACTACCGTGGGGATCTTGGATTACCTTCCACATGCAATCCAGGGATAACGAAGAAGAGCATAGAGATATGTCTAGCATGCTTGCCCGTGCAGGAGGGGTTGGCTATTCTGGTTGATTCCCCAGTATTCAAAACTGTCAATTTGAAGTTGTCGCACAGATCATAAATCAAAGTGGCACGGTTGTCATCGTAGAGTGATCCCCATGCTGTTCCATGGGAGTTGAAATCACCCAAGATTAACCGCGGCTCCGGCATTGCCTCGATAGTATCAAAGAACTGATGGCGGCCTACCGTAGTTCTGGGAGGGATATATATCGAAGCAATGCAGAGGTCTTTGCCATTGATTTGTGTCTGGCAAGCAACAACTTCAATGCCTGTCCTCGATGGGAGAGTGACTCTGTAGAAGGAGTGACATTTTTTAATCCCCAATAGTACGACACCAAACGAGTCATTTCGATCGAGGCGAATAATGTTGAAATCGTGGAAATTCAGCTCGTCGGCTGAAGAAAGCCATGTTTCACAGAGGGAAAATACATCACAGTTAGAGCTATGAACTAAAAATTTAAATTGATCTAGTTTAGGGATGATGCTTCTGCAATTCCACTGTATTACAGTGGTCAATTCCTTGACCTCTTGCACTGAATCAGGCATCGAGGGAAATGAACGCTGAGATTGTTTTACATAATATATCCAAAAATCAGAGAGGCGTTTTTTTCGTTTTTGAGTTATGATTGTTCAAAGTTAACATGTTTTCAGTCAAATATTCAGTTCAATATTCCTATGCGACCAGACTATCATTACCTACATTGATTCATAGCGACGGTAACATTATCAATAATCATTAAAACTTCTTATCCTAGACTATCATGTTATACGCTGAGACTGAGACAATCAATTTCGATGAAAAAATTCATTTTCGAAAACAAAAAAAAGGGGAAAATTGATCACCCTTAAAATGTCCAGCCTAATGATAAAATAAAAAAAAACGGGTCTAATATTTTACGATGAGGGATAAAACTACAAATTTTTGAAGAAAATCTTAGAACAACTGTATTGATTTGGCATGGGATGGCTGCAAAATTAGATTCTAAATATGATTACTCCGATTACGGGTACTGCCCAAGCATAATGGACATCGACTGCCGTTCTTAACTTAGATAAACTTGATAAAATTGGGAATTTGGGAGGTTCTGAATCGAATCTGTGGAATCTGAAATCTAGGATCTAAAATATGAAATTTGGAATTTGAACATTGGATCGAAATTTGGCCAGACTCCATTTTTAGCCCTTTGTGGTCGTATTAATTTGGGCATGGGTGTCGTACTGGTCGGAATTATTTTTCCTTGAAAAAGCAGTTGAGAATTGTTAACTCTCGATGAACTAAGTGAACCAGATTAGGATGAAATTTTTGAATTTCATCTATCTGGTTGCTCTAAAGACGGCATGCTCTGGACAAGGCTTGCTTTCGAAAGAAGTATACTCGAGGAGTGCTTGATGAATAATGATATATTTCTAGGAATTTTACAAATATTTATATGCTTTTGAAACTGCTCCGCCCGTTGTTGCTGGCCGTACCTCTGGTCCCTAATCCTCGTTGATGGATGTGAGTGTACTCTTGTTGATGCGTTCGCTTGCTCCATGATGATATGATGGTGCGTTGCTTTGGAACAGGGTTAATTTAACTTACTCCAGCCGTGATACATGCAAGATTATGAAAAATAAATATTTTTTAATTTATTTTTGTGAACTATATATATTAGGGTGCCAATGAATGTATGGGAAAAAATCAACTTTAAAATTTCAAAAAGTTACCCTATACAAAATGTTTACCACCTCAAAAAAACACCCTATGCTAAATATCAGCTCAATCGGGTTTAAGGAAGAGTGGCGCAAAGCGGTCAAAGTTTGAGCTTTTTGAAAATCGAAAAATCACCCAAATCGGAGTTTTCGAAAAAAAAATTTGATGCCAAATGTCTTAAAATGGCATGAAACGTCGAGATCTAGTGTTGTCCCGAAAATTTTTTTTTGTCAAAAATCGGCACTCTGGGACCTTATTTTTTTTCGGCATACGAAACAAAAGTTGGGTTTTGGGTGCCAATAAAAATAGTTATCTCGATTATACATTCGGAACTTGCTACGAAATGTTTATTTGTACATGTTTCCATAATATACCCTATGGAAAATATTAGCTCATTCGAACTTCATTTACTGGTGCCACAAACGTTAAAATTTGTGTTTTTTGAAAACCGAAAAATTACCGGAAATCGAGACTTTTAAAATTGATGGCGATTTTTCGATTTCCAAAAAAACGCAAACTTTTACCGCTTTGCGCCACTTTTCCTCAAACCCGATTGAGCTGATATTTAGCATAGGGTGTTTTCTCGAGGTGGTAAACATTTTTTATGGGGTAAATTTTTTAAATTCGAGATGACCATTTTGATTGGCACCCTAATATATATATATCATATAGGTATTAGCTTAACAAGGTATTTTAATGTGATGTTTTTATATAAAAACGATTTTGTCGCTTGAGACACTTATGCGATTATTCAAATAACATGAGAGACCAAAGTGTTACAATGGCTAAATTCTGCTGTTATGATTTTTGTTCCACATTCCTATGCATTCAACGCACTGTGCGTTGTCTTGAGTGGGCGACTACTTTGTTTGCTACTGAGTACCGTTATCTATTACTCATAGAAGCACCGTATTAATTCGTGAACAGGTTCACTAGACATCAAGCTTCGTTTAGGAAAAGCATAAACTGATGCTTGGTTGAGTAAAATATAAGATTAGCATGGTTTCTTGCCGTGGTGGCTGAGAGCAGACAAACGACCACAAAGAGTTAAATCTGAAATATGTAATCTAGGATTTGGAAAATGGAATTTTAACTTGGAATCTAAAGCTCATTCCAGAGATTTAGAACCTAGAAATTGGAGTTTGAAAAAAAAAGGATTAAGAACGAAATTAAGATTAAGAAAGTGTGAACCTGGAATTCTGGATCAGAAATTTGGAATAAGGTATATGGAAACTAGATCTGGGATCAGAAATCAGGAATATGGAATTTAGTACCTTCGAACTTGAAATATGTATCCTAGTTCAATTGTTTTGTGGGAGAAAATGAAACCATATCAAAATTCGACAGTCAATAGTCGTGCTTTACTATGTTGGTATCCGATTGCTTTCTTCTGATCATCATTGTTCTTTTGCATTACAATTGGAAGTTATTGCATCACATTTAAAAATATCAGTTTGGCGCACCTCAAAGTCTAGCGATTTTTTTTTTTTGCAAACTAATTATATAAACTGCGCATGGAATAATCAAAGTTTATATAAACCCCAAATTAGAATCGAAGTTTATATATATTTCCTTTTCCAACACAAATATTTTTCATCACTCATTCAGCCTTCAATTTAGGTTCTTAAATTGCTACATTGTAACAAAAAAGGACGTATTGATTTGATTTCGAATTTCGGATTTTATCAACCGACCAGATGTAATTTTCGTGCAACGAAACGTGCTCATAGTGGATCCACTTCCTTGATTCCAAAATGAAGGCGGAGCAGGTGTTTGGAAATATACTAATATGAACATTTTTTCAACAAAATAAGGTCACATCACGTCTCGGGAAATTTTGCTGCAAATGTTCTTCCAGAGAATAACTTAGAATAGAAGGAACTTATAAAAAAGGGTTGAAGTGCCAGAAATCAAAGAGCCAATTTAGGACCAAAACTTTCGCAACACTGTAAGTTGTTGTACCATCCTTGAATGAGCCTGCCGGGAATGTACCCCCTCCATATGTTGATACTTCAGGCACCAAAAAGTAGCTTGTCACAACATCGGTATCTATTGACAAATATTTTACCCTCGACACTGACCCAACTGAGTGGGAAAAAACAGTGATGTAACCCCTTCTCGTTTGTGTCTTCGGTCGTTCCTAAACTCCGGTCCACAGTGCAATAAAACCATAAAGTTGAGATCAGTCTCTATTTTACATTGTTATTGCTGTTGAACTTTTTTCCCTCCATTCATGTTCTGCTTCATGGCTTTTTTTTGCTGTTGTTTTTTTCCGGAGAAGTGTTGTTGGAGAAAAGATTAAGATAGTGAAGCAAGCTGCTTCTCCCGCCTTTCAACGATTTTTACTACCCCACAGATTGTAGCAATAACCACCACACTATTGACGGGTTTATCTATTTTTTTTTTCATTTCTCCCATTACAGGTTAAACTGCTACTGCTAGGTGCGGGCGAGTCCGGCAAATCCACCTTTCTCAAACAGATGAGAATCATCCACGGGATCAAGTTTGAACCCGAGTTAGTTAAGGAATATCAACATGTGATCTACCAAAATATAGTCAAAGGTTAGTGATTAAAACTATAATGTAGAATCTTGCTTTCTCCAAGCAATCATTATCATTTATTTACTACGCTGAAATATTGACCAAGTTTTCGCTGTGAACGTGACAAGTCTGTAAACAGCGACGAATAGTAAATAATATCGCCAACGTCAACACAATATTTCATCCCGATGTTTGTTATTGGTTTCTTCCAGGCATGCAAGTGCTGTGCGACGCTAGGGATAAGCTAGATATACCATGGGAGAATCCGACCTCCCAGCTGGCCGCGAACCAGGCGGTCATGTTTCACAGTGGCATACTGCTGGACGTGGAGCAGTTCCACCAGTACGTGCCGATTGTCCACATGCTGTGGCAGGACAGAGCCATCCGGAGGGCTTACGATCGGCGGAGAGAGTTTCAAATTGTGAGTATTATTTCGTCGATGGTTCGATGATTCACGCGGCCCATTTCAACACTCGGGCGCGCTCGCTTGCCCCAATTGTGGCACGGTTGCAAAATGTTGAACACAGAGGCGCGACACGGGTTTCGCATTTCCTCATTAGCTATGTGTCAATCAACCAATAAAGTTTATTAAATATGATAGCCGCGCATTCGCGGTCGCGATCCTCTCTATCCCGTTCGCCGAACACAACAATACACTCCAGCTCTAATTACTCCGATGTGATTCGGATTTGAAATGCTAAAATAGTCTCTCGAGTTACAGAACTAGTAGGAAATCAGGGTGGGCTGACGGCATCCAACTGCGATTCAGACGATATACAGTGGATCGGCACTGGAATAACAACGCCGCAGTGCGATCTTTCAGGGCGAGAGCGCTTTGACGCGTCTCCTCCTCCCGTTGCTTAACAAACAAGAAATTAATTATATCGATGCCAAATGCAATGGCTTTCCGGTTTACATACAGTCGCCGAAGTGAAGGTCTCGGATATCTCGGCTGATTCGAATATTAATCGATTCAATATGTGGTCTGCTCCGTTGGTGTGGAAGGCGCACCCTTGACCTACACCCAACCGTTCAACAACAGAAGACAACAATTCCCACACCTCGTTCAAGAGAAAATGTTTTATTGGCGGCATATAGTGTTTGCGATAGCGCGGGGATTGTAAAAAGCATAAATAAATAAAGCCCAGTGGATGTGTGATTGCTGCACAGACCCACAGTAGCGTTTCAATTGCTCTCTCTGATTGCTCTAATAAATAAATCGAAAATTACGAAATCACCGCCGCCGCCGGGGGCGACTGCTTTTATTAAATCGGATTCCAACTGCTAAGTTGCTAACGTGATGTGATTTGTGCATGTTTAGATTCAATGAGATTTGTTCCTGCTCGCTTATATCGTGCCTTCGATAACTTACCAGATCATTTCGGTACAGCAATTATTCCGCAGTAACGCTTGCATTAAAAAAATGGAATTTTTTCGAATGGTGATAAAAAAAACTAAGACAGATGATTAAGTTTGATAAATTTAATATTGGTGCTCCTTGGTGGGACAAAGAGTGCTCGGATGTTTATTTCAATAAATCCTCTGCTTTCGAAATTTTTCGCAAAATGGCTCAATGGCAAATTTTGATAGGTATGAACTTTTGGAGACCAAATTCAAAAAACTAATTGGAGCGAAAAAACACAGTTACTGGCGACGATATGTCAAAGGTTTGTCAAGGGAAACATCTATGAGTACCCTATGGAACACAGCCAGGTGTTTGCGAAACAAAAACCATACAAACGAAAACAAAGAGTATTCCGACCGATGGATTCTTGATTTTGCCAAAAAAGTATGTCCAGATTTTGTCCCTGCAGAAGACATATCTCGTAATACATCGTCTTCCAATAGTAATTACTACCCATTGTTTTCAATGACTGAATTCTCACTTGGACTTCTCTCGTGCAATAATTCAGCTCCTTGTTTCGATGGAATCAAAATAATTCGTCGCTAAAACGTCGCTAAGAAACGTTTATTAAGGTTATTCAATAAGTTTATCAGAGGCGTCTCGTCCGTCTGTTCAAACTGTTCATAGGACAGGTAGACAATCTCAGAATAAAATATATATTATTTCACATTTGTGGATGGATGAGGAATTATCGACGGTAATTTTTTTGTGATTTCCATATTATCCCGAATATCCTTATTTTATTTTCTATTTCGGTGGAACTCAAACTCACCGTGAAGAATATAATCTGGTAGCTACATTCGACTTAACCCCAATCCGCACTCAACACAGCCTTAACGCTACGAAATAAGCAGTAATGAATACCGGGTTCAAACCATTCATCTGAACCCGCTGTCATCCAAACACAGGGCAAACACAGTCAACTACGTATGAAACGATCACTACTACTAATGCGCCGCCTTGCGTAAAAATGACGTTTTAGGTTCAATATTTCTGCTGAACGAACCGATGAAAACGATGGTAAATACACACCACCACTCTTCAGTGTTTGTTCGTGGTTGTCATCGTTTCCCTTTCTGTTTCTCTTTCTATTCCTGACTTAATTCAAATTTGAGAGAGGGCACGAGACCGCGAGGGTACACAGCACCGAACACCCCGAGCGAGCATGATGCAAATATGAAAACGAAATTCATAAAAGATTGCTGTGGATGTGCTGGTATTCTTTCGTTGACAACTTGAACCCGGTACATATAGTACACGTTTGTCTGCTTACGTTTCAAAACTTCCGCTGCCTTGGCCGGTCATGTGAACGAAATAGCTGCGTGCTTTGGTCTTAATGCTGACAAAATTGTGGCCCAGAGCTATGATGGCGCTGCAAATTTTTGGTGAAACAACGGTTATTCTTTGGATATATTCATTGTCGTGCACACGTATTGAAATTCTTGCTAAAACTTTTTGCGAATATTTTTGCACATAAGAATGTTCTTTATCAAATTTAGTAAAAAAAAGGTGGGTTAAATCCATGATATAACCGCAAGGTTGACGTGGGACTACTTTAGCTTAGCAATCATTCGTTTGTATTGATAAAATTCTTGAAACAGTTTCCAAATTCAATTGAATTCAATATACTTGCTTTGTGAGTAAAAATATTGAACAAATACCATGTTAAGTCAATTCATACATTGTGATAGATTGTTCTTCGTTACAAGTAAATTTAATGACATACCTTTTACGTTTGGTATGATGCCTAGGACAAAATATATGTACGGAAGAATTATCAAACGATTATTTTATTTTACATTTCCCTTTGAAGTGCACATCTCTTAAGTGTACGTACTTCTCGAACCGCGAATTTGCTTGAAACTGGAAAGTTCATCCGCTTCTAGTGTCTGCACGATTTTTCCAGGTTCCTAAGTTTAGAAGATTGTGTTAAGACAGACATATAGGCGAGCGAGAACAAAAGTACTTGCAGTTTGCATTTATTTACAGGGCCGATTTCCGATTTACACCCGACTTGTATGAATTCGCAATGCCGATTTCCCCACGCTCCATGGAGTTGAAGTTTGTGTTAGGGAAACACATTTCAATCGGAACAAAATTACCCCCGACTTGTATGAATTCGCAATGCCAATTTCCCCTAGCTCCATGGATTTGAAGTCTGTGTTAGGGAAACACATTTCAATCGAAACAGAAATACTCCCGACTTGTATTAATTCGCGATGCCGATTTCCCCACGCTCTATGGATTTGAAGTATGTGTTAGGGAAACATATTTCAGTCGGAACAAAAATACCCCCGACCTGTATGAATTTGAAATGCCGATTTCTTCCAGGCACCTTGGTTTAGAAATCTCTGTTATGGAACACATTTCGGTGGGAACAAAAGCTCCCCCTACTTTCATATGTTTGCAATGCCGATTTCCCCAAGGCTGCTTGGTTTTGATGGCTGTGTTAGTGAAACCGTAAATCGGGCCAATCAAAACGAGGCAATTAGGGCGTTTAGATAACGCCTAATATTTTAAAGTTATTCAATTGTTTATCTAATGAAAAATAACATATTGTTAGTTGCGATAGATGCGTAGAAATATTACCTATCAATTGATGCAAACATCTTTCCGATCCAGTAAGAAATGTTCGAGTTATTAGCATTCCAAATCTTTCATTTTGCCCTGTATGTTCTGTGTTTAGGTTTTCATTTTACCCCCAATATATTCCGGTTAGACGTAGTCCCTTGTCAAAAAGGAATTAGATGTGATAGAATTTGTGCGTAACGTGCCATGCTTCTATAGAGGAGCTCAAAGCAGATCATCATTTCGATATTACGCTCAAAAATGCAATTGATTTTTTGAAAATTCAGAATTCTGGCGAAACTATGAATGACAGTAACGTCATCAATTGTCGTCGTTTATATGAATCGATTAAAGACATAATTATTGACGAAATCACGAAACGGTTGAAGGAACTAGATGAATACAATTTCGTCGCTTTGTTGAATTACGAAACTGCGACTTCGATGTCGCATTACCTCCTGGGAATTTGAAAATGCTTATTTCATACCACTCGAAATTCGATTAAGTGTTGCTTTGTGATAAGCTGACGGTTCTTTTTAAATTATAGTCATTATTCCGATTATCGTTGAACAAAACCTGCATCAAACCTTCTCCGAAACGGCTGGCCAGAATGATACTGACATTGCCTAATACAACGGCATCCGTTGAAAGAACTTTTTTTGTTGTTCGACGGATCAAGGATTATTTGCGGTCGAGATCTGACCAGAAACGGTTATTCGGAATTATGATGATGACTGTGGAAAAAGATTTTATTTATGATATAATGCAGATGCCGTTATTTTATGAGGAAATCATTGATAAGTTTGCGCTCATAGTTGACCGTAAGATTCTTTTGTTATACAGGCAAACCTGTTTTTGTACGGGTGATAGGGACCGCACAAAAAACACTTTTTGTTATGTGGTGGATAAGGACCGCATAAAAAAAGTTTCCTTAAGAAAATAACCCAAATCCTAATGAGTCCATTCGTGATCAACATTCGATTTCCTTTTTTCACTTTTAGACGAATGGGTCGAAACGGATAACTTTTTATCAGATACGCAGTTCGGTTTCCGCAAGGGCAAAGGGACAAATGATTGTCTCGCGTTACTTGCTTCCGAAATTCAGACGACCTTTGGTAATAAAAAACAGATGGCTTCTGTTTTTTTAGACATTAAAGGGGCGTTTCACTCAGTATCTATACGAATTTTATCCGACAAACTTCACAACCAAGGATTTTCACCAATTTTAAACAACTTTCTGTTTAATCTGTTATCCGAAAAGCACATGCACTTTTCTCATGGAAATTGTGCCGTTTCTAGGACTAGCTACATGGGTCTCCCTCAAGGTTCTTGCTTAAGTCCTCTTCTGTATAATTTCTATATTGATGATATAGATGATCATCTTGCAGATGGATGTACTTTGAGGCAGCTGGCAGATGATAGGGTTGTATCCATACCAGGTACTAAAACTATTGATTTGCAAAGACCGCTGCAAATTTCCTTAAATAATTTATCTATATGGGCTGTGAGGCTAGGTATTGAATTCCCAACTGAGAAAACAGAAATGGTTGTATTTTCTAGGAAGCACCAACCTCCCGAACTTCAGCTTCAATTGTTCAACAAAACGTATTGCGTATCTGATTAAAAAATATCAACAGAGAACAAATTTTCTTGGGACAGTTACTGGAACATGGTGGGGTGCTCATCCAGAAGACCTAATACGGCTGTACAAAACTACAATACTGTCAGTCATGGAGTATGGTTCGTTTTGTTTCCATTCTGCTACAAAAACCCACATCATTAAACTGGAGAGGATACAGTATTGTTGCTTGCGTTTAGCCTTAGGGTGCATGCAATCAACACACAACATGAGCCTTGAAGTCTTGGCAGGTGTTTTACCATTAATCCGAAGCGAAATCATGAACCCATTAGTAATTGAGAATTGTAAGAAGCTTCTCGAATTGAACCAACGGTCGAGATCCATGGATCTGTACTCTCATTACATTTCTCAAGAAATAAAACCTTCAGTAGGCATCTTTAATAATGTTAGCTTTCCGAACTTCTGCAGATCTTCCGTTGATTTCGATCTTTCTATGAAGGACGAAACTCGAGACATTTCAGATCATCTTCGATCATCGTTAATCCCTAATATTTTCGCTTCAAAATAGAACCATATCAATTCTTCAAGAATGTTTTTCACTGATGGTTCAAGAATCAACGGATCCACTGGTTTTGGTATCTTTAACGAACATCACACTAGCTTCCATAAACTTGAAGACCCTTGTTCAGTGTATGTTGCCGAACTGGCTGCAATACATCATGCAATTAAGACCGTTGAGTCCTTACCACCTGATCACTATTTTATTTTCTCGGATGGTCTTAGCAGTATACAAGCCATTCAATCCTTGAAACAACAGACGAAAGCATCATATTTTCTTATCAAAATTAGAGATGCATTGAACTTTCTTGTTGATAAAAATATTGCTCTATTCTTGGTAATGAGAAAGCGGATACACTCGCAAATATGGGTACTATGCAGGGCACAGTTTTTGAGAGACAAATAGCGTATCGGGAATTCATCTCCATTTCCCGACAGCAGTCACTCACCAGTTGGCAAAACCAATGGAATAGATATGAGTTTGGAAGATGGCTATACTCTATTATCCCCAAAGTTTCAACGAAGGCCGTGTTTAAAGGTTTAGATCTTGACAGAAATCTCATTATGTCCAGATTGATGTCCAATCATTCCGCGCTAAATGCGCATCTCTTCCGCATAGGTCTTGCTACTAACAATTTATGCAATTGTGGTCAAGGATATCATGACATCGAGCATGTTGTTTGGCCATGTAATGAATTTTGCAATGAAAGAATTAACCTGGTTGCCGATTTAGAGGCTCAAGGACTACACTCACGCATGCCAGTTCGCGACATCTTAGCTTCTCGCGACCCTAATTTTATGTTCCCCATATATGCCTTCCTAAGAAGCGGTTATATTTTTATTTAGGTCGCATCTCCTACTCCCACTTGTCCATTCTCCCTTCCTTTCCTATTACATAAGCCGAACTTAGCACCCGTTGAGATAAGATCATTACAGAAGCTATAAACATAGCAAGGAGGCAGTCACTACCAAAGGATACCGTTGCTACATCAACTGACGATGTAGTTATTACGACCCACCACAGGCACTGTTCCAGACAAGGATGATACCGACGAGGCAACGAAGGAATAAATTATATTTTGTTATATAGTTCTGTAGTTTTAGCTAATTAGACTTAAGTTGATGATTATGTAGTTATAATATATTCAAATAGTTTAAAAATGTGCTGCTTGATAATGGCTCTTTATCCACTTGAGCCTAATTAAATAAATAAAGGAAAAAATTAATATCTATACATATAAAAATTGATTTCTGTCCGTCTATCTGCCTGTCTGATTCTTATGGACTCGGAAATTACTGAACCGATCAACATGGAAATTGGTATGTGGGGGTGCTGCCATACGAATGAAACACAAATTTCTGCATTACCCGAAAATTAATCAAACAAACGAAACCAAATTTGGCATGAGGGGGTCTCCGTAGCCACATTGGCTGCGCGTTCGCTTAGTAAGCGATCGATCGTGAGTTCAAAACTCAGGGCCCTCATTGACCATCTTCGTGTTGTTACAGAATAACTACGTCCACGCAACAATCATCAGCGATGGAGATCGATCCACGGTCGAAATAAGATCGATTCATCCAAACAACTGCTCTGCTCTGCAAGACACATCGGGCTGCTATTCTATTAATAACTCAACAATGATAATATCAACTGTCTCCGCTGTCCGGTCTAACTGGACAATGGAAGAACAGAACGAATACTCTTACGCCTAAATGGCTACTGTGAAATGTAATGTACCATATGTAAAAAGGAATACTATAACGCCGAAAAATGGCAACTGTGTAATGTGCTAATTATAGATATGATAAATATGTGACATGTACACGATTAAAATTCGGCTCTGTTACAGCTAAAATGCTAATGAGCCTGAAATAAACAAATGGCATAAAAAAAAATGAGTGGGTTATATCTATGATATAACCGCAAGGTTCACGTGGAACTACCTTAGCTTAGCAATCATTCGTTTGTATTGATTAAATTCTTGATTGAATGAAACAGTTTCCAAATTCAATTGAGTTCAATATATTTGCTCTGTGAGTGAAAAAAATTAACAAATGCCGTGTAAAGTCAATTCATTTATTGTGATTGATTGTTCTTCGTTACAAGTAAATTTAATGACGGACCTTTTACGTTTGGTATGATGACTAGAACAAAATATATGTACGGAAGAATTATCAAACGTTTGATGAACCAGCCTATGGCTGAAAATCTTTCCAATAAAGACAAAAAAAAATTATCAAACGATTATTTTATTTTACATTTCCCTCTGAAGTTTACATCCCAAAAGTGTACATACTTCTCGAATCTCGAATTTGCTTGAAACTGGGAAGTTCATTCGCTTCTAGTGGCTGCACGATTTTCCCAGGTTCCTAAGTTTAGAAGATCATGTTAGGACAGACATATTCCACTCTGCACAAAGGCAAGCGAGGACAAAAGTACTCGCAGTTTGCATTTATTTGCAGAGCCGATTTCCCCAGAAACCTCGGTTTTGAAGTCTGTGTTAGGGAAACACATTTCAATCGGAACAAAAATACCCCCGATTTGTATGAATTCGCAATGCCGATTTCCCCACGCTTCATGGATTTGAAGTCTGTGTTAGGGAAACACATTCCAGTCGGAACAAAAATACCCCCGACTTGCATGAATTTGAAATACCGATTTCTCCAGGCACCTTGGTTTAGAAATCTCTATTAGGGAACACATTTCGGTGGGAACAAAAGCTCCCCCTACTTTCGTGTGTTCTTTTTCTTCTTTTTGGCTTTAAGAGGGTTTAAACTTTTCAGTTCACTCGCCTCTGGGCTCTTTCGTGTGTTTGCAATGCCGATTTCGCTGCTTGGTTTTAAAGTCTGTGTTAGGGAACATTTTTCGATGAGAACAAAAGTCCCCCTACTTTCATGTATTTGCAATGCCGATTTCCCCAAGGCTGCTTGGTTTTGATGGCTGTGTTAGGGAAACCGTAAATCGGGCCAATCAAAACGAGGCAGTTAGGGCGTTTAGATAACGCCTAATATTTTACAGTTATTCAATTGTTTATCTAATGAAAAACAACATTTTGTTAGTTGCGATAGATGCGTAGAAATATTCCCTATCAAGTGATGCAAACATCTCTCCTATCCAGTACGAAATGTTCGAGCTATAAGCATTCGAAATCTTTCATTTTTTCCTGCATGTTCTGTGTTTAGGTTTTCATTTTACCCTCCATATATTCCGGTTCGACGTAGTCCCACGTCAAAAAAAAATTTGGCATGTGGAGGTTTTAGGATGCAATGGTGATTAGTCACGCCTCCCGCTCTCTAAGGGTGGGCTGTCATACAAATGAAACACAAATTTCTGCATAACTTGAAAGCTAATCGAGCACAATTTGGGATGTGAGGGTTTTTGGGCGTGAGGAATGTTTCTATAATGGAATGACACCCCTCCCTCCTCTGGAATGGAGAGGGGGTCCCATTAAAATATTAGACATATTTCAACCAAAAATATTCCAGCCAAACATGACACTTGAAAAATTTTCAGAAAACTCTGAAGGAAAAAGAGAAAATTCGGAAAATTAAATTCCCAAATGTTCTACAATTACATAGTGACAAGTGTTGTTAGTCCATTTGATGTTTGCTAGCGAAATTGATCTTTGTTTGAAACTGGAAATGGATTTTAATGTGATGAAACGCACTCCTATATCTTCATCTACCTATACCAAAAAAAAAAGGATCGTTAGATGTGTTGATAAGAGCAGAACTCAAGGAAGGAATTGTCCGATTTAGGGCTGTCTTTATTCTATCATATTCTCTGTGTAAAATATTTATTCCATGTAACGGAGTTGTTATTTACAATTGGTTGAAAAATCTTGAACGATAATTGTGTCTGAAAATAATCTGATATTATAATGAAGAGTTTTGTTAGAAATACTAGGAATTTTATAGTAAAAAGTAAATTCAACGTAGACGTAGATGAAGATCAATCAATGAACAGTTCTGCGATTGGACCCATGAACTTGCTCATAGTAAGAAAACGTGAATGTTTGAAGGTATTGATAACAAAAAACAAATTTTTAGCGGGACGAAGTTTGCCGGGTCAGCTAGTTAGCAATTATATTAGTTTACTTGCAAAAGAATCTACGCCCTTACGCCTTCCGACAGTTAACCGAAATTATGCCATGGCGGAAGAAAAAATGCGTGTAGGCATGTTTTTCAGTTCTTTCTTCGGTTTATTTATTTATCAATATCTTCTCATTTTTCGCGACAAAATTGTTGGAGACGATCTTACGCTTCAGGTTTGCCCAGAAATTCAGCAACAATGTTGTCCAGTCGGTGTCCTCACGAAGAATGATGCGTTTCACCACCAGAATATCACTTAAGTATACTTTTTGTCCGTGATTGAATCGAGAGAAGGTGTGGTTTACTATGGCAATTTGGAAGGCAAACTAGAGGCGAATGAACTCTCTGAGTTTGAAACTTCCAGCGAATGAGCAATAATCATTTCCGTTTTTAAATTTTATGCATCCAATATTGGATACGAAAATATTCTACTGAGGGGGACGAATAATCCTCAGAAACTTCCCTGTTAATTGCACTTGATTGAAAAATCACAAAACGAAATGCATTTGATCGCAGTGTTATATGAATAGAAAACATTAAAATAAACTCTTTCGCTTGAATGTAATTTTTAATTCCAAGGGTAACTGGTAGATTATTTTGCAGCAACGATGACATCTTTCCGGATTCTTCTCGATACTGGATAGCCACAAAACGAAAAGAACTACGCGCGTGTATGTGTGTTTGTGACGGCTGCTCCGATGCCTCAAGCGGAACTAATTCTCGATTCTGTTACTTTCTTGGTCGTCTCTTCACTGGCATCACTCTCCTCCTGATAGATTCCCTTCTGGCCTAAAGTGTACAAACAGGCTTTCGGTAACACCGTTCATCAGCGTTTTCATTATGAACGAAGTTAGCTTCACCACAAATGTGTGCTCCCGTGGCCGAGTGGTTAGCGTCATAACTAACATGCCGGGTGTTCGGGTTCGATTCCCGTTCTGGTCGGGGGAATTTTTCGTCAAAGAAATTTCCTCCGACTTGCACTGTGATCACGCGTATTCCTAGAGCTTGCCACTCAGAATGCATTGAAGGCGTGTTATTTGGCATAGAAATCTCAACTAAGTACTAATAAAAATGACGCAAGTAATACTACGTTGAGACGGCGAAGTTCCTCTAGGAACGTTAGTGCCATTGAAGAAGAAGAAGAAGAAGCTTCACCACAACAACGACAACATGCTCCAATCGTGGTTCAATTATAACTGAGTGGATTTCTTCTTCTTCTTTATTGAATTAAAGAGACTTTAAACTTCAGTTCATTTGTCTCCAGTCTTCAAAAAAAAACCCTTGGAAAACATTCCTACTCGTTCACCTCCATTTGATTTGAGAAAGGCACTCGATCCCTCGCCGTCCAGCTCGACCAGCAACGGTGTTCTCCAGTCGGTGTCCTCACGAAGAATGATGGATGGATTTTCGAGCGGCGCTCACTTATATACCGATTGGTGATTTCAATAGCCTGTTTTGAAAGCAATTTTAAGGCTAGTGAAACAAGTTTTTGGATCAAGAAGTAACAAGTATATAACGTGTAGACATTTTATCTATTGAATGAAGTTTCATTATTTATCATACCATTTCGTTCGGTTGTTAAGGAGCTATTAACGCTCAAAATCTCGGTCTCCGGCGTAACGCTTTCGTTTTCGAAACTTTGAAATTTACACCCCGGTATAGAAATGAAAGACGTAGTCCTACGTCAAAATTGTACTAAATTTCACCTGCTTTCAAAAAAGTATTCCCTACACAATTTGAAAAAAGTTTCCCTACGTAAATAACCCAAATTCTAATGATTTCATTCATGAGCTTCAACGCTCGTGCTCTACGACGTTCCGTATTCGTTTAATTTTTCACCATCAAATGAACTTCACGGCATATTGAGAAGTCGTTTTGTATGTTTCGTCTTCGAAAATGTTGGACCCTGACGTTGAGACATATTGCCTCTTTGTTTGCGCGTGGCTGTGCGTGTATTAAATTCGTTAGGCTCGGAACATGTCGTATTAGTAATCAACGCCCAATGTACGTACCAACGTACACTGGATTCTTTTTTACGCGATTTTTTTTTTATCTCTCGAAATTACGCGATTTTTTTAGGCGATTTGTTTTTTTTTTGCACGCACGCATCAGTCGCGTAAAAAAGAGTTCAGTGTATTGCATTTGATGGAACGATGGGAATTGAGATGGGAATAGGATGGGAGTGATACATAATTTTTTATTTATTTTTCAAACGGTTTTATTTAGCTTGCCCTGTAATCTGTTTGTATGTTTGTATCATGTTTGTCTGACCCACATTAATAGAAATTTGACCCTCTTTTTGTTGACCGATTGATCTGAAATTTGGAACACACCTTTATCTAAGTAGTCATTATAAAACTGCGTATTTCATTATCTTGAAAATCCAAGATGGCGGCCGCTACAAAATGGCGGATCACATATTTTTTCAAAACCTCATCGATTTGGGTTTTCCAAAACCCCATCAATATGGGTGTCAGATGAAAGGGCTTCACTAGTAGAACACAGTTATTTCTGAAAAATACAAAACCCAAGATGGCTGCCACTACAAAATGGCGGGCTATATATTTTCTCAAAACTTCATCAATGTGGGTATCAAATGAAAGGGCTTGACTAGTAGAATACGGTTATTTATGAAAAATGTAAATCCAAGATGACTGCCACTACAAAATGGCGAACTACATAAGTTAAAATCCCTACATTAAAACCCACCGCCAGGTATACCGCCATAGAAGAAGGAGAGTAGCCATAGAGCAAGGACAATAGGAAAATAAAGGAATAGCAGCTTCCTAATAGATATATAGGAAATTCGCCTGTAGTGATACAGGTAATTAAATAATGTTTCATGTCAGATATAAAAAGGCGAAACAATGTGAAATAAATTAGTTCTAGTCTAGAGCTCAAACCTATAACTTCTTCTTGAATAGCGTTAACGTTCCCTGTGGAACTTTTGTCGTCTCAACATATGCATTAACTAGCGTCATTCATTAATACTTAGTTGAGATTTCTTAAGCCAAATAACACGCCTTGAATGTATTCCGAGGGGCAAGCTCTAGAATACGCGTGACCACAGTGCAAGTCGAAGGAAATTTCTTTGACGAAAAATCCTCCGGCCAGAACGGGAATCGAACCCGAACACCCGGCATGATAATGTGAGACGCTAACCACTCGGCCACGGGTGCACCTATAACATGTTTCTATTAAGTACAGAACCTTAAAGTCTTTAACTCATATTTTCTCAAAACCTTATTATTATGGATATCAAATGAGAGGGCTTGACTAGTAGAACACAGTAGTTTATGAAAAATGCAAATCCATCAAAATCCCATCAAATTGCGGACTACATATTATGTCAAAACCCCACTAATATGGGTATCAAATGGAAGGGCTTCACAGAACACAGTTATTTATGAAAAATACAAACAAATTTTAGTCTTATCAATGCCCTAGACTAATGAAGGAGAGGTGTGATAACTGCTAACTGCTACTTGCCTAATTATGTTATAGCTTCTAGTACATTAATATGTTTAATCACAATTAAACCGTTTAACTTAGAAAGTTTTTTTGACGTAGAACTACGTCTTTCAGGAAGGGTGCCAAATCAAAAAATAGGTCACGTTTTTATGAAATAAAGTTAACGTTAATAACTATTTTCACTGTGATCGAATTCTCATGATTTGCATACCAAGCGAATCGAGATTTGTTCGATATGCTATACATTACAACTCGCTAACATCTAAACGGTTTAAAATAATGGAAACTTGACGAATTTCATTTTTCCCATACATTTGTTCTGCCGATTTGTGTGCTAACGCTATCCGTATTTCGAATGCTTATAACTCGAACATTTATCAATAGATCGGAAAGATGTTTGCATCAATTGATAGGAGATATTTCTACGCGTCTATCACAAATAATAAAATGTTATTTTTCATGAGATGAACAATTGAATAAGTGTAAAATGTCAAGCGTTATCTAAACGCTCTAACTGCCAAGTTTGGATTAGTCCGATTTACGGTTCCCTAACACAGACTTCAAAATCGATGTACCTGTGGAAATCCTCTTTGCAAATACATGCAAGTCGGGGGTATTTTTTGGTGTTAAATACTTTTGGACTCGCTTGTCGTTGTGCAGACCGGAATATATTTCCCTAGAACACACTTTTAAACTGAGAAGCCTGGGGAAATCGTCATTTCAGATACTAGAGTTGAATGAACTTTCGCGGTTCGAGAACTAAGTAAACATGAGATGTGCAATAATTTCAGAGGAAAATGTAAAATACAATAATCGTTTGACAATTCTTCCGTTCAAATTTTTTTTGGTAGTTCTAGGCATCATATCAAATGTAAAAGGACGTTAATTAAATTTGCTTGTATATTGCATAGTTCTACGTTGAAAATTCGGTCGTGTCCGAGATACAAACCTCTTCCAATTTTTACTTATTTTTTTCACATTTATAAGCGGCCTACTCACTTGCGTGAATCATGAAATCAACTCTTTGTTCCGGTAATTAGCTGATACAGTCCGTATGTAGAGCGATGAAATACATATCAAAGATAGAAAAACTAGAAGTGGGTTATATCTTTGATATAACCTCAAAGTGGACGTAGGACTAACGTTGACTTAGCAATAAATAAGTAACAAGCATATAATTCTTAGAAATTTCATCTTTCGAATAAAGTGATTATCATACCACTTCGTTTAGCCGAAAAAGAATTATTAACTCTAAAAGGGGGAATCGATTCCTCCTCGGTAATACCCAATAGCCCCCGATAACGACGATCGATTGCAGCATTCGTAAACAAATATTGATATGTAATATAATATCCACTTAGATAATATCCACTACACTATATCTTATCGTGTTCTTCACTATCAAATCCATAGTCAATGGCACCCATCGGTATCGAATTATCATCGATATCTCGGATTTCGCTAAATGCTCCGTTAGGTCCGACTGCAGAGGAGAAATGGAATTGAAAAACGACAAACAGGAGAAAGAGATTTGCAGAATGAGATTAAAAAGAGATTGGCAGAAAACATCTGCATTTTATCTTTCGAACAATGTGATTATCGTACCACTTCGTTTTGCCAGAAAGATTTTATAAATGCTCAAATGAGGAATCGAGTACTCCGAGGAAACACCAAGCGCAAATTAGAATCGACTAACGATTGCGGCATTCGTACACAAATAATTATATAACGCAGCTTTCATCAAAGTGATTTCTTCGATATGGTGAAATATCCACTATCATATATTTCGTATTCATCATTATCAAATCCATAGTCAATGGCGCCCATCGGTATCGAGTTATCATCGACACCACCATTTTCGCTAAATGCTTCTTTCAGTTCGCCCTGCAAAAACTTTTCTGAACTCTAATCCATAAATTTGGTGTCCCTGAAAAGGGCCGTTGATTATATGCTAAAGTACTAAGACAATAATGGCGGAAGTGGAAGCGCGGCTGTTTATGCGCGCTCTCCTTGGATACGATGGGCCAGCTGGATGTCCTTTGGCATGATGTGACCCGTTTTGCGTGGCTTAGCACACAAATTGGCATCTTCGAACAGGCCGACTAAATATGCCTCGCTTGCGAATTTCACGCAAAGCGACGGTTCCTGGTCGGTAGCGATGTGGCTTCTTCATACTTATTTCGGCTGATGCGCTTTTCCGAGCTGCTTTCGTGGTGTCTTATCACCGGTAGATTTACGAGCTGTCTGCTTGGTCCCAATGAAACGAGTTCTCACGGTGCGAGAGTAGAGGAGGAAATGAACGAAAATAAAGGAAGCGTCATGTTTTATAGCCATCCGTTCGGTTCAACTGCAGAAAAGAAATGGAATTGGAGAAGAAGACCATAATGCATAGGCGCCTGAGTGCGACCGTCCTCATCTCACATCACCGCATCAACTGAATGGATTTCCAGAGCGTATGCGAGTTTATATACGGTTTCAATAACCTGTTTTCTGAGCAATTTTAAAGCTATTGAAAGTTTTCGGGTCAACAATTAACAATCATATAACTCATGGACATTTTGTCTTTCGAATGAAATGATGAATATACCACTGCGTTCAGCCGGAAAAGAGATATTAACGTTCACCTTGCAGTCCAGCGTCACTCTTTTGTTTTCGAAACTTTGAACTTACACCCCGGTACAGAAATGAAAGACGTAGTCCTATGTCAAAAAAAAAACAAATGACCGATAATTTCATCAAATATAAAATTTTTCAAATATGGCACGATATTAAAGGTGCGATTCCAAAGAAAATCGCGCAAATAAAATTCGTTCTATTCCATATCTAGCAGTTATGTTGACAATTTTAACTCCAAAACAGACTAAGTAAGTAAGTAAGAGACAATGAACGTGTTGTTATCGATAGTGTTCGAAGCAAGTTATCTGTGGAAATCCTACAGTTACCTTCCAAATGAAATAAATATGTTTATTCACTCGTCGATACATTCTTTCATCTTAATTTCTAACGTGTAGAAGGCAATTCAGCGCTCGATAAATTTAACACTTGACGCCGTTAAATCACGCCTTTCACAACAGAATCGAAACCGGTATCAATCTGTGTCTATTTCAACAACGATCAACCATATCCCACGACGCGCGCGCAAATAATTCTACACAGACATCCGATACATTACACGTGGGGGAACTAGTAACCGAACGCAGCAAAGGTGATTACCGTAAACCCCCGTCTAATCGCGGGTCTAAGGGGTTCATTTATGCTAATGCGCTTTTAACCCATAATAAACCCGCGCTCTCGTAGAGCATTTCATATATAATACACCTACTACACTTGTCAGCTTTTATTGAAAATGATTTCCTCTCGTTTCTTCCCTCCAGAGTGATTCAGTTAGTTATTTCTTAGACGAATTAGACCGGATATCAAGGTTCGACTACGTTCCCACACATCGTGATATTCTGCATTGCCGCAAAGCAACCAAGGGTGTGTTTGAGTTTACAATAAGAATACAGGTAACTATCAATCAATCAGATCGAAATCGGGATGAAATGTAACATTCCAATTGCCCGCAGAACATTCCATTTGTGTTTGTCGATGTCGGAGGCCAGCGGACGCAGCGACAAAAGTGGACCAAATGCTTCGACTGCTCGGTGACCTCGATCCTGTTCCTGGTGTCAACATGCGAGTTCGATCAGGTCCTCGCAGAAGATAGGTAAGTATTCGATGGGTTGCTCTCTCTATCTTTAGCTTGAAGTTAATTTCTGAATTCGATCCCCACCAGGAAAACGAACCGGCTGGAGGAGTCCCGGAATATCTTCGACACGATCGTAAACAACATCACCTTCCAGGGCATCTCCATCATCCTGTTCCTGAACAAGACAGATCTGCTGGCACAGAAGGTGAAAAATCCGGACACCGACATCCGCTGGTACTATCCGCAGTTCACCGGCAACTCGCACTCGATTCTGGACGTGCAGAACTTCATCCTGCAGATGTTCATGAACGTGCGGAAGAATACCAAAACACCCATCTATCACCACTTCACCAACGCGGTGGACACCCAGAACATCCAGGTCGTGTTCAGCTCAGTCAAGGATACGATCCTGCAGCGGAATCTGTCGGCACTGATGCTGCAGTAGGCCGCGCGTGCGTGTGTGTGTGCTTTTGCTGGGGGATCCAGCTTAAGCAGTCGTTTCGTTGTTGATTATTGATTATTCGAAAAGAGAAAAAAACACTCACAGAAAAAAAAATATGTAGAGAAGTGAGATAGGAAGTGAAAAACGCAGGAGTCGATTTTAGTTTCTGTTTTTTTTTTGCTAGGCGAAATAACGTTGGGTATAGCGCGTTGTAATTTATTTTTCTTGTACTAGTTATATTTCCCCCGCAGAAGAGATTTCAGTCCTGCCCCGTTTGTTCAGGGCGTTCCATAGAGTAGCTCCTCGAACGCCACACAGAAAAAAAAATTGAATGATGGAAAGCGCAAATTTCCATCGAACCAATCACTTATAATCTTTAGAAAATAATTGCACTCTGCTAGATACTCTCAGATAACGCTTAAATATACAATCCGGTGTTAGTGAAAATAGAAAGAGTAAACAATACAAAACAAAACAAATAGAACGGTGAACACAACACTTTAAAGGTAAATTCGGAGAGAACGAACAATGCACATTTGAAACGCATAACAATATACAACAGGTTTAGTAGTTTATCGAAATATCGTCGTCGAGTGGGTGGGCGTCCTATTGGTACTCAAAATTATTGGCTGCCAAACGAAATGGAATCAAATCGGTACTGCCATATATGCCGCGTTGGATGTTGGAGATTCGATTACAAGTGGTGCAATGAAAATAATTTAAAAACCGAATGTGCAAAATTACGAAGTGAGACTTTCTTCAAAGAGAAAAGTTGTTTGTGGATTCGATACGCATCAATCCTAGCCTAGTTATACTACTTGAGATGAAAGTGTCATTACAGGGAAACTTCGATATAACGTACACATTTTCAATGCGTAGAAAATATTTTCAGAATAGGTACTGATATTTTCATGCCAATTTTACAAGTTCAATAAAGGTCACTTGGTGGCCTGGGTATAGGTTCCCCAATTTTAATTAGTGCATTGGAAACCCCATAAAAACAAACTGTGTTTTGTGCATTCTGAACAAGCTGCTTGAAGTCTCCTGTCTGAAACCATAGCCCATACCCAGGACTTCAATATGGAATTTGCATTTTTGCATTACATGCTCTGCAATATGGCTTGAACACTTTTGCTGAAGCGGTCATTTCATCTATTTACGCTTAAGATTTGATTCAGTTAGAATCCGGAGTCCCAGTTCATTTTATACCAACGGTCGTAGTAGGCGTATCTTAAATATTTTGACAGCAAATTGTTTGGAATACCAGTATCTTTCGACGGTGAACATTTCACGTGGATCCGCATCGTATTGAAAAAGTTGTGCAGGATGGATGTCGAGAGAAGAAATTTAATTTTGGACACCCACATTAAAATGATCAGCTACTCAAATCACGGAATCGCTGAAGGTGGCTAAATCGACAGTGTATGATGTATTAAAACGTGAACGTTCAAGTGTTGTTCTGATGTTGGATCAGAGGACGCTTCTTACGTTCGAACATTCATTCGAAAGCCAATGTGTGACCAAGGTTTTCGTTACAAACAAGACAATAGACTCGAAAATGTATAAGTGCCTGCAGAAACGTCCAGTGAAGTCTTGGCCAGATTTGATAAGCTGCCATTACAATCCGGGTGCTTCAGTGGTACCCCGTGACAATGGTATCGATTACAATTCCGTCCAATGGAAAAATCTTGAGCAATTGTGAAGCGAAATTGCGGGATTGGTGCCAGAGTGACTCGGGAAGCTGCAGACATGGAGAGATCGTGGAATAAAATGGAGGGCATCCGAAAAAAAGTACGAAAATTCATCAATACTGTAAAGGAATGTTTTCTCCAATATTTGATCTATATTTTTTATTAAAAAAAAACATTTTCTGTACTTTAACCAATCCCGAGATATAACTGGTTTCATGATTTCGGATTCTAAATGAATCAAGCTCGATTGCTCGGAAGAAATATGCCTACGAGAAATAGCCATTCAAGCAGCTAACTGCGCTAACGTGGAATTCGATTGTACAAGCGACAAAAATCGATGATGAAATTCCAAAAGCACTAGAAATTCTCTGAAATGACGATATGCAGAACATATCTGTTTAGTACAGAGTAGTTGCCAATGAATTGTGCAACTTTCAAGGCCTACAGCTACGGAACGATGGGATTGTCGTATCTTTTGACGTAGGACTACGTCTTTCATTAAGGGTGCCAACAGGTCACATTTTTATGAAATAAAGTTAACGTTAATAACTATTTTTGCCGCGAACGGATTTTGACGATTTACATACCAAACAAATTGGATATTCCCTAAGATTTGTTTTTTATCCTATATATTACAATCCCCTGGTGTGTAAGCGGTATAAATTGATGAAAACTAGAAGCATTTCCATTTTCCCATGCATTAGTTCTGCTCATTTGTGAGCTTCCCTACCCATGCCGTCAATAACGAGCAACTTATCGGCGATCAACGAAGTAGAATGATTTATAGTCTCCATGAACAAAAAAAAGGAGAAGATCGAAGGGGCATATTTGCCTAGAGCATAAATATTGGATCTCGCTGAGGCAAACTTTCAGTCAGTAGTTTTTCAGTAGCAAAACGTTTTCCACTAAGGATGACAGTTGCGCTTATCTCGAGCATGAGAAAGTAATGCAACTTTTTCGAGGACAGTGATATTAACAGAAGCGTTTCTTTTGAGAATAGCGCCAAATGATGAGAAGCATTTATATTCCTAGTCGCTTTAAGCCTCCAATGTATGACTCTGTATAGTGCGAGGGCAATAATGAATCATCAACAGATTCTACAATAAAAAAAACATTTCAGGGCGACCAAATCATTCTACGAAACAGTTATTTCTAAGATTTCGCTGCATTATAAAATAATATCCAAAGTTATAAACAAGCGACTTGAATAAAATAACATCGTAGTTCTACGTCAACAATGACGACGTGTCTTGGACACAACCTCCGATATTTTTTCATTAGGATAAAAAGCCCTGATTACACGAGGTTCATCCTGGCACAGTGATGATTAAAGGTCACTTAAGATCAATTGTCTGGTGGCCTAAAATGAATTGTCTGGAACGATTCGTGAAGCGTTGTAGAGGCTGCGTATTAGTTGCTGCTTCCGAGGCTCCTGAGCCCATGCACCGTGGTCATCTCCATTCATCACCGTGACGAACACTACAATTCGATTTTTTTGTGGGTCCTCTGCCTGTTGATTGTTTTTGACTGTTACAGTCGTTATATGGAAATTGTTAAAATGAATACAACAACAACAATGTAATTGGTATGGACAGCGCACACCAGTTAATAAATGAAAACGGCCTAAGACTCATCGATTTATCGCCACCTCTAAGAATATGGCCGCACGCAGTATTTTCTTCCAACACAAATTCCTTCACCAATACACATGAGGGTCGTCAAATCAAACAGAATCTCAGATCGACCATGTTCTGATAGACGGTCGGTATTTCTCGGACATAACTGACGTCAGAACCTATCGAGGCGCGAACTCAGCTGCACCGTTCTCATGAGACGCGAAAATTCTATCGGAGACTCAATACATCCCGGAAAGGCTTCGTGTCACAGCAGAAATGTGTCGGAATAAGGATGGGAGTATACTGACGAACGAACGTTATGTAACCGAAAGTAGGGAAGCAGCACTTCGATGAACACCTGAATGGCGTACAGACAGAGGACCGAGATAACGATGAAAACGATTACGTTGGTGCAGTAAATAATGAAGATGTACCACCCCCAACGATATGTGAAGTTAGGAATGCCATCAAACAGCTTAAGAACAACAAATCAACTGGCATTTGGTGATCGGAGCGGAAAAGTTGGTTAGTTATCTGCATCGGTCGATTGTCAGAATTTGAGAAATAGAATAGCTATCGGAGGAGTGGGAAGATAGGGTTATTTGTCCTATCTTCAAGAAAGGGGACAGACTAGATTGTGAAAACTTTCGTGCAATCACCGTTCTGAATGCCACCTACGAAGTGCTTTCCCAAATCATCTCCATCGCCACCGACAAACAGATTCGTGGAAGGTTATCAGGCCAGCATCATCGAAGGTTAGTCTACTACTGATCAAATCTTCACCTTGCGGTCATTCCTCCAGGAATTGACCGTGAGTACAGAGTCCCTACGCACCATCTATTCATCGACTTTATAGTCGCATACGACTCAATAACACGAAAAGAGCTATGGAGAATCATGGACGAAAACATGGCGGGTCATCAAAGATGTGTGAGGCCGAGCGTTGTCCTGGTGGAAAACAACACCATTCCTATTGATCATTTCTCAGGTTTCCCCGTGAAGCTGACAAGACTAGTTAAGGGTACGACGGATAGAATACAGTGCTGTGAACAAATATCAGGTGGTTTATCTGATCCATTCGAGTCCCGCAAGAGGCTTCGCCGAGCTTATGGTCTCTTGCCTGCTGCTAGAGGGTGTTATGAGACGAGCGACGTTTAACTTGCGTGGTACGATTTCCAATAGATCAATTCAATTCATCTGCTTCGCTGATGACGTAGGCATTGTCGGCAGAACATTTGAGACGGTAGCCGAACATTACACCTGGCTTAAGCACGAAGCAGAGAGAGTTGGACTGAAAATCAATGCGTCTAAAACCAAATATATGCTGGCTTCCGGATCCGAGCACGACAGGACCCGATTAGGTAGTAGTGTAATGATCGACGGCGATAAGTTCGAGGTAGTGGACCAATTTGTCCATCTTGGCTCAATGGTAACGTCTGACAATGATACCAGCCGCGAGATCCTGAGATGCATTATCAATTTGAGTCGCACCTACTACGGTCTGCACAAACACTTAAGGTCAAACAGACTTAGCAATCGTGCGTACAAAACGCTCATAAGTGCAGTTGTCCTCTACGGGCACGAAACTTGGACAACACTCGTAGAGGACCTGCGAGCACTCGTTAAGAAGCATCTTCTGTGTTCTACTAGTCAATCCCTTTCATTTGATACCCATATTGATGGGGCTTTGAGAATTTGAGAATTTTGTAGCGGTCGCCATCTTGGATTTTCAATATCATGAAATATGCAGTTTTATAATGACTGCAGAGATACAGGTGTGTTCCAAATTTCAGATCAACCGGTCAACTGGAAAGGGGTCAAATTTCAATTAATGTGGTACAGCGCCATATACAAACATGTTACATACAAACATACAAATATGTCACAGCTAAATAAAACCGTTTAAAAACTCCAGCATTCTATCAAATCGAGCGCGATTAGCCACTCATTCACCCGGCGCGACGCTTCCACCGTTTTTAACACACTTCGATAGGCTCTCCTGCTCCACATCCCATTGAAACTCCTGTCTCTCATCATTCGGGGTATCGCACCGCATACATCCCCGGCAAATGCAGCAATCTCTTATGCTGAAAATCAAATTCAAGATAGCGTCTTTCCTGCTTGGCGTCCGATGATCGCTCACTTTATATAGCCATATAGTTAACGTTGTAGCGACCGGCTATATTTATTTATAATCTCTTTTTGACGTAGGACTACGTCTTTCATTTCTATACTGGGGTGTAAGTTCAAAGTTTCGAAAACGAAAGCGTTACGCCGGAGACCGAGATTTTGAGCGTTAATAGCTCCTAAACAACTGAACGAAATGGTATGATAACCACTTCATTCGAAAGATAAAATGTCTACGTGTTATATGCTTGTTACTTTTTGATCCAAAAACTTGTTTCAATAGCCTAAAATTGCTTTCAAAACAGGCTATTGAAATTACACCAATCGGTATATAAGCGAGTGCTGCTCGGAAATCCACTCGGTTATGATCGTGCAACGATTGAGGTACGATCGCTGGAATGGATGGATGTTTCCCTAACACAGACTTCAAAACCATGGCGCCTATGGAAATCCGCATAGCAAATTAGATGCAAGCAGCAAGAACATTTGTACTCGTTTGCGTTTTTGCAAATTGGAATGTGGAATCATGAAGCCTGGGGAAATTGGCATTGCAAAATAGATGCGAGCAGCGGGTACATTTGTGCTCGTTTACGCTTCTTCAAATTGGAATGTTTTTCTAACACAGACTTCAGAATCATGAAGCCTGGGGAAATTTTTTTTTTATCCAAAATATATATTTTTATTAAGGCTCATATGGCGTCGGCCTAACGGGGCCGGGAGTTCAATATTTCGACAATGTTTGCTTACAACTATGTTAGTAATATGTAACCGATTAGCCTGGGGAAATTGGCATTGCAAAATAGATGCAAGCTGCGGTTACTTTTGTACTCGCTTGCGTTTCTGCAAATTGAAATGTGTTTTCGCAATGCAGATTCCCAAACCAGGAAGTTTGGAAAATCGGCATAGTAGATACATTCAAGTCTGCAATACTTCTATACTCCCATGTATTTTTACACTCCGGAATTCGTTTTGATAACACGGTCTACAAAAACGGGTACAAATGCAACGCTTTGGCTCAATTCTTCAAGACTTCAAGACATTCAAGACAACGGCGATATCGTACCCAATGAGGAACATCCGAGGTGGGATTATTGCTAATTATACTATTATATCATAGGTATAACCGACCCTTAGTTTTTGTCTCCCACCTTCGCCTTGTCCATACGGTTCGCCCGTACCCGTGGTTGCTTGTAATGAATAGCTGTTTGCTGCGGGAGCGCAGACAAAATGTATGGGAAAGTAAGGAATTCTTTCTCCGTAAATGTAATATACATTCTTACGAGAGATCAGTACATTTTACTTAATTTTACTTGATAAGAAATTTGCTCGTTTTTTGCTATTAGTTAAAACTATCGGTGCAACTGTCAGAATTTTTCGAGTTGTTTGATTTACTTGTCATACACCTTCAGAGAATTATTTTGTTTTGGTTTGCGTCCCTGATATTTTTCTTTGGGAAACATTTCAGAAACGCCTCAATGTATGCAATAGCAGTACATTAAATTCTAGCTCGATAAGAGATTATCTCGATTTACAAGATACGAATTTTTTCTCGATGTGATAGTGATAGTAATTGTATCGACTT
This sequence comes from Toxorhynchites rutilus septentrionalis, assembly GCF_029784135.1. Lineage (NCBI taxonomy): Eukaryota > Metazoa > Arthropoda > Insecta > Diptera > Culicidae > Toxorhynchites > Toxorhynchites rutilus. Next base: position 16,837,302 of record NC_073746.1, read on the forward strand.
TCGATTCGATTTATATCAGACTTCCTGTGCGCGCGCTTTATTTTCGTGAGACGAGTATCGATTTTCTCTTCCTCACAACCCTTCCATGTGCAAGCGATGAGATCGGGCTTAAGCACGCGAGCTTGGGATTGGCTCTTTCTCTTCTCTTACGTAAAATTTTGTGATGTGTTCAAGAATATCTCGTTGCACCTCAACATGAGCGATGCACATGTGTTGTATGCATGTAAGAGAAGCTCGCGCATTAATGCTCGCGAGACTTTCTCGTGTACCTGCCTCAAAGTGGCATTTGGTGATGTCGGGGGAAGTTGTGCATCTGGTGCTAAAATTTTAATTTTCGTAATATGGCACGTATAACAATTAGTGATGAAGAACTATTTCACATAAATATCGCTGCAAAAGTCATCCAATCAATTCATTCATTTGGTGCACACAGCTCGCAATGAGATACGAGGCTGAATAGGACAAAGCACATTGTATCTTCTACGTGCTGTGCGAGACCTCAGAAGGCCTAACTAAATGTCACTTTGAGGCAGTTACACGAGAAAGTCTCGCGAGCACTAATGCACGAGCATCTCTTCGTGTACACAACACATGTGCATCGTTTGCATCGAAACGCGACGAGGCATTTCTGATCGCAACACAAAATTTAACGTAAGAGAAGAGAAAGAGCCAATCCCTAGCTCACGCGCTAAAACTCGGTCTCATCACTTGCACATGGAAGAGTTGTGAGGAAGAAAAAATCGAAATTTGAGCGCGCACAGGAAGTCTGCTCGCTTGGCTGTCTTCTGCCTCGCTCATTTGTTGCAGTCAGCTCCCAATGACTTTGTGAGATGCGAGACTGGATAACGCAAAACACACTGTCTCTTTAGCGTGCTGTGCGAGATCTCGGAAAGTCTAATTTATATAATAGGGCTCATTATTAAAATCTATGGAGGTTCTGTGGATTCAGGAATTCGGTGTGTTCGAATTTATTGATGTGCAAATGATGTTTTGAATTATAGAGGCTTTAAGCTTTCTCAGTTCATTCGCCTCTAGCCTTAATAACCAATTTGAAAAACTAAACTAAACAATTCGGCCACTTGGAAAGCCTTGCTGCCAGGGATAGTCAGCTGACTATAGAGAGAAATTCGCTTCCGTATTCAGTTGGAAATGACTTTTGACATCTCCACGCAGCTTCTCCGCCAAGACGACAGTTAGTCGGGTGTTTAGTCGCTTTCCCCCTCTACGACTCGACTATCTCATTTCATTCTTCCCCATCAAATTGTCTTCATTGCATTTTGAAGTGACTTCCCCCAAAACGAATTCGTTTCTCTCTCATGTACCACGTATGCATGTGTCGATGTTTGAGTTCAACATGGTTTGACATACGCTACAGGAGAGCTAGATTTTTTTTGTATCGTACACAAATGTTACTCACACTAATATAAAATAGCGTGCAGTGTGTGTATGCTATTTTGCTCGCTATTTGCTAGTACTAACGCGAGGACCTGTATAGCATACGTGATAACTGTCTAAGTTTTTTTTTTCTAATTATAGTGACTTTCAACTCATTTGGCTGGTTCGTCACTTTAACTTCCATTTTTGGAAAGATGTCGGGAGTGAGAATTGAACTCGTGACCTTTAGCATGAGAGGCATGGATGTTACCACTACGCCAGATCGCCTCCACAACTGTCTAAGTTCGTTGGTTTGAGTTCACAATGTGTAGACAACTCTGGCTTGGTGTGATATTTTGACTTGATTTAGAAACTGCGGTTCGTGTCGTACTCATCGTTGTTATATTTCTTATTCAGAAGGAAACCTCTTAATTCTAGTACTACATTATGTTTCGTTACATTTTCTCTATCTATGGTGGGGGAAGCTTGGAACAACCTATTTCCAATTTACCAATCAGAAAAGTATAGCTCGTATAGACAATTACCAATACGTACACGCAGTCGCATCGAAGGCGTGTTCATATTGCTTGCTTTAGAATAGGTCAGCTGTATGGAAGAAAGAACATAATTGCTCAGCGCGCTGCTCAAATTACAAGCACTTGTGTGGCATGGGAATCGATGGGTGTAAAATGACATGAGCCAGATTGGTTCTAAGAAATGCTGTATGTCAGCTAAAGGAATTTATTAGCCATAGCTAACGCTATGTTCCTGATGAGTTCATGGAATTGTTACTTGACACTTGAACGAATGTGATGCAAGCGTATCCAACGTGCGCGTAAGAACATTCTGAAATTGAGCTGCATGTTTGATCTTTCAGAAAACGTCAAGATTCTCTAATTTATGATCTTTGGAAATGATATAGAAATCTGGTATGCTACACAATAAACCGTTTATTAATGGGGTAACTACTTTTTTGCATCAGAAATCATGTTTTCGTTCCTCTTTATACGAACGTAAAAATAAGATTGCGTACGCGGGTAACAATTTCGTTCCTATCGGGGTAGAAATGTGGATTGAAGTCAGTTGAATGAAGAGTCAGATTTGTATTCATTAGTCCCGTTAGTTAGAATAACCACTGACTGGACTAGTTCATATGACATCCTCACTTTAAAAGCTAATCAATTCATTTTCTTGTCAATGCAAATTATATTGACGAAGATTTCGGGCCCTGCTTGCTGCCGTCCGGTTGCTAGCTAGATGAATGATAAATCGTGACTGACTTATTTATAATTTTTCAATTGTTTTTCAGCGTTGAGAGTTGTATTCTACGGTGGAAAACTGTGGGTGGAAATTTGTTTCGAACTTTCTTTTACCTCCACCGCCATCACACAATAGATACGGTTCGGATTTTCTGTTGCCGTTCTACATCTTCCGAGATGTTTCGTTCTGTGTTGGAGCTGTAATTTTGCTAAGAGATGCTGAAAAACTACTTAGATATTCAAGAAGTTCGGTATTTCTGTTTCAGTGCTCTAGACAGCGAGCAATCAATGGTACGCTTCGCTGAACGTTCGCGCATCCGTCTATCTGCCCTTGTCATTGCTATCAAATATTTGTATCAAAGAGTTTTATTATTAATTTTCTTAGATGTTTGTTCTCACTGGCAATAATTTCGTAGTTATATGTTAACAAAGCGGCCGTGTCTTGGACATCACACTTCTTTATTTATTGATTGTAATCTATCTGAGATCGAAATCATTGCGCCCGCTTGTATCGAATACTCCAACTGCCATCACCACTGAACTGAACCGAAACTAAGCTCCTCATTTTATGATCTAAATTATAACAAAACTATATCTGAAGACAACGGTGTTGAACTATTTCAATTGGTTTTAATACCAACACCGCGCGCACTCCCATTCCGACATAAACGCCCACACTCATCTACATTCTAATGAAACCAAAAAATAATTTTAATAAGCATTTTGATTATTGCATCGGGAAAACGGAATACAAAACGACAAATCACGACTGCAGAAATCGTCGGAGACAATGCTCCGCCTGTAGAAAAGTTCGAGTTCGATTCTATGCATCCATAGTGGGATCGAATAGTGTAAATAATGACCAAATCATGATACAGAACACACAAAGTTCGACGTGCAGAGAAAAACGAGAAAAAATAATGAACGAAATGGTATTATTGCTAACGGGAAAAGATTTTAGCATTTACGGAAACAATAGTTCACAACAGGCATAATACTAGCATATATCTATACTCATCACCATTCCTTGGGTCCCCGTGAAACATCAGATTAATCCATAGATCTTAGCATACAAAAATTCTGGTTATGGAATGATCCGTGCGAAACCTCCAATCGGAGATCCTTCTCCCAAATCTCTAGCGTTCGATTTTTTCTGCTAAATGTGTAAGACAAACAAAAAAATCAAGAGGAGGCTTGTTTCGTGCCTTTTACTATTTTTTACAATCGTTCATTTTTATACAAATATTGTATGTACGAAGCAAACAACAAAACAAAATAACGAAATTGATCACCACAAATAAGACTTGATTGTTTTCCGCGTCATATTGGACGCGAAACCAAAACTTTTGGAGCCATTTTTCAACACCGCGCACAAAGCAGGGTAATTATCGGTAGTGGAATTTAATAGGAAGGTTTTTACCGAAATTTTCGTCCTGTTTGTGTGAAACTCGATGTGTATCAGTGTTGTGTGTGGTTAAGTGGAAAAGGATACAACAAGAAAACAGCTCGATCACGAAGCGAGCTGTAATGCCATGCAAATCGACCGAAAGATCCTTCCCAAAATAGGCTTCCACATCACTCTTTCGGAATACCCGGAAGCGATATAGGATTGAAATACGAGCGAAAAACGGCAATGGGAAGAGGATTTCACTTTTCCTGTTTTAAAACGATAATATTTATAACCGTATTCGTTGTTCGATGTTAACAAACTGGAATCTTTATTTGTATATTTATGGAAACGAGTCGTTCTGATAATTCGTGCGGGATATGACTCGACACGAGAGCATGTAAAATAGTAAAGTAAATTTCCATCGCAAATAGCGGAACACTGCGTGACAGCATGGTCCTGAGGATGGAACGTTTGTCTTGTGTAAAATTGTTTTATTTTCATTTACGTTAAGTGTATATACCTAAATAAAAGCCTTTTAAGCAATAAATATATTACAATTTGGAACAAAGTACTGAATTACTATTTTGGTCTCTTCCTTCTAATTTTCAACACATACAAGTGTTCACCTCTAATTTTTCTATCGATGATAATCTCACAATCAAACTGCCTTCTAGATAAACCCTTCATAACTTCTTGTGGTTTATTTTCCGCTGAGAGCAGCAGATAAAACAATGCTCCCGGCGCCAAAATTCGATCAAGATCCTCCAGAACTTTGTTTGTAATCGCCATACCGTCGAACCCTCCCGCCCACGATTTAACCAGCTCGTGTCTATCGCGCGCGAATTGATCAATTTGCTCCTCAAGTAGTTCGCCACCCGCAGAAGTCGCAACATACGGCGGATTGAAGATAAGCAAATCCACAGCTCCGGAAGCGAAGCTTCCCAACAGATCCATGTTGACGACATCCATATGACACGAGTTCAGCTCACTCGTGCGTTTCGTCATCCGGCAGGCATGTGGGTTAATGTCCACCCCAACAAAATGACTGTTGCCATAACCGAGTGCCTTCGCCAAAGCGGTGATAATAATGCCACTTCCAGGGCCAATCTCTACGCAAACCAGAGGCTTGGCGCGTTTAATGCATTCCAGTTCGCTTTCCAGAGCATCCAACAGCAGGAAGCTGTCCTCCGCCGGATCATACACAACATCGTAGTCCTCCGGGTGGAATTTATACAACGGCGTTTGCATCTCGGATTGTAAACAAACTCCTCGGAGAGTCTCGGATCAGAGACTGGTGTTCTCGTTGACAGTTTGGTGAACAAAAACATCGAAAGCAAAGCGACGCGGTCAAACGACGAAACATCGAAGCATACACGGAAATCTAAAAGCGTACCTGACTGTATGCTCTCAGAAAGAAAATATTTGAAGGTGACGATTTTGAGGTAAATACTAATCCTTTGCCGTAGTTTGTCTGCTCTCAGCCACCAAAACAAGGAATCATATTAAACACTTTATTCAACGATGTGATAGTTTACATTTTTTCTAAACCATTTTTTATGTCTAGTGAATTTTTCCATGAATGTATACCAAGTTTCTTGTGAATAATAGGTAAGTCTGTATCAATAAATTATTATTAGCGTGGAAAGATAAGTGGATCTCTATCAAGGGAAATTGATTCCGACTGAAAAGGGTTAATAATTCGTTTGTCGTTTTTACCGTATTATGTGCGCAAGGTAAGCTTGTATCCAATTGTATTGTTAATTTGATTGGTTTTTGAGTAAGTAAATGCAAAAACAAACAGCAAGTAACACATCTTCGACTCTTCACGTGTTGTGTATTTTTTGCAAGAAACCTTTCAGAAGCCAGAAGGATTTTTGTGCGATTGATATAACGTTTTCCCCTCCCTAACTCAATTGATTTTCCTCTGATTTCAATTACTCTTGAAAGTGGAGACGCAGTGTTCGTGTCATCAAACAATTTCAAGCGAACAATCAAAACGCTAACCATTGCGCAACGTTCGAGCATCATTGAGCAGGTCGAAAAGTATGAACGGAATAGGTCTGAAGCTGCAAATAATTTCAGTATTGCACAAAGTACGGTATCAACACTATTCAAACTATAGTAAAAATGGAATCGGAATGGAAAATTGAATCTAGACCAAAAGCATCGAATCGGAAAGCTGGAGTGGTCAATGGATTCTTGTCTTATCAAGCCAGAGAGAATAATTTGCCTCTCTCAGGTTCTATTCTTCCGGATATGGCTTGCGAATTTGTCCAGAAACTGGGAATTTGAGAAATGGATCATGTAACTTGACGAAAAAATTTTCAATGGAAAGAGAAAGATATTATTTATGGAATTATGGGTTATGGTAATGTATCATACTTATATCTATTTCTTCTCAAAGGTGGCCATGTTCGTTGATAACTATACAGCGCACCTAAAATTTTTCCGACCAAAGCTCAAATCGATAAGTTTACAATTTTTCCACAAATCTTTACTTTTGTAGCTCAGCAGCTGGACTTCAACATAATCAAGAACCTGAATCAGTACTTTCGCCATCTTCGATTAATTAGTTCGATTAGTTAAACGAAGATTGCAGGAAATGGAAGATATTTGTCCTTTTCAACCTTCAAGTTATTCAGCATTCTTACTGTATTTTAATGCACTCTAGGATCCTTCGGATATACCGGTATTGGATGCAATTGAAATACTTTCACCCTCTAAAATAAATAAGGTTAAATCTGAGACTATTTAAAATTGCTTCAGGAAGCCGAATTTTCTTTCAATGATGATGGTGATATTCCGCTGGCATAATTAATGCATCGTGAGCTTGCTGATGTCGGCAGTACAATAGCGTTCGATTGCTCAATGCCATTTAATGAGTAGTGCAAAAAGTACCAAAACGTGATTTGCTGTGATCTGATGCCAGATACCGATATACTGGAAAGTGTTGAAAAAGCTGAAAAAAACGCTGAAGATAGTAGTTCTATTGAGATGGAGAATATCCAGGAAGATTCAGATGATTGTTTCGAAATTACACCTTCGAACGTTAAATCAAACATGAAGAATATGTCCGGAATATTTAAATCAACTGAAAATGTTCCTGTGAAACTATTCGAACATTTCTTTGTGATTGAGCAGTTCCTGCGTTGTAACGATCACGATTTAGTTGTAACGAACGATTCAGTTTGAATAACATACTTAATCAATATTTTCTTTGTCAACCTAGTTCCTCGTGCAGGTTGGACTCGATTATATACAAACTCGATTGTATATGATTCGATTATGTAAAATTTAAGACTCAATTATATACAGTTTGAAAAAAAAGTTTTTTTATAATTCAAATATGAATAATTTCAAGAAAAAAAATTAACCTTTCAACATTAAAGTGAAATTTAAGTGGCTTTTGTTTGAAGATTTTGATTGAGTGTTCATCAGGAATTGTTTATATCGATATTGCAACGAAATTTAGAGAGATAGAAGTTGGGCGTCAAAGAACAAATTTTAGAGAGCTTTAATTTAATTGATAGAAACAATCAAGTTTTGTATGAATTTTTTGGGATAAAATTAATAATTACAAATTGAAAAAAAAATTACTTTTAAATTTTCCACTTCCAAAATGTTATTTTAATCCACTAATTTTGTGGTTCCACTACTATATCCTGTACTAAATTTTCTCATCTTTCAAATGAAAGCAACAGAATCGGATTACGTAGCGTATTTTTTAGTGTAGAGCCAGTTTGAGCCAACAAAGTCCGAAAAAGTTCTATAACTCTGTCAGCGTTGAAATTTGAACATATGCGTAGAAGTATTTTTTTCGTGAAATATAACCGTCTATCACCTCCTGAGAGATTCTGGAAAAAGTTTTTTTTTATATGAGAAAGGTGTTTTTTCACTTTAAGGGAATGAATCGAAAATTCAAATTGATACCATAATTGGGCAATTTATGACATAGAAAAAATTATGAAAAAATGTTCTGTATCTCGATACCTCCCTAACTCGATGGTCCCTTTGGATATCGAGTTAGGGAGAGTTAACTGTATTTTAAATTAATTTCCAGCTTTAGCATATGGTTCTGGATCGCTGTCTATTGTGAAACTAAAAATCTAAACCACATAGTGAGCAATTTATAACTACGTTTTGCACCGAAATAGCTGTAATGATTGAATATTCTAACAAGATTACCAATCAGTTCATAGAAGTCAGACGGTCATGACATGGGCAGGAGCCTGAAGATACTTTGTGCCGCGTGTTGTAACATATAAGATTATTGGAATTATGTTTCGTGGAGTGGTCGTTCACATAATCACATCACTTACCTCTCTCTCCTCCTCACTAACAACTATCCATTCCATAATCTCAGGTGAACCACGCTGTAGTGGTGACCTCTCTGGCCGCACATTTCATACTAAAATTCCAAACCTTCCCTTGGTGACTCTAAAGACGTGATCGGCGTCGTTACTGACTATTTGAAGTTGGAATTACCGGATCTTGTATAACGAGGAATGATTGTTACTCCCAAGCGTCATTCGGTGTGCTTTTTTGTGCAATTCCACTGCTTCAGGTAATCACGGATATATGAAGTGTACGTCTTACCTAAGATTGTTTCTAAAGTTCTTACCCTAAATGGCAAATCGCTTCCTAGGTGTCTGGTACTATGCTGAATAGCATATTCATCACCGCCTTAATGCGTTTCACACAGAAGAGGCGCGCTTGCTATACTTTGCATCCACTGTGTCGTGCAGCTCCGCATGCGCCCATCCATGCTTTCGCTCGTACGGAACCACACACAGATTGGTAAAAACTGTTGCAACGCACTGATCAATCATTTAACCGAAGTATGACATATCTATGGAAACTCAAAAAATTAGGTATAGTCTAATACAGGGGTTCTCAGATTTTTTAAGGCACTTTTTATATCAAAAATATTTACCGAAGCACCTACATTTTTTAATCAATAAAATAAATCCTATTTGCATTGAAGTTACTCAACTGGGAACAACTCTATATCGGCTGCGCATCGCAGTTTCACGACATTCGACCCAAAGTAAACAAGATAAATTTATATATGCCCAGTGAAATTGAATTAAAGAATTTTTTTCCAAGGTGGGTTTTCAAGTGAGGGCATTTGCTATAACTTCGCGGAGCACAAATTTCATGCGGAGCACCATTTGAAAACCCCTGGTCTAACAGACTGTATAGATTACTGATTTTTAAGCGAAAACCGATAAATCACACACAAATGCGTCATTGACGGTGTTTTCTTGCTTGAAGGATCATATGTTAGTATTGATAATAACACAAGAAAATGGTCAAATGAGGGTTCTGAGCTCTGAACTCACCAATAAGAGTGCAGAAAGCAGACATGCAATCAATTCGGCTACGAAAATGGGATCTACGTATGTGCGTGTTGATGAACGCCACATAGTATCACGGGGATGGCTCCCTCCGCCCTTATGTTCGGACGAATTAAGAAGGACAAACTCCCAGTTTTCCAGGGTAACTATAATATGGTTTCGGAAGAAGTGAGGGATTCGGACAAGGAACAAAAGCTTAAAAGTACTGGACACTCTGATCGACGTCGGATACAGCTGTGGTAAAACGAATGGTTAGGTATATTATATTAATGGTTAGGTATATCGAAAAAAAAACAATTTTGGGCCGGACAAAGTTCGCCGGGTCAGCTAGTTGAGCTTATAAATTTACCTTTTGCGGTCGTATTAAATTTCGACATGTGTGTCGTAGTGGTCACATTTTTGTATTTGAAAAACCAGTGATGTATAACTTTGTGAGATTATGTAAGATGAACAAGAATCCTTTATTTTTTTATTTTTTTTTTTACTAAATTTATTAAATGGCTCACCAACATTAAGTAACAATGAGCCGTGTTTATGAACAGGGAAAAACCTCACAATAAGATTATATTATAGGCATCTTGTTTAAGCTTTTTGTTGCAGAGATGACCAACTCCTCTTCTTGAGACTAGAGAAGGAATGAAAATATGCACACTTCGAACTCTGAGGGAAAAAGTTGAAATAGAGAAATGGAAACGTTAATAATAAATATCAAAACAATAAAGAAAAAATAAACATATATATTTATATTTGAAAGTGTATGGATTTGTAGCACCGATTTGGTTCGTGAATAAGTTCACAAGACATTAAAATTCGTTTAGAAAATGTGTGAACGAATTCATTGCTGCGTAAATTATAATGTCAGTATACTTCTTTGCTGTGGTTGCTGAGAGCAGTGTTGGGATGGCAACCACTGCACTCATTGTGCCCCCACTTCTGCGGTGCACCACTGTGTAAACGAACTGTCACTTGGTAGCCATCATGATATTCATTCCAATAATAAACATTAACCAGTTAATACACGTTATATTGTTTGCTACTCAAATCGCGTGTTTTGCTTTTCTTCCTGGCTCATCCGAAACCTTTTAGGTTATGGGCCCAGGTAACGTTTTGCGAAAGTAGTTATCGGGAGTGATTCAGAAAAATGCAGGAGGAAACTTCGGACCGTTTGTTGTGGCCACTTTTTGATGGCTCTAATTTCGCTGCATGGAAATTCCGCATGAACGTACTTCTCGAAGAGCGAGAACTGTCAGAGTGCGTGCTGAATAATGTGGCGGATGTGGAGGAGCTGAAAGAGGATCCGGCTGACACACTAGCGGAAAAGACTCGAAAAACGAGAGCACGGGAGGATCGAATGAAACTTGACCGACGCTGTAAGACGCTGCTGATATCGCGAATTCACGACTCGCAGCTTGAGTATATACAGGAGAAAAAGTCTCCGAAGGATATTTGGGAAACATTGCATCATGTTTTTGAGCGTCGGAGCATCGCTAGCAGGATGCATTTAAAGAGGCAAATGTTGTCGATGCGGTTTGAAGTTGGAAATTTGCAGCAGCATTTTTTGAAATTTGACAAAGTAGTGCGAGAATATCGTGCCACCGGTGCTCAGTTGGATGATTTAGATGTTGTTTGTCATCTCCTCCTGACGCTAGGTTCGTCGTATGCCGTGGTGGTGACAGCGCTAGAAACCATGCCTGAGGAAAATTTGTCTATAGAATTCGTGAAGTGTAGACTTTTGGACGAAGAGACAAAACGAAAAGGCATCGAATCGTCATCCGTATCAAACAGTGATGCTGCTTTTTTCGGTGGAAAGAAAAAGAAACCATTGAAATGTTTTGGTTGTCACAAGGAAGGGCACAAGCTGATGGATTGCCCAGAGAAAAAGAGATCGCAATCCGGTCAGAAGGGACCGAACTCGAAGGCAAATGTTGCGAAATCGAATAAGCGAGGAGACATATGTTTCGTTGGTGTACGTGACGGGATTGGATTGCAAGAATCAAATCGGACAAGATGGTTTGTCGATTCCGGAGCAACGGATCATCTGGTGCGTGACCAAAAACTGTTCAGTGAGCTGCATAGCTTGGAAAAGCCCATCGAAATAGCAGTTGCTAAGGATGGCGAGACGATTATTGCGGAACACTTTGGTACCATAAAGGTAGTATCCATAGTAAATGGTAAGTCGATTGACTGTATTATTAAAGACGCACTGTATGTACCGAAATTGCGCTGTAATCTGTTCTCAGTACTGAAAGTAGAGCAGGCTGGAATGCGTGTTGTTTTCGAATGCGGAGAAACAAAAATCTATCGTGGATCCGAAATCGTCGCGAGTGGTTCTTTGCGGAATAAACTCTACGAACTTGATTTTTATACGGTGAGGAATAGTGCGGATAATTCCTCTTTAATGTCGTGCGGTCGTATTCAAAAGAACATTGAACTCTGGCATAGAAGATACGGACATTTAAACGAGAAAAGCTTGAAGTCTCTGATAAGAAATGAAATGGTTTCGGGAATATCAGTGAACGTCGATACGGACAAAAGTGTAATATCGTGCGAATCATGTCTCGTCGGTAAACAAACGCGGAAACCGTTCTTATCGCGCGAAGGTAAGCGTACGTCGCGAGTGCTTGAACTAATACACACCGATGTGTGTGGCCCAGTGACGCCGGAAGGGCTTTTCGGGCAGAAATACTTTGTTACGTTCACGGACGATTGGAGCCACTTCGCGATGGTGTACCTGATGTCGTCTAAGGATGAGGTGATGCAGTGTTTCGAGGAATATGAAGCTCTTGTTACGGCTAAGTTTAACCGGAAGATTTCGCGTTTAAGGTGCGATAACGGAGGCGAATACACGAGCAAACGATTCAAGAAGTTCTGCAAGGCTAGAGGGATCCAGATTGAGTGGACTGTACCATATACCCCCGAACAAAACGGGGTCAGCGAACGTCTAAATCGGACACTTGTTGAAAAGGCCAGAGCGATGTTAGCAGATTCTGGTATTGATAAGCAGTTCTGGGGGCAGGCTGTAGAGACAGCAGCTTACTTGACGAACAGAAGTCCAACGGTTGCAATTGAGTCGAATCAAACTCCATACGAGCTATGGGAGTCACGGAAGCCAAATGTATCGAATATACGAGTCTTCGGGAGCAGAGTTTTTGTTCATGTGCCGCAGGAGCTAAGAAGGAAACTTGATGCTAAGGCCTGGAACGGTATTTTCATCGGTTATTCCCATAATGGGTATCGTGTCTGGGATCCCGTGAAGAAGACGATCGTCACGGCACGAGATGTGGACTTCATCGAAGGTACGGAAACTGCAAATCAATTCATAGATGTATCAACAGTAAATACGAATGTTGAAATACGTAACATTGAAGCTAAGGAGAGCAAAGATTCGTCAGATGACGAAAACGACAATCAAGAAGAGGATGTTCATTCACGAGAGGTTACAGAAATACCGGAAATAGGAAAAGAAAGGCCTAAGCGAACGACGACCGTACCGGTTTGGCATCAAGATTTCGACATGGAATATGCCGGATTCGCCCTTAGCGCGATGAATTTCGTGGAAGACATTCCAAGCACTATTGAAGGATTGAAGCTGCGGGACGACTGGAAAATGTGGAAAGCAGCTATCGATGACGAAATGAGTTCGTTGACGCGGAATAATACATGGTCTCTGGTGAAGCTTCCGGAAGGACGATCATCTGTAACCTGTAAATGGATTTTTAAGGTCAAGAGAGGTGGTCCCGGAAAACCAGATAAGTACAAGGCGAGGCTTGTAGCGAGGGGTTTTTCTCAGAAGCAAGGCTTCGATTATACGGAGACGTATTCCCCGGTAGCGAAACTCGACACTCTGCGGATGGTGCTGGCATTAGCAAACCAAGAACAGCTGTTGATTCACCAGATGGACGTCAAAACTGCGTTTCTGAACGGCGAGTTGAATGAAGAAGTGTACATGACTCAACCTGAAGGGTTTAAGCAGGGGAACGGATTGTTCTGTCGATTGAATCGGTCGATTTACGGGCTGAAGCAGGCGTCTCGTACTTGGAACGAGAGATTCCATGGTTTTGTGGATAAACTAGGGTTTGTTCGAAGCAGAAACGATCAGTGTCTCTACACGCGTGGCGTAGGAAAGAAGATGTTGATTTTAGTGCTATATGTTGACGATATTTTGTTGGTGGGTTCATCGCTGAAAGATCTTGTTGCTGTGAAGGAAAAATTTGCTGATGAATTCGAAATGACCGACGATGGTGAAATCCGTCAGTTTTTGGGGATGTGCATCAATCATGATTTGCAGGCAGGTGTCATGAAAATTAGTCAGCGTAGATATTTCGAGGGACTACTAGAACGCTTTGGGATGATGGAGTGTAAACCTGTTTCTACTCCGATAGAGAATCGTTTGCGATTAAAGAGGGGAGAAGAACAGCAACGTACGACGAAACCATATCATGAGTTGGTTGGCTGTCTTATGTACGCATCCCTCACGACCAGACCAGATTTGTCAGCGGCTATAAATTACTTTAGCCAGTTTCAGTCATGCCCGACCGATGAACACTGGGTTCATTTGAAACGGATGTTGCGGTACATCAAAGGTACGTTGGATGTAGGATTGGTGTACAAGTTAAGCGAAGCTTCGCCACCTCTGGAGGTACATTGCGATGCAGATTGGGCGAACGATCTGGTAGATCGGAGATCTGTGACTGGGGGAGTCTTCAAGCTGTATGGTTGCACTGTGGCTTGGTTAACCAGGAAACAGCAGACAGTTGCACTCTCTTCTACGGAGGCAGAGCTCTCAGCTTTGTGTACGGCTGCTTGCCATGCGATGTGGACGGTTCGAGTGCTCCAGGACTTGGGAAAATCTTTGGATGGACCGATTCCGGTTTTCGAAGACAATCAGTCTACAATCATGATAGCTGAAAATGAACGGGACTGCAAGAGGCTGAAGCACGTGGATACAAAGTTCCATTTCCTGCGTGATTTGTTGAAGCAAGGTTTCATTGAAATTAAGTTCGTACGCTCGTCTGAACAGCAGGCCGACGTGATGACCAAGGGTCTTCCAGCGGCCACCTTCAAGGGACTGTGCTCCAAAATAGGACTGGAGACATGCTGTGGTTGAGCAGGGGTGTTGGGATGGCAACCACTGCACTCATTGTGCCCCCACTTCTGCGGTGCACCACTGTGTAAACGAACTGTCACTTGGTAGCCATCATGATATTCATTCCAATAATAAACATTAACCAGTTAATACACGTTATATTGTTTGCTACTCAAATCGCGTGTTTTGCTTTTCTTCCTGGCTCATCCGAAACCTTTTAAGCAGGCAAATGACTGCAAAGGGTTAATACAGATTTTCTGAGACTCAGATAAACAGATAATAAGATTTTTTGAGATCTAAAACACCGATTTAACTATGGCAACCCTGCTGGGTACACGATTTTAGGGGTGCAGAAACACCCCCACATGACCAAAACTACACCATTTGGCATGCAATCAGACACTTCCGCCCCGGGTGCGAAAGTTCTATTTGACCCGGTTGACATCTACTGTGAAATAAATCATTCCTTATGAAATTATCAAGCATGTATACTGTTTTCAATCGCTTATTTTAATTTTTTTTTCAATCTTATTTCAAAACTTGAATTACTTAACTTAGATCACCTGATCAATTTGACTTTGAATTGCCTAATAATTTTTTTTTGTATTAGCGTCACCGGAGCCGAAATACAATAGATAGCATTTTTATTATTTGCACTGGCATTCAACTATTATTTGTATTGTTGTTGCCTTGTTGTATGCAGTGTTTTGTCATTTTTTAGCCGACCCGCCGTCGGAAGCGGCGGCCTTCCGCAAACAAACCTGTGTTCCATCGATTTCTTGGTTAGTTTGAAACATAGGAGACGATCCTTTAGTTAGGTCCGACCGAGCGTTAGCGAGCGTCAGACGGCATACGTTTGCCCGGTCAAGTTTTTTATATTTCAGTGCAAAAATTCTATATATTGTATTTCGGCTCCGGTGACGCTAATACGAAAGTACCAATTTTACCAACATTCATTATAGTAATATGAAATCATTTTCAGACATATTTTTTTCAAGATATTTGCCCCGCTTGCAAAAATTATTTCACATACTTCATACGGAAAAAATAATTTTCATTCGAAATTTTTATTCTGAATGTATGTTTATTCCACCTCAAAATCTATTGCCGTTCATCCAAACCTATCCAAACATGTTCGCATGAACAAATAAAGAAGATCAATGCTCACAAAAATTAAAATTTATCTACGACAAACAAATCTTATTTCGATTTACTGTGCAAAAAAAATCGCAAAAAAAATTTGCTCAAAAGCATTTCTCCCGCAAAGGGACGACGGTTTCAGTGCCGGGAAGCGCGAGCCATTTTCCTGATGCAAAACATCGCACGCGATCAGTGGTGGCTTCGCCGTTTGTGGTTGGTTCAAATTTTCCTTCACCTTTCAAACGACTACCAACGAAAGCATAACGAACGAACTGAAACTGCCAAAAAATCCCGCTTGATTTTTGTTTATCGCCGAAATAGTGTTCGGCTTTTGCGGATTCGACCCGTTTTGTGATAAATTGTATGGTGCTTTGCTGGTGAGTGAATCCATTATCCGAAACGAATCGTATTTCAGATGTGTCGCACTAATTCCGTTGGAATATCTTCGAGAAAACAGACTATTGATGCGGATTTTTGGAACGATCAATCATAACCTACTTTCATGGGCATTTCTCTTTTGATTCGCAGATAAACGATGGAGGACTTTCAAAAAATAGAAAAAATCGGCGAAGGAACCTACGGTGTTGTCTACAAGGGCCGAAACAAGCTAACCGGCCAAATAGTGGCGATGAAGAAAATTCGGCTCGAGTCTGAAGACGAGGGAATCCCATCGACTGCCATTCGGTGATAGCATTGCGTTGCAAATTGTATCTGTGCATTGGTAGATAACGGGTTTCACTTAAATTTCAGAGAAATTTCACTCCTGAAGGAGCTGAAACATCCGAACATCGTTTCGCTGGAGGACGTATTAATGGAGGAAAATAGACTGTATCTAATCTTTGAGTTCCTATCGATGGATCTGAAGAAGTACATGGACACTTTGCCGCCGGAGAAAATGATGGACACTGATCTGGTGAAAAGCTACATGTATCAAATCACTGCCGCAATGCTATTTTGCCACAAGCGACGTGTTCTTCATCGGGATCTCAAACCACAGAATTTACTGATCAATAAGGAGGGCCTCATCAAAGTGGCTGATTTTGGTTTGGGACGATCATTTAACATTCCCGTCCGTAACTACACCCATGAGATCGTAACGCTGTGGTACCGAGCACCGGAGGTGCTGCTGGGATCACCGCGATACGCTTGCCCAGTGGACATTTGGTCCATAGGATGTATTTTTGCGGAGATGGCCACACGAAAGCCACTGTTTCAAGGGGACTCGGAAATCGATCAACTCTTCCGGATGTTCCGTATTTTGAAAACTCCAACCGAGGAGATTTGGCCGGGAGTCACTTCGCTTCCGGACTATAAGCCCACATTCCCCTGCTGGACGCAGAACAATCTCAACACACAGTTGAAGAATCTTGACTCGGCCGGATTGGATCTGTTGCAGAAGTGTTTGATCTATGATCCCGTTCATCGGATTTCGGCGAAGAAAATCCTAGAGCACAAGTATTTTGACGGGTTCGATCGGAGAGTTGTTCCTAGCGAATAATAAGGGGACCCTTCGTACCCTTTGATTAACTTATTTGTCCACCTGATACATTAATCGATTTTTTTTTGTTCCATAAGTCTCACCAGAAGCTGTATTTGAATTCGCCTGTACTTTGTAAATATTCCATGGGAAACAGAGGATTAGTTGGGTCTCACGCGTTCTGAAGTTCCACCTCAAGGTACTCAACCATGATAATAAAAACTATTATAGACGTCTGTAAATAGAGTATTTCCTTTTTCGGTTTCACATCCGTGAACTCCTGGCAACTAGATTACGGTTCCGCCAAAAATCTAATCTTATTTTAAATGTATTTCTTGGTAATAATTAAGCGAAAATAAACTTTCAACGTTAGGAAACTGATCATTGTTTCAAGTCAGGAAAAATGGATGGGTTATATCTATGATATAACCGCAAGGTTGACGTGGGACTATGTTAGCTTAGCAATCATTTGTTTGTATTTATTAAATTTTTGATTAAATGAAACAATTCCCAACTCAATTAAATGTGAGTGAAACGATTGAACAAAGGCTATGTAAGGTCGATTCATGCATTGTGATAGATTATGTTCTTCGTTTCAAGTAAATTTAATGACTGTCCTTTTACATTTAGTGTGATGCCTAGGACAAAATATGTGAACGGAAGAATTTTTTTTCCAAAATATATATTTTTATCAAGGCTCATATGGAGGGGGTCTCCGTAGCCACTTTGGTTGCGCGTTCGCTTAGTAAGCGATCGATCGTGAGTTCAAAACTCAGGGCCCTCATTGACCATCTTTGTGTTGTTACAGAATAGCTACGTCCACGCAACAATCATCAGCGATGGAGATCGATCCACGGTCGAAATTAAGATCGATTCATCCATACAACTGCTCTGCTCTGCAAGACACATCGGGCTGCTGTTCTATAAATAACTCAACAATGATCAATCAACTGTCTCCGCTGTCCGGTGGTCTAACTGGATAATGGAAGAACAGAAAGAATATTCTTAAGTATTGTGTGAATGTACCATATGTAATGGTATAGAAGGAATACTGGCGAATGACAACTGTGTAATGTGCTAATTATAGATATGATAACCATGTGACATGTACACGATTAAAATTCGGCTCTGTTACATCTAAAATGCTAATGAGCCTTGAATAAATAAATGGGATAAAAAAAAAAGGCTCATATGGCGTTAGCCTCACGGGCCGGGAGTTCAATACTTTGACAATTTTTCTTATTATCTATGTTAGTAATATGTAACCGATTACTCGCGGTTGGCTCGAGGTTAGTATTACAAGTGTTCTCATAATTGGTATGTCGCAGTCTTCGATGCTCTGTACGTGTGCCCGACACGGGATACTTCCTATTGGGATGCAGCTGACCATTAATCAGCAACGCCCCCCTAGTCTGTACCCCATATCTAGCGTGGTGCGTCTTTCTCGACTCGAGGAATCCAGGATAGAATGGTCACTAGCCGGCGCAATCATCAGCTCGTGTAGAGTTGTCATGAGCGGTACAACCTTTGGCTCTTGTTGAATGATCAGTGGACTGCACAACCTTCGGCCCGTGCATCTGTAAAGAGTGTGTGTATGTATTGCCGCGACTAAGTAAAAGTTTATCGATCGGATAGGAGGGATATGAAACGGGGACCCAACGAAGTCAACGGGTCAACGGGAGAATTATCAAACGATTATTTATTTTACTTTTACCCCTGAAGTTTGCGTATGTTTGTGTATGTACTTCTCGAACTGCGAATTTGCTTGATTTGATTTAGGCACTCAGTTTCGGACATGCACCTTAAACGCATATTGTTTAATCAATAGGCGTTATCGCAGCAAATGGTTATCAACATTTTGCCTAATCATCAAATGGTGTGCGTAGAAATTCTGTGAGCAGAACATGTGAAGGTATATCCTTCAATGCAATGTTGAATAACCGAACCAAAGCGTTGTATTCGTACCCGCTATGCAAAACAAAAATGCGGGTGCAGAAGTACCCCCGGCTTGCATGAATCAACAACTTCAACTTCTTTAGAACTAAAAAAATCCCGACCTGTATGAATTTGCAATGCCAATTTCCCCAGGCACATTAGTTTTGAAATCTCTGTTAGGGAACACATCTCGGTGGGAACAAAAGCTCCCCCCTACTTTCATGTATTTTCAATGCCGATTTCTCCAACGCTGCTTCGTTTTGAAGTCCGTGTTAAGGGAACATATTTCAGTGAGATCAAAAGTCCCCATGCTTTCATGTATTTGCAATGCCGATTTCCACAAGGCTGCTTGGTTTAGATGGCTGTGTTGGGGAAACCGTAAATCGGGCCAATAAAAACGAGGGAGTTAGGGCGTTTAGATAACGCTTCACATTTTACAGTTATTCAATTGTTTATCTAATAAAAAAATAACATTTTATTGAATGCGATAGATGCGTAGAAATAATCCCTATCAATTGATGCAAACATCTCTCCGATCCAGTAAGAAATGTTCGAGTTATAAGCATTCGAAATCTTGCATTTTTCCCTGCATGTTCTGTGTTTAGGTTTTCATTTTACCCTCCATATATTCCGGTTAGACGTAGTCCCACGTCAAAAATAAACATCAAAACATATTAAAGGACAAAAGTTCATTTGCTCATATTCACTGGGTGCCTGGATCTGCAATTTTAATTTTCGTTTGGAATATATAGGTTTTCGATGCAACCTAGCCCGAACATCTATGCATTTGATCTTTTATTGGCAGACTTATCTCACTTCTTAACTAGGCGAACCTAGCCAGAATTTTCACCTGCCCCCGGGCTTCTGAATGCCAAAGGGGGACTAGGCTCTGCGGAATGCACGTATCTGCATGCTCGTGCTGTTTTAGTCCTGACCGAGGAATTGTCGGACAATCGCGCAGGTGCTAAGGATGACCGACTTTTGGATGCCGGCCAATTCCTTCTCCATATTCAACACCTTTAGCGCTTCCAGAAGTGTCTTCGGGACAATTCCAGTTCCAGAGAGAACGACTGGAACAATTCTTGGGACCTCCCTTAGCCCCCACAGTTCCTTGAGCTCCACGGCCAATGGTCGGTACTTGCAGATTTTGCGACCGTGGGTCTCCTCCAGATTCTGGTTCAGTGGAATAGCGACATCGATGATGGTGACTTTGCGGTCGCTCTTGTCGTAAACCATTATATCTGGGCGGTTGTGGTGGATCGAGAGGTCGGTCAGAACAGTGCGATCCCAGTACAGCTTGAAACGATCATTTTCCAGGACAGGTGCAGGCAGGTACCGGTAGTTTGGTACGTTGTCTTCCAGTAGAGCACATTGGAGCGCCAGTTGTCGATGAACAATACGGGCCACGTTGTTGTGGCGCTGCGTTGGTCAAAACGGGACAGCCTCCCATGATGTGCTCTATGTTTTCACCTGGTTGATGACACACTCGGCAAATGTCATCAACGTCTTGATGCCAGACGTACCGCCTGCAGTTTCTCATCGGCATTATCCTGTCCTGGATGGCTATCATGTCGGCTTCTACTACTGAAGAGAGTTCACCACGCGTTAGCCACAGATTAGATGCGGTCTTGTCGACGTATGGCCGGTCCAGTTGATGGGGGTGGGCACCATGCACTGCCTTCTGCTTCCAAGCTGCAATCTTCTCCTCCACTGTCTGCAGATTGCAGTTTAGTTGGTACTCCGCTTGCGCCAAGTGCAGAGCGCTGTATCCTCTGTCGGCGGCGCAGACAGCCCGGTATAGCGCGTTTTGGTTGGCGCGTTCTGCGAAGTACTCGCGCAGTTGTCGTACCTGGGCAACACAGTGCAGAAATGTCGACTATTCCAAGTCCCCCTTCTTTGCGTGGCAGTGAAACTCTCTCCAGTGCCGATTGAGGATGGTGCATTCCGGCCTCTTTGAATGCTTTCCTCATCCTCCTCTCAAAGTCTAGGTCAGTTTTGCTCCATTTGACTACACCAAAACTGAAGGTCAGCAGGGGAACCGCGAATGTGTTGATCGCGCGTACCTTGTTCCCCGCGTTGAGGAAAGTCCTCAGGACACAGTTCACTCGACTCAAGAACTTGTCTCGCAGCTCCGTCTTGATGTCGGAGTGGCGAATCCCGGTGAGCTGTCGGAATCCAAGATATTTATAGGATTCGCCACGAACCATGTCTCTTATAAACTCGCCGTCATAGACCTCGTAGCCTCCGGATTCGGTAAGTTGTCCTTTCAGCAGGTGGACACAGCGACACTTGTCGAGGCCGAACTCCATACAGATGTCCCTGCTTATGTCTTCGACAACCCGGATAGCTACACCTAGACGCTGACGTGAATCAGCGTAGACCTTGAGATCGTCCATGTAAAAGGTATGGGTCACTTCTTCGTGGGCGCCGTCGCCATACCTTATTTTATAGCCATGACCGTTTCTATTGAGCGTCCTACTGAGGGGGTTCAGTGCCAGACAAAACCAAAGCGGGCTGAAAGAGTCGCCTTGGAATATCCCCCTCTTTATCTGCAGCGTTCTAGACTGCAACACGTTTTCCCCATCACTGAGGTGCAGAGACGTACTCCACTGCCTCATCGCATGCTGCAGGAACCCAACGACGACGGGATCAATTTTGTAGAGCTCCAATACCCGGACGAGAAACGAGTGAGGTATGGAGTCATAAGCCTTCCTGTAATCGATATAGGCCATGCTTAGGTTCCGCTGGTTATAAACCGCCTGGCCGACTATGGCTGCGTCGATGATGGCCTGGTCTTTGCAGCCATGCGTATTTTTTCTGCATCCTTTCTGCTCTTCTGCGATGATATGGTGTTGTTCGCAGTGGGCAGAAACTTTGGCGGTTATGATGCTGCTTAATATCTTGTACAGACTCGATAGGCACGTTATCGGCCTGTACTTTGATGGGTTCAATGTGTTGCTGTCTTTCGGGAGGAGGAATGTGACGCCACGAGTGGCGAATTCAGGGAGGTTGTGTGGGTCACGTAGCACCTTGTTGAAGCACTCAGCTATCTTTTGATGTGCGACGGTCAGCTTCTTGTGCCAGAAGTTCTGAACACCATCAGGGCCCGGTGCTGCCCAGTTCCTCAGGTACCGCGAGGCTTCGCGGACATCGTTCTCTTCGACGATGATAGCTGGCATCTCTCCAATTTCACCACAACTCTCCTCCTCCCGTCTTAACCACATTTGCCCGTCGCGATGTTGTACTGGGGTCTCCCAAATACCAGCCCAGAAGTTCGTCACATCGCTAATATCTGGCAAACCTTCGCGGTAGTCGGGCTTCTCGTCGCTAATGTGGTCGTAGAACGCTTTTTCGTTATCTCTGAACATCCGATTTTGTTCCTGGCGCTTTGCAGAGTCAGAGTAACGTTTCAGCCGTTTAGTTAGGACGCTCAATTGCTGTACCAGTGTGTCGAGTTTTTCCGTCAGCTGGTGAGCTCCCAGCTGGCGAAGTTCAGTAGGCCGCACGATCACAGCAACTTGGCGACATAATTTCGCCGATCTGCTGCCTCTTTTGTACGCCATCAGTCTTCCAATTGCGGCGCGCTTGTTTAGGATCCGTTGCTCCAATCTCCTTCGCCATGGAGGCTCACGCCTTTCACGGAGATGTTGGAGCAGTCCGCCTCTTGGCCTAATACGGTATCCTAAACTTTTGGCGGTCGCCACAGCAGCACAGTAAACTTTCAGTTGCAGCTCCTCCATGTTCTCAGCATCAACCAAGTGCAGCGGAAGAACGTGCTCGTTCATGAGCTTTACTGCACTTGTCAGCCTGCGGGAATGCTGCAACTTCGGGATCCTGGGGCGCGACAATGGGTCTGTGTCGCGGAACTGTGAGATCGCCTCGTCGTAGTGGAAGACCAGATCGCGTAGTAGTTGTTGATCTGGCTGTGGGTCTTCCGGCTCAGGGGGTTGTTGTACTGTGGCCTCCACTGGTGCTGATTCGCGTGCCCCACTCGCGAATGAATTGCTCAGCCGTACTAAACTTCGTCTCGACACATCGCTTGCTCTGTTGTTCCTGGAGCTTATTTCTCTCTGCACCTGCTGCTTGATCTCGTCGATTTGCGTTTGGGAGAGCATGTTGTTGCGTACTATCGCTCCACGCCTCGCGTTCATCGCGTTCTGATCAAGCCTCCCGACGAACTCTGGATACGCTTCCTCGAACATTGTTAGTATTCGAGGGCGACCGCTCATGTCCGTCTCCAAAGCAGTGCAGATGTAATAGGCGCGGATCACGAATTCATTCATTTCGTGTGTCCACATGATCCGGCGCCTAGTGGTACCCACAAGTGTGGACGACTGTCGTCTGGCAGTCGCAACACGTCTCGTAGGCGCAGCGTTTCTTGGGTGATGTCGATGGCTGCTGTTTCCGTGTGGCGGTAGCTCTTCGGGTTGAACCCGGCTGGTGGCCCGCTCTTGCACATCGCCCTCCAGCCGCTGGCCGCTCGCTCTTACGCCCGTTCCAGGACCAGCTCCAGTTCGGGGACCCTCCTCGGGCGATCGCATTCTGAGTATTCTTCGTGAACGTAGCTCCATTTTCTGGGTGTATCTCCTTTGCCCGGGAGACAGCGGGTTGGCAAGGCCTCCATGACCCGGGAGGCCTTCCCCGGGAGAGATATAGCGCTCTGACTCGCTCGCACCCCCTCACTTAGCCACTTTCGACACCCGTTCTCGGAGCCAAGACCAGGTGTGTGTTTCCAGTTCACGCCCGATCTAAAAATGTCGTCATATGATCTTCGTGGAGGCGTGAGATAGGAACATTTGAGACCAACAGGCAGGCTCCTACCCTATGTTGATCCCCATTTGAGAACCTTCCTTGATCTTGATCTTTTTTTTTTTTAAGGCTCATTAGCATTTTAGCTGTAACAGAGCCGAATTTTAATCGTGTACATGTCACATATTTATCATATCTATAATTAGCACATTACACAGTTGCCATTTTTCGGCGTTAGAATATTCCCTTCTATACCATTGCAAATGGTACATATTTACACAGTAGCCATTTAGGCGAAAGAGTTTTCTATCTGTTCTTCCATTATCCACAGTTAAGACTGGACAGCGGAGACAGTCGTTGATCCATTGTTGAGTTATTTATAGAACAGCAGCCCGATATTTCTGCAGAGCAGAGCAGTTGTATGGATGAATCGATCTTATTTCGACCGTGGATCGATCTCCATCGCTGATGATTGTTGCGTGGACGTAGTTATTCTGTAACAATACAAAGATGGTCAATGGGGGCCCTGAGTTTTGAACTCACGATCGATCGCTCACTA
Organism: Toxorhynchites rutilus septentrionalis; assembly: GCF_029784135.1. Lineage (NCBI taxonomy): Eukaryota > Metazoa > Arthropoda > Insecta > Diptera > Culicidae > Toxorhynchites > Toxorhynchites rutilus. Next base: position 16,861,628 of record NC_073746.1, read on the forward strand.
AGCGAACGCGCAACCAATGTGGCTACGGAGACCCCCTAAGCATTTGATCTTAGCGAAGATGATTTTTTCCAACACTGCTAGCAGCGAACATAAAGGAATTTCTATATGATCCCGAAAATCACAGTACTTTCGCCGCTTGGTATGCCAGGTATGATGATCTTTTTGCAAAAGATGCTGCGCGAATAGACGATGGAGCTAAAGTCAGGTTACTTCTACGGCGGCTAGGAACAAACGAACATTACAGATACATCAGTTTTACTCTGCCGAGTGTACCGAAAGACTTTACGTTTGCAGATACGATAAGCAAATTGAAAGCACTATTTGGAAGCAGAAAATCAGCAGTCAAGAAGCGATATTCTGCTCTTACAGTCACAAAAACATCCCTCGAAGATTATGTTACCTACGGTTGTCGAGTAAATAAAATGTGTGTGGAGTTCGAGCTTTCGAAATTATCGGAAGAGCAATTTAAATGCCTGATCTTCGTGTGCGGGTTAAAATTAGAGTGCGATGCAGAAACAAGAACAAGATTGTTAACCAGAATAGAGGATAATAGTGATGTCACAATAGAGTATTTAATGGAAGAATGTCAGCGACTAATCAATTTGAAAAGTGATGCAGCAATGATAGAACGCGTAGGAGGTCAAGTTCATGCAATCAAAAGAAATCCAGCGTATCGAAATCTAACAAGGCGACAGCACTCCAGTGAACAAACTAAAAATCATCCCCAACGCAATTTCCATAGATCATCTGGTCCCAAAACTCCGTGTTGGAACTGCGGAGCGATGCATTACTCCAAGTATTGTAAATTTCGGAGCCAGCGATGTACAGAATGCAAGCAGCTGGGGCATAAGGAAGGGTATTGTTCTAGCGCGAAACGATTTTTGAAGAAACCAAGTCAACGGAACGACGGAACGACACTATACCAACACCATCACATTATCCGTCGACTGCGTTCGAGGTAGACGTCGTTATGTGTGGATAAAAATTAACGGAGTATCAACGCGTCTACAATTAGACACTGCATCGGACATAACAATTATATCCGAGGAAGTTTGGCGGAATATTGGCGAACCAAAAGGGAAATCAACAATGCAAAAAGCCAAGTCAGCAACTGGTGAGCGGTTACCTCTCCTATTGGAATTCGATTGTGAAGTCAGCCTCAACGAATCAACATGTAGTGGTCAAATATATGTCTCCAAGACCCCGCTTAATCTCCTGGGAATCGACATCATAGATAAGTTGAATCTCTGATCATCACCGATGGATAATTTTTGCAATTATATCGGCGGCAATCTGACGGAAACATCATCCCTCAAACAAACGTTCCCGAAGCTTTTAAGTGATACATTAGGTATGTGTACAAAAACAAAAATAAAATTAACGCTCATTGAAGGAAGCAGACCAGTCTTCCGACCGAAACGTCCAGTTTCATACGCCATGTTAGCTACGGTTGATGATGAGCTTCATCGATTGGAACAGTTGAAGATAATTTCGGCTGTTGACTATTCAGAGTGGGCTGCTCCGATTGTAGTGGTACGAAAAGCTAGCGGACGTATTCGAATATGTGGTGACTACTCCACAGGGTTAAACCACTGCCTTCAATCACATCAGTACCCTTTGCCGTTACCAGAGGATATTTTCTCAAAGTTCTCGAACTGCAATATCTTCAGTCAAATTGATTTGACGGATGCCTTTCTACAAATGGAAGTGGAGGAAAGCTCTCGGAAATTGTTAACAATAAACACTCATCGCGGGCTGTACCAATACAATAGAATGCGGACGTGTTATCTCGTCTGATAGACCAACATATTAAACCTGATGAAGATTTCGTTGTAGCCTGTGCCAGTTTAGAAAATGACCTCAGAACAGTGGCAATGAATACCACTAGCAATTTACCCCTCAGTTTTAACATGATCAAAGATGAAACAAGAAAGGATTCGATACTTTATAAATTATACCGTTTCATACAGAATGGCTGGCCTAAAAATCGATCTGATATCAAAGACTGGGAAATGCAGCGATATTTCGATCGTCAAGACTCTCTATCAAAAGTAAACGGGTGCATAATGTTCAGCGAAAGATTGATCATCCCAAAAGCATTCAGGAAGCGGTATCTTACACAGCTCCACAAGGGTCATCCGGGTATACAACGGATGAAATCTATAGCGAGAAGCTACGTGTATTGGCCAGGCATAGATGAGGAGATAACCAGTTATGTAAGGACATGCGACAGCTGCGCGTTAGCAGCGCGATCACCACAAAAGGTGGCACCAGAATCGTGCCCAAAAACTACATTACCATGGCAACGAATTCACATTGACTTTGCTGGTCCTCTTGAAGACACATATTATCTGATCGTGGTGAATGCTCATAGCAAATGGCCAGAAATATATCCTACGCTGAAGATCACAACAAGTGAAACAATCCGTTTGCTGCGCTCATTGTTTGCAAATAAAGGTATGCCAGAAACACTCGTGTCAGACAATGGAACACAGTTTTCAAGTGTACTTTTTGAACAGTTCTGCAATGAAAATGGAATCAATCATTTGAAAACAGCCCCATATCATCCACAATTGAACGGACAAGCCGAACGATTCGTGGACATTTTTAAGCGTGCCAAAAAATTAATCAGATTTTAGACACTTTTCTCCTCACGTATCGCACGACACCAAATCCGAATGTACCAAGCGGGAAATCTCCCGCAGAAGAGATGTACAAAAGGCCAATAAGAACATCTCTCGACTTGTTACGAGTACCATCTTATTCCGAATCACCAAAAATTCAGCATGATCTGAACACATGTTATGGAAAAACTAGGCAGCGTTATGTATAATGTGTGGGTGGATGATAGAAAAATGATCCGTTCGCACATCAATCAACTTAGGAGACGATCAACAGCAGAAACGACCAAGAATCAACAAATGGATCGCTCCAACTTACCGCTGAGCATATTACTAGATGAGTGGGCCCTGCCGAAGTCTACCTTGGGTACGAGCAATTCTACAGCTGGGCCATCGATTGAAGACGAACCACAAGCTCAAGCTCAGCATATGTTACACTCCATAGAACCATCATCTTCGCCATCGAACGGATCCATACCGTCTGATTCTTCTCCATCTACCTCAACCGATTTCCAATCAGCAGCTGAATCTTCACCTGTGGTTCAGATTCCTCGACGCTCTTCGCGCAATCGAAGACCGCCTCAGAGGTTCCAACTGTACCACAGATATTGAAAGGAGAGATGTTGGGGGCAAGTGGTCACCCTAGCAGATATTTACCATTGGACTCGCCATGACAGCTTCGTCTGTCATTTGGATGACGTCGTGTGGAACAAAAGAGGAGTTGTCATAAAAGATAGATTCTACGTCTAAGAAGAATGAAGTGTGTTTTACGATCTAATAAAGTTTTAATTTGTATATTCCATTTACGCCTTGTAGTTACATTAATTGGAAAATACAACAAGGACTATACATTCCTCCATGATGAGGAATCATTCATCAAAAAATTTTGGATTTTTTAAAATTTTCATGCAAAAACTGCTTCGTTTCAATTATACAAAAAACACCAAGATTTTGTTTATTGAACAATCCACGATACGTGTAGGGGAGATGGGGGTAAGACGGACTTGTTAAGGAAAACTTCAATTGTATCTTTGGAAACTCATGTTTTCAAAAATTTAAAAGCAGTTTCTTAGAGTTCAATATATTGGTTTTCGAAATATCTGACCGAATGTTTTAGAAAAATGTGTTTTT